>NC_056747.1:285633658-285988658 GCF_019279795.1 Protopterus annectens | reverse complement strand
TCTTAAGCTTTCATGTATATTTTAAAAAGTAAAAAAGCAAACTTCATGAGATGTGTCTGTCTGTTTAATATGCCTGTATAATGCATTTGTGTCTAGCTGCCTTCTTAAGTCAGACATATGCTCACAAATTCTCTTTTTGAACTTTCTATTTATTTTATCAATGTAGAAAATACTACAGATCAGGCATTTTGCCATGTATATTATGTTTTTTGTATTACATGTCCCTTGGCATCTAAGATGGAATGGTTTTAGACCTACTGAATGCTTACAAGTTTTCTGTAGAGACATGCCTGCAGTATTGATAACTGTTACATTTTTGGGTTCCATACTTGGATATACATGCTGTATTTATATACTTCTCCTGTTCCTTATAACAGGATATTTTTTAAATTGCTAGATTTTTATATACCCAAAGGTAAGCTTATCTACTCGTATGTCTTTAAAAGTAGGAATATATTGTAAAATGTACCAGTGTTTTTAATAGTATCTTGTATTTGATGAGTATGGACACCATAGGGTAGAACACACCTAAAGAAAGCTAATTTTGTGTCCTTAAATTTATTATTATTTTTAATAAAGTAATGTGATTATCAGAAAATATCGGAATAATGCTGCCTTGCTGTATTTGTGTTACTGTATTCATTACATTATGTTCCGTATAGCCTCTTTTTAACAATCATTGGCCATATTATTAAACTGTATATCAGTGTTTTCATTTCTTGTATTCAGTCTAGCCACATGGGTAAACTGATTTTTCACTATATTTTTAAAAACATGACGAGGGTGTATACTACTCTTGTGAAGATGTGCATTTTTTCTGATGTCTTTCTTATATAATGTAGTTTCAGTTTTACCAGTGGTTCCCTTAAACATTCTAATATCTAAAAAGTCTATTTGTGTATAACATATGGTATGGTTAAACTATAAAAATTCAGTAGTTGAATTTAAATATAATAGTAAGTCTGAAAATGTAGAAAAAGAACCATTCCATATTAAAAACAATTCATTCACAAAACACCTATAAAACAAAGCATTATTAAGAAAGCTATTTGTTTCAGAAAAAATAAATTTGAGCTCCCATTTATTCATAACCAAATGTGCATAGCTATTACCCACGGGTGTACCCATGGCTACTCCTTTACACTATTTATATATACTTTTATGAAGCAAAAAAACATCATTAGTTAAAACCAGTTCTGCTAAGTCACAAATGGTGTTAGTCTCAGCTGATGAAAAACTGCATGCAATGCTATAAATTTACGAAGATACTCTATTCCAGTATAATTCGGTATTGATATAAATAGGGCCTCTATGTCTATTGTGACAAAGTAGCAATCAGCATTGTTGTTAGACAAAGACCAGTCATACAGGTGTGTTAAAAACTGGGATGTATCCTTAATTATTGGTGTAGAATATCTTAGGGCATGTTTAAGTTTAGGTTCTAAGTAGTTTGCAATTTTTTTCTGCAATCCAATCGTTTGCTGAAACAATCAGTCTTAATGGTGGGGAAATAACCAATTTATAAATTTTTGGAATTCCATATATGACTGGTATTTTGGGAGCAATTACATGAAAATAGTCCAACATTCTCGAAGTACTTTCTCCATGAAGATCCATGTCATAAATCGTACCATTCACTCTTGTTATAATACTATTGACCTGCTTCCTATCAATAGCTAAATACTCATTGCTACTTAACATATCATGCATTTTAGTACTGTAATCATTAATCTCTAAAATAATGCCACTACCCTTATCTGCTGTTTTTATAACTATATTGGGATTAGCGGCTAAAGAATTAATAGCTTGTTGTTGCTCAACCGTTAACTTGTAAAAACAACTGTTGGTTTTCATTACTTGATAAATATTTTCTTTTGCTTGTTCAAAAGCTGCTATAAGATGATTATTCACTGGCACAAAAGTACTACTTCTAGATAACACAATTGTGCTATACTCAGTTGCATTACTTACACCATATAATAGCTTACAATTCAAATTTCTTATGAACAGTTTAACATTAGTTAGCACATCAGAAATTATCTGTTATACTTCAGGAATAAAGGTTAAGACCCTTATTTAGTAATGCTAGTTCATGTTCATTTAATGTATATTGAAAAAGGTTAAAGATGATGTATACTCAATGTCTAGAACCTACTTTTAGCTCCAGTGCACTCACGCAGTATACACAGACCCTTACTACCTTGTGGTCTGGTTTGGCCCTACTCCGCTCGGGCTTGCTCTGCAACTCACCCTGCCCCCAAATTCCACCTGCCCCCATTGGTGCTAAATATATAGTGCTACAACTACACCCCCTCTTTCTTCAACCAGTCAGCTATAGCCAAGCCATCAATAGGCTCTCCAGTACTTAACCTTTCTATCCTATCTTAAAAAGTTGAAACTGGGTACAAGTCAACCTCAATAATCCCAATGTTACTTGCAATGAAACCACTTAACATACTAATACTGTACTCTCTGCTACCCTTTCTGCTTGTCCCATATCTTCTTATTGCCTATGAATATAATACATACCCAGGTTTCCACTACCCAAAAGGCCAAGCCTCCACTTTTATAGCTCCACACAAACTTGAACACTTAATACATCCCCTCCCATCTAACTCCTTACTTACTAGGTATCAGCATCCCATTAGAACAAGGTATGCCAACCCTAAAACCAAAAGATACCAACTTCTATTAATTAAAATCTGGAAGCTCACAATCAGATTACAATGCAACTTGACAATGGATGGAGATATCCACCCAAATCCTGGCCCATCCTCACCCACTGGCTCTAGATCCTTTACTAACTGTCCCACTACTGCACAAATCTTAGACAAACCCCTAAACTCACTCTTGATCAGTCACCTAAATATCAGAAGTGTAAACAATAAGATTCAACACCTACATGCCCTCTTGGATGCTCTTTCCCCAGACATACTATGTCTTACTGAAACCTGGCTAAAACCTTCTACTTCAGATAAAGAAGTTATACCACCAGGCTATAACATCCTAAAGCTTGATCGAACCAATAGAAAGGGAGGTGGGGTAGCTGTTCTGTACAAATCCATGCTTGAAGTGTCCAATAATGCCCTGCAAACATCCCTGTTTGGCAATGCTGAAATTCTTTTCAGTAAGCTCCACATTAATAAGAACAAATGTATAAATCTCATCTGTGTATATATTCCCCCAGGCAATAACATAAATATCCTTGAAAATATCCTACATTGGTTATCCAGCAATTACCCCAAAGAAACCACTGTACTTGGGGTCTTCAACATTGACTGGAATATGTGTTCCTCAGAAACCCCCTCTCACCATATAAACCTTTATGGATTTTCACAGGTCATATCCTCCCCTACTAGGATCAGTAAACCCAACAATAAAGCAAGTATTTTGGATTGGATTCTTGTTAACATCCATCCCCTCAAATACAAGAGTGGAACCCTGCCTGATAATGTAACTGATCATCTCCTCATCTATTTAATCAGCCAAAAAGCTGATATCCACAACCAGTCCATTTTTAAAACAATAAGGAACAATAAGAATTTCAATTGCACAAATTTCCCAAATGAACTCAAATCTTGCAATTGGTCAGTTCTGAAACAATTACCGCTTCAAGAAGCAGTAAATTACCTCACTGCCAAATTCCTATCCATGCTTGACACCCATGCACCAGCACGGACTATTAGAACCAAAACAAAAGTTGCTCCTTGGCTCTCAAAAGAAACTAGACATAAAATGCTACTTAGAAATAGGGTTTGGGCCACTTTGAGGACCACAAAAATACTCATAGATCAACTTAGATACAGACAGCTAAGAAATGAAACAAAAAAATCCACCACATTAGACAAGAAAAACTATTACTGTCATGTACAAGAAAAACACCAAGCAAGCCACAAAAGTTTTGGGTAGGTATAAACAAACTCCTTAATCCAGGACAGTCCTCCACTCCTACTCCCTTGGATTCTAACCAAACCCCCCCCAGCAGAAATTGGCAATACATTTAACAGCTTCTTTACAACAACCATCCAGAACCTAGCTAACCAATTATCCCCAGATGCCCATATTCTCCAGCCACTACACCCTGCTCCCAGCTACAATTTAACTTCAAGCCAGTTTGCACATCTTTGGTCCGAAAATTACTTAAACTAAAGCCTACCACCCTTTTAGCTGATCTCCTCCATGCAGAATATTTACAAAAAGCTCCAGATGCCATAGCTTACTCCATTACTATCCTGATCAATAAAACTATAACTGAAGTGTATATTCCCTTCATCTGGAAGATATCCCATGTCATCCCACTCCATAAAGGGGGAAGCTCTACTGAACTTTAAAACTATAGACCCATAGCTGTTCTGTCACCCTTGGCTAAAATTATGGAAAAAGCATCCACAATCAACTCCTGAACTATCTTATCCATAATAATCTTTTAGCCAACACCCAACATGGCTTTAGACCATTCCATAGTACAACCTCAGCCCCCCCTCTCCTTAATGTCATTGACCAACACTGAAGCAATAATAAACTTTCCTCTGCTATCTTTCTTGATCTTTCAAAAACCTTTGAATATAGTAAACCACCAAATACTCATAAACAATTTGAAATCCATCTCCCTAGAGGACCAGGCCCTCCAATGGTTTCAGTCATATCTCAGTGGTAGACAGCAGACTGTTCTATGGCAGAGCAAATTATCCACCCTTTTACCCATCACCCTTAGAGTACCCCAAGGCTCCATACTAGGTCACCTATTATTTTCCATTTTCATCAATGATTTGTGTAAGGGCATCCCAAATGCAACATGCATTCAATATGTGGATGACTCCACTTTAGTATGCTCTGACACTTTACCTACAGAGTTGCAGATTATATCCCAAAATACTTTTAACACAGTTGAAAATTGTCTCCTTAACCATCGTCTCATGTTAAATCCTAATAAAACCAGACTGCTGCTTTTCTCCCCCACTCACAGGTCTGCCCCTATAACCTTTACATTAAAATCCAACAATAGCACCATTATTTCCCCAGATTCCTCAACCAAACTGTTAGGAGTTATAATAGATAATAACCTTAAGTTTGATCTGCATGTTAATAAAACTATTAAAACAGTTAATAAAAAACTTGGCTCACTATATAGGATCAAGCCCTTCCTAATGCCATTAGCCAGAACTGTAATTGCTCATACACATCTATTTCCCACCCTCCTCTATGCTTCCCCTTTGTTTACAAACCTCAGCAAAACTGACCTTAATAAACTTTCTAGCAGCTACAATCACATTGCTAGATTTGCTACCAATGCAGCCTACAAAACGTATCACTGTCATAACCTAAATCTACTAGGATGGCTTGAACTGCCTAACCTACTTCAGGTTATCCAACTAATAGTTGCACACAAGATCCTGTACCAACCAGATAATACACCATTACTTAAAAACCTCATCACCCCCTACAATAACCTTAGCGCACTTCGTTCATCTGAAAGACTACTAGTTCAAACTCTCAAATCCAACAACACAGCTGATAAATCTTTATTTGCTAACTCTTTTGCCAAAACTTGGAATTCTCTTCCTGCTAATCTTACATCTGAACTCTTTCTACCTCAGTTCAAGAAAGGTCTGCTTCAGTACATGAAAAAAACAATGGCAATGTCCTAGTCCTAACCCAGACTAACTCTAACCATCATTCATGTGCACATGGAGGACTTCTGCCTACACTTTATTGTTTCTTAACTTATAAAACTTATGATCTCTTTGGATCTACTACCAGGTTAGCCTGCTAGGCATTCAATACCCTATAATTCTTAAAAACACTGTTTAGAATTTTCCATCTGAGTAAAAATGTAATAATTTGTTTGTGTATCTGTTTTTGTGTTTGTTTACATCTGTGTAAAATCCTTTTATTTGTGTTTTAAACTGTAAAAATGTAACAGTTTGTTGAGTGTCCTTTTGGAGCTTTTCTCCCTGAGCCTCCACTGAAAATGGACACATATCCAGTTGGACTATCTCTGTAAACAAATGTAAAATAAAATAAATAATAAAATAAACTTATCTTCTGGACTGACTTCTGTTTTGCATCCTTTGCCCTGCTTGTCTGTTCAGTTGTTTCCTCTGTTCCTAAGGCAATTCTAAAGGGTCTAGTGCTAAATCAATGCTGGAATCTACCAGGAGATTATTAGCAGAATTCACATGATACACAATGGTAGTCGCTGAAACAACTTTCTCAACAATTTAAAATCATGAATATCTCTGTTAAGTTTACTTTTTTTTGTTTCTGTTAAACATTTTTCAAAAGCAATAATTTGTTCCATAGTTTCTGCTAATAGAGCTGAATGATAATTAGTTTTTATCTGTTAGAGTTTGTGAATTGTGAATATAAGGTTGAAATTAATTCTGCTGCAAATATATGAAAGATAAAGAATAAAATGAAAAGTTTGCTTTAATGTAGGAATATAGTTTAGCAATTTAAAAATGGCATTCATATTGTATGACATAGCTCTGGCTGAAATAAGTGAAAAACAAAGAAGATCTATTAATGAACACAATATATTTCCTGAGCAGTTTGTTTCCTTTCAGACTTCTGGCAATAGAAATGTTTTTATAGTGTGTGTTTTCCTCAAGAAACATGTTTGTCACAGTATTAAGAAAAGCTTGACGTAATTCCTCATAGATAAATGGACATGGCTTTTTATAGAATCATCAGAAAAAAGCCTAGAAAAGCAATTTTGGAAAGCAAGTATTATATGCTTTTCTCATGTTTGCAGAACAGTTTACAAATATCCATTAACAGACAGGAACAGCAGCAGAACAGCTTGTGCAGATGTTTCCTTTCAGATTTCTGTTAATGGCATCCTCACATCAGCAAAAGTGCTTACAAATAAATCACAAAAGGACAATAGAAAAGTCTACCAAGAGGAAAAAACAAAATCTATGTGCATGACTAGAACTGTATATAACTGTATTAATTCAGATATGTTAGAGGTATTTTGGTAGAAACACACTTGTTTCGAGGTATTGTATGGAGAAAGGAAAGTCATCATCTATACTGTTTGTGAAGAAAAACTTTGTAAATATATGCTACAAACTAGCAGAAGAGTACGTGTAGTTTGTTTATAAAAAGCTATTTATTGGTTACTGCTCTTAAAGTCAGATGCTGCATCAGTGTATATTCTGCAAGTTTCTTGGGTTAACAGACTGTGATAATTAGACTTTGATTTCAGCAGAAAACAGCCAGCAAGACTTTGTGTCTTAAGAAGACTTTAGGTCCAGTCCAGCAAATTCCAGCACAGCATAGAAGCAGTGCATACGTAAAATAAATGTTTCACTATCTTTGCTGCAAGGTCATTATATTCTTGTATAAATTCTGATTTTAACTGTGCTTCAACAGGCTAAAAAAATGGTTTGTAAGTTTCATATACTGAATTGAGCAGTCAAGATTTAAAGCCTGCCATTGTTTTAACAATGTGGGATACATATCCTTGTAGGTGGGCATTTTCAAAATGCATAGGCCCCCTAGGAATTAACTTGTATTTTATAAACACATCAAATGATAGCTGCTGCCATTGCAATCTCTTAAACTGCTGCATTTTAGTTTCAAACTCATGCAGCTTAATGCTATAAATACATGCATTCGGCTGACCATCTGAGCTGTCTATCACATTCCCATCTTCCATAGTAACACCTTGCATAAGTGCATTCAAAGTCACTTCAAGAAAATCATTTATTGCTGATATTAGTGGTTGTTGATGCATGCTGGTAGATGGTACTGAACTATATCGAGTTGCCATGTCCATGGGTGAAAAAAGAATAAGAACCACAAATATAAATCATTTTGCCACGTAGATAACGCTGGTGTACTAAAAAATCAAGTAAATAATATAGGTCAAACAAATAGAAAGTTCAAAGAAAGAATCTGTGAACATCTATCTGACATACGAAGACAGTTTGACACAAATTCATTATACAGGCATATTAACAAACAGACACATCTCACAAATTTTGCTTTTTTATTTTACAAAATATACAGGAAAGCTTAAGAGGTGGTGACCTGAAGAACCACACAGAAATTATTAAAAATAAGTGGATAATACATTTTAAAGCACACCATCCACCTGGTCTCAATGAAAGTGTGACAATAAAGCCAGTTCTGAAATATAAACAAAATAAAATTAAATAATTTTGTTATACAGATAGATATACAGTAAAAGTTTTAACATATAGTTTTTAGTTACATGCAGATATTTGTATTTTTTAGTATTCTTAGTATATGTAAAGTATTGATCTATGTATTAGTCTTTTCTGTGTGTTACCTCTTTAAAGGTGAAGTCACATAGTCTTTTCCTTTTTGTATTTGTCATGTGTTTTAAATCAGTTGACTATTTGCCTGAAGAAGCCTGTATTGGTGAAAGTCTAGTGCTAGCAAGCTATAGTAAATTTCCTGCTGTTTAAGTATTGAGTTTTGTATTGTCGGTTTACTTTACATTTTGTTTTATTCTACTTGATTTTTTAGTACACCAGCTTTCTCTATGTGACGGAATTATTTTATATTTGTGATTTTTAATTATATCCCAGAAGAATATTTGATGTAGTTCGGGTGTCCCAAAGGAGAAATTTGGGCAAACATCCAGTTAGGGCTGTGGAAAGTCATACAGGCCATAGCAGTGTTTGGAGTGGGAATGTTAAAGAGTTGATGAAATTTGATCAAATGAGTTTTTGTACAAGGATATGGCTTTCCAAGATGGTGCACACTGAACAACACCTTAATTTCAGCTCTTCCAGTGTAAAAAAAAATAAAGTAACTGAGAGATAGGGGCAGTAACTCTGCCAGATTTTGTAAACTCAGTTACTGGTTAGTAAGTGCACTGCCTGGATGCCAGCAAAGAGGAAACTTAGAGAGCCTGAAGGAAAATCAACCTTAAAAGATGAGAAAACACAGACTGGGAAGAATTCTGCAGCTGTTTGGCAAAACTCATTTCAAGCTCCAGCTTTAGTGCAAAACATGGCTTCTAGTTGTGTAGAGATAAAAATAAAACAAATGTGCTTGAGCTGATTAAAATAAATGAAACACTGAAGGGCTATATCAGTTCAATTAACAAAAGGTTAGAAAAATGGAACATACTGCATTAATTTTATGTAAGCACATGTAATCAACTGGACTTGTATTCCACAGCATGATTTGTTAGTTGAAAGGGCACATCGTGTGTATGCTCCAAACCTGGCCATGAGAAAGCAGCCAAGGTCTGTTTTAGTAAAGATGCAATCATAGAAGCAGAAGGAGTTGATCCTGACAAAACTGTGTCTGAAGAGCAAAGTATTAAAAATTGGAGACTGTAGATTGCTTACAGAAAATTATTATTCACTGTAGACCAGGCAGAAGGGAAGCAAATTAATCTCAGCAACTGGGAAATGTTGAGAGGCAGGTGTGCGGTTGTATCCAACTGTATTCAGATATTTTTTTCCTGGAGGATGAACATTTTTTTGTGATGCAGAATAGGCTAATTAGGAAATACTAAAGTTTATCCAATAAAAAGTGAGCCAACAAACAGAATGGGACTCTGCTTCTAATTCTTCTGATAATTAAGCTCATAGAGAGACTTGGCCAGTGAAACCTTTTACAGTGTTCCAAAGGAAAATGCTTGAAACACAGAAAAAGCACAAGAGTTGACAAGAAGAACTGGGCACACCTTGGACTTAAACCTGAGTCTGGGGTTAAGAGATTGAGAAGAACAGGAAAAGCAGCAATACTGAAATCAATGAGTAAATGTGTGATTACAAACCACAAATCACATTTGTGAAATGTTCATTTACAAGAAAAAGTGGAAAGAATGGACTTTTGTTGACTTTGTTACATTTTTGGGGAACTGAAAAGTGTATACCTCACTTGCCATTAATTTTTGGAAGGGCACTTAGAGGAAAGGGAAGTAAACATAGCTAAGTAAAGCAATTTTGTTCTTAACTGTATTTGTATAAAACATTTTGTGATATAAATTGCATGTTATATAGTAAAGTATTTTAGTTATTGCTTTATGTGATAAAGATAAAGGAAGCAAGTTTTTTTCCTTATGCAATTTTAAGAAATGTAGGTATATTGTAAAAAGAGTAGAAAGTTTGGACAAAAACATGTCTAAGTTAACATGCTGTAATCTTTGGTTACTGAGGTGTAGGATGTGGTGTAAAACTGCATAGTTTAAAATATATGTAGAGTTGTTTGTTTTCTCTTACTTTTGCATAGCTGTATGTCTGGATTAGTACCCTTGGCTCAATCTAATAACGAGGTGTTCTTTTCATGTAAGCAAGTAAATAAAAGAACAGTAGATGTAATGAAACGTTTTCATTTAACAAATAAAGGTTTAGTTTGGCAAGTCTGCATCTGAGGGCAGATGTACATGTTGCTCTTGGGTTTCTAAGGAGACAAGCTGACTAGTGTGCAATAAAAGCCACAGCACTTTTTTTTCACATTTGGTAGGGGAATAAAGATAAGACAAGAAAAGAAAGCAAGTAATATAAGTAGGTGTACAGGCTGTAACATGAATTTTAACATGGATAACCTTAATTTAAAGTAGATTATGCCTGCATGTGCAACTGTCAATTTGGGACAATTGTTCTGTCAGTAAGGGTAAACTTCCTTATTTGAAGATGTACATAGTTTTGTGTGTTTAAGTTAATAGCTTCCGGGGTGTTTTTTGTTTGAGAGTTTTCATTAAAATAAAAAAGTCTTGTAAAATGTGACATAGATTCAAATGGAGATAACAAGAAGCAACTCTGTAAAAGATCAGCCTGCCAAATATTAGTGAGTGCATGTAACACAAAAGCTGTAAATGGATATTTAAAAAAGATGTCATATATAATAGGTGGGAATAATAACTTTTTATCATAATGACTACTCTATTTGTATTATTGTGGAACAGTAATGACCTCACAGGTGTAGACAAAAAGTAGAGTATTGAATTATATTAAGAAATGCAGAGTCCAAATAGCAATGCTACAGGAGACAGACTTAGAAATAAATGAGCATTTGAATTTGGCAAAGAAAGGATTTCAGGTGGGATATTCAGCAGAGTATTAGGAACAAAGGAAAATGGTACTTGTACTAATTAATAGAGGAGCTTCAATAGTGATAAAAGAGAGGAAAAAATATAATGGTAGATTTGTGGTAGTAAGGGGATACTGGCATGAGAGGAAGATTGAGCTGGCATGTGTTTATATTCCACCTAAAACTGCTATTGTAGAACTTAAGAAAATTTTGGGAGAAATAGCTTTTGGCAGGGAATATTACATATAACTGGGGACTGTAATTTGATTTGGAATAGTGAAGATATATCTGGGACACATAGAAAAGAAAATATAACAACAAAGGTAGATTTCTGAAGAAAATATGAAAACATTTGGTGTGGAAGATATGAAATTAGTAGTAGGAACTCAGAAGTTACATATTCCCCAAGGTATAATAACTGGGCTAGACTAGACAGAAATTATATTTCACAGGAACATGTGCATTTAATTGAAAGTTTTGACTCCCATCCAATAACTATTTCAGATCACTTACCAGTAGCAACTAAAATAAAAATGCAGGGTAAAGAAGTAAAAATGAGACACTAGCACTTCCCCACTTGCCTGTTAAGAGAGGAATGCAAGGAATAGGTAGTGAAAATTGAGAGCTATTAGGGAAGATATACATTTTTGCAGGAGTTACAGCTAGTGAGCAGAATAAAATGAAAGTGGAGTTTAAGAATAGGGTAGAAATAAAAGAAAGCGAGAGATGGTTAAGAAGTAGCAGGAATTATTTGGATGGGCTGACAAAAGGTTAAAGTATTACAGAATAAGGTGAATCTCACAGAATGAAAAAAGGCACAATTGCAGAGTGCTAAAGGAAAATTAAGGGAATATTGGGATAATATGCATCAGTTTAGAAAGATTGCTGTTAAGCAACTTTTTTTTTTTTTTTTTTTGCCAATAGATCCAGAGCACAAAAGCTTTTGGCACAACTTAGCAGAAAGTGGAAAGGTTGGTTGCAAAGCTTAGGGTGCCTATAACAGGAAAATAACCAGATATCCTGTATAGGTAGTAAAGGTATTTTGGAAATTTTATGAAAATTTGTAAAAAGCAGAGAAATGTGGAAATCAAGAAAGAGCACAAATGGAAATATCTGTGGAAGACTTAAATATGCCAATGTTGGAGGCAGACGAGGCTGAAGAATTAACAGTTAAGATAGAAGAAGATGGGATAAAAATTGTGACATACAATCGATCTGCAGGAAAGTCTCCAGGAATAGATGGTGCTCCTGTAGAAGTTAGGAGGGAAGAAAGTGATAAAAATCTAGAAGATTTTGATTAACAATATTTTAAAAGGAGGGGAAGAACCAGCAACCTAAAAGAAAGCTGTTGTGACGCTACTAAAGACCCAACAAGGCCAGCTTCATATAGGCCCACTTTAATTTTAAACCATGGTTATAAAGTGTTTATGTATGTAGTAGTTAAAAGAGTGGCAAAGTTGTCAAAATTGATAGAGATGGATCATTGTGGTTTTGTTGGAAGGGAGGCAAACATTTAGCAACATTAATAAAAAATGATGATCCAGAGGGAAGCAGAGTGTAAGAAAATACCTCTGTTTGTGAGTCTTGATGCAGGGAAAGCATTTGACAGAGTAAGCTGGGATTTTATGAGTAGGTCAATGGAAGCATTTGCATTTCCTGATGCAATATAAGGTTAAGTAGGAGGATATATGAGGGATTGGTGGCAAAAACTGAAATGGGAATGTTCATTTTTGACAAAGTATGCCTGAACAGAGGAACCAGGTAGGGTTGTCCTTTTTCCTCTTTATATGTTTTATATTTAGAGCCATTGACAAAGACGATAAGGAGCTCAGAATTTCAAGAATATAATTCATATGGTAATCAGGAAAAGTTGACTTCCTTTGCAGATGACATTATTTTGTACATGTAAAACTAGAAGGGGACATCTTAGTATTATGGAATATCTTGAAACAGTGTAAAGTCTTTTAGGGCTATTAAATTAATGAAGATAAAACAAAGGTCATACCCATGTTTATGGGGCCACAAGAAAATAAAGTATTTAGGAGTATGGATTAAAAAGGATTATGTTACTGCAGCTAGGAATATATGCAAAGAGACATAATACAAAAACTGAGAAACTGGATACTCTTGTTTATGGATATGGATAGCAAGATACAAGCAGTGAACACATTTTTAGTTCCTTTAGTTTTATATACAGGTCAGGCACATTTTTATCAACCAGAGGAGAAGTTGTGGACAATAATTAATAGAGTTGAAAGATTTTATCTGGGAGGGGAAAAGGGCAAGGGTCAAGTGGAATAAATTGATCCTTCCAAAAGAACAAGGTGGATTAAGATTAGCTGATGATTTTAAGGGATATTTTAGAGCTACACAGTTAAGGGTCAGGTATATAATACAAGTATAAAGTTATAATTCAAAGTGGAAAGGGATGATGATGAAGTGGGGTGAAATTCAAGAAATAAGGAAAGAGTGGGATTTTGGAAGCAGATATTTAAGGAGAATAGCAACTGCCACACAGAATATTATATTCAAGTAACACAAAGTACTCTTAAGAACTAAGCCAACATGAGAATGGAGAAATGAGATTTTTCCAGTAGGGATGACTGCAATTAGTGGTAGAGGCTAGACAAGAGGAGACTGGAATTTACTGGAGAAAACTGTCAAAGGAACCAAGGTATTGAGAGCATATAATTAGAGAGGGAAACATAATAGAATGGGAAGAGAACAAGAATACATATGGACTGTAGGCTAGAGACTGCCTTCCATATTGGAGTGTAGGCTAGAGACTGCTTTTCGTATTAAGGATTGATATCAGAATATAGGCAAAGAGGGGATATGGAAATCCTAGGTGAAAGACCAGCACTGGTAGTGTTTTTAGTTTAATCTAGAACAGCAGCTGCCTTTAAACAGGGATAATTAGTAGGGCATATAAAGTATTGTATGATAGCTATAGGAATCAATCAGTGAGGTTAGAAAAGATTGGGAAGACAGACTGGATAAGCAATGCACAGAGAAAAACAACAAGATGATATATGTATGGCTCCCAAATATTTAACAAATCTGGCAGATTTAGGATTTTTGCTTGGAAATGTTTGCATAGGTATTTTTATACCCCAAGCAGACTCAAAATAATTTTTACAGAGGTAGATGGCAAATGGAGGTGTGATAGGGCAGAAAGAGGTAACTGGGAACATATGATGTCCCGCCATATTGCTATTGATCTCTGGGATTTCCTGCCAAGGGTAGCCCAATGTCTGGCCAGTATACCAAAGTCTTTATTACCTAGGGAGTGTCATACATTAGACAGATGCTTCCTGTACAAGCCTAGGGCATAAAGGTGACAAATGTACTCTCCCAATGCAGAACTTCATTTCTGCTAGTCCGAATGCCATTGTATATCAGTCAGAAAATCCTTCACTTTGCTGGTTATACCTAGCCTACATCTTTCAGTTAAGTACCCAGCTGTTTTTTTTTTTTTTTCTTTTTTTGTACATTTTTCAGTGGGTTACATCTCATCCAAGATACAGAAATGTCAGTGTGGGAGGCAGATTCCCCATCAAGACCACCACAATATGTGCTTGTTTTACTTAGGTGTGTCTCACAACCACACTGTGCTCCATCTGTTAGGCTTTTTTACTCAAGACTGTGTAGCCACCTTTCTTCACTCTCTACCTTGAAAATCAACATCTCAAGCTTTTGGCCCAAGGTACCTTAGCAAAATCCACTCACTCCAAGATGCAGCCACTGTTCAAAAAGATCAAGAAGAATAGGGCCTGAGTCTGCTGCTGTCTAACCTCCTCCAGATGTCTGTCTTGAGGTGAGTGGAAACCCAGAGGATAGTCTGGCATTGCCATCAGTTTCTTCTGCCATGATTTTCATGGAGGCTGGCATGGAACCTGCTTCTTGCATGTCCTCAAAGGCCTTGCAAACATCCTCCACAGATGTTGAGGGGGAACCACAGCTGGTTGTTTCTGAGGGGCCTAAGGGGATTCTGCAGATCCTTGTTAAGGAAGAGGTGCCAGGTACCTTAACTGACATGTCCTGGATCTTTCCTTTTTTATCATCTTTCTCATAGTGCCATCCTTCCAAATGCTGTCCCTTCAAACATCTTTTCTTCTGTTGTTTCCCCAGACCTTTCTGGTTTCCTTGGATCTGAAGGATGCATACCTTCATATTCCTATCCACTTTTTATTCAAAAAATATTTGCATTCCTCTGTTTCTTCCTCACATTTTTCAGTTTTTTGCTTTGCCCTTTGGGCTTTCAACAGCTCCAAGGGTGTTAACCAAATGTCTAGCCTCTGTAGTTGCCTTTTGCAGGCTTCAGGGCATTCAAATATTTCCTTATCTGGATGACCTCTTGCTTCTGGCTTTATCCTATTCCAAGTTGGTGCAGGATGTTCATTTTATCCAGCTTCTGTTGTATAGTTTGGGGTTCATTGTCAACCTTGAGAAGTCCATGTTGATTCCATCTCAGGATAATGTTTTCCTAGGCTGCAGGTTCCAGGCTGTTCCAGTATTGGCATCTCTTCCTGCCTCCGAGGTTTTGTCCCTCATAAGTTATTTTTTGCCCCTACTTCTTCTGTCCTCTCTTCCAGCCATGGAGTTTCTCCTGGCTCTGGGGTTCCTGGCATCTACCATCCCCATGTTTCCCTGAGCCAGGCTTCAAATGAGGAAGTTTCATTGTTAACTAAAATCAGTGTGAGTTCAACACCTCCACTTGCTCCCATGTAGTTTTTCTGCTTCCTTGTATCAGACTAGAATTTCAGTGGTGGTTTCAGCAGCTATCTCTCAAGCCAGGTGTTTTTTTTCACCTCCTCGGCCATCTCAGGAACTCTTCATGGACACATCAGAGATGGGGTGGGGAACTGCTTCAGGCACCCTGAAGATGCAGAGCCTTCAGTCCCCTCAGCGGAGGGTGGATCACATCAACATCAAGGAAGTGAGGGCTCTCAATCTGGTTCTTCAAGCTTTATATGTGCTTTGGGTCCCATGTCCCTTGAACTTATAAAACTATGGACAAACAGCACAGTTATGTGATACATCAACAAACAAGAGAGCACAAGATATTACCTTCTTTGCAGGTTAGCCCTTTAAGAATGGAAAATAGCCATCAGTCTGCAGATCACCCTACAGGCAGTCTATATCCTGTCAGAGTACCATCTTGTGACAGATTTTTCTCAGCAGGTCTAGGATACAGCCTTACAAATGTATGCTTCACAAGGATGTGTTTCTGGACATAGTTCATTAGTGGAGTAGTTCTCTAGTAGATCACTCTGTCTCCTGTCTGAACAAATAACTCCTTCAGTTCTGTTCCAGGGTCCTAAGTCCTTTGACCTGGAAAGTGGACGCCATGTCTTTCTCTTGGAAGGGAATGTTCTGAACGTCTTCCCTCACCTTCCTCTTCTTCCAAGGCTCTTTCACAAAATTGAGAGGGACTGTCTAGAAATCTTGTTGGTGACTCCCTTTTGGCCCAGATAGCACTGGTTCTTCCTCTTATTCCATCTAGTCAGGGGCAATTGTCACAAGTTGCTTCACCACATGGAATTTCTTGCACAAAACAAAGGAAAACTCCTTCATCCTCATCTGTCCAGTCTAACTGACATGTTTGGTGATAGGATTTTGATTCATTTCTGACACCAGTTTTTTTGATGACATTCTCAGGGTCCTGCAGGAGGCCCAGAAACCCAATACAAGAAGATCATACATGTCCAAATGGAAAGGATTTCTGTTTGATATCTTAAACATCACCAGAAGCCTGTATTAGTTGTGGTCCCCTTTGTTCTTTCCTACTTGTGTGAACTACTGCATACCGGCTTAGCATATTCTTCAGTGAAAGCCCACTTCCCTGCCATTTCTGCCTGCCTGCCACTTACTCCCCCTTTGGCCTCTAGGTTTGAGGTCAATCAGTTTCTTAAAGGCATCCTTAATATTAGACCCACAAGACAGCCCATTTCTCCTCCTTGGGATCTTAATTTTGTCCTTGAAAAACTGACTCAGGCTTGTTATGAGTCTGCTGCTGCTGCTTTTTTGTAACATTGCACCTGGAAGACTGTTTTATTAGTTGCTTTAACCTCTGCCAGAAGGGTATCTGAACTTCAGGCCTTGATGGCAGTCTCTCCTTTTTTGTTTTTTTCATAGTGACAGGGTGTCTCTCCATACAACTCCTTCCTTTATACCCAAGGTGGGTAATGATCTGTCCCTTAATCAGTCTATTCTTTCTTCTTTTCCCTTCTCTACAATTAGCTAGTGAGAAGGCATTCTATACTTTGGATTTGTACAGACACCTCAGATAGTATTTAGACAAAACCAGGGCCTTTAATAAATCTTATCAGCTTTTTGTTTCTTTTCTTACCAGTACATTGGTTTTGGCAGTTTCTAAGCAAATGAAAAGAGGCCCCAGGGCACAAAACCAAAACTAGAAACAACAAACTGCACCCCAGGGCAATCATGTGAGGTATGTCCTGTTAAAAAACGGACCGAGCTGAACGTAAATTAAATCCTTTATCATGTACAAAAATGCTATATTTTTGTACGCAATAAAGGATTTACTTTGTTTGCCTCAGATCCATTTTTTTAACTGGAGAAGCCTCACATGATTGCCCAGGGCTGCAGTTTGTTGTTTCCAGTTTCTAAGCAAGCCATCTCCTCCTGGATTTCCAGGGTAATTTCTTTTTTTAATTATTTGCATGGCAACTAGTTACCTACTTCTGTGAGGGCTCATTCTACTAGAGCAGTGGCTTCCTCAGGGCTTTCTAAAAAGGTTTAAACACCAGTTCCATCCTTCAAGCTGCTACTTAGTCTTCGGTTCACATGTTCACAAAACATTACAAATCAGATGTCATTTCCAGGCCCAGGGCAGGTTTTGCCAGGGGTATCCTTCATGGGTTTGTGGAGGGCTCCTCCTTGCCTTAGCTGTAACTTTTGTACTCTCCCAGGTGTGATGAGTATTTCAACAGTGGTATGGAAGGACATAATACAGTTGTGTAAAATCTTCCTTTTAACTGTTATAATATTCACTCCCTCCCTTCTGCCCCCTTTTCCCCTTCCTTTTGCATGGGTGGTATTTTTGTACAGGCCGAGAGGTTCTTCTTTTCCTTCATTCCTTTTTCTGGATGTACATGTCCTCCTTTCCACTGGGGGTCCTGGTTCTCCTTGGGCATTTCGGTTCAGAGTGGGAAGCATATGTAAGTGTGTATGTGTGTGTCACCTGTATGCCCTGTGCTTGCACAGGGAGCATATGTCTGAAGTACAATGTTCCCCAGGTAATTAAGGCTTTGGTATACTGGCCGGATGTTGCGCTCTCCTTGGCAGGATATCCCAGAGGTGATGAACACTGCAACAGTGAAAAGAAGGATATGTACTGTTTATTTTATTATTTATTTATTTATTTACTGGGAAAGTCCGACTGGACAGAGGTCCTTTTTCAGCAGAGACCCAGGGAGAAAAGCTCCACATGTACCATCTAAGTGAAACAGCACAATAGTAAAAGAGTTTACAGTAAGCACATGAAATTTAGAGTACAAGAGTAGCATGACATTCAGACTACATAGATCAATAGTAAGGAAACAAACATACAATAAAAACTGCGTAATAAGCTGAATGTTACAATTGAGAGACAAAGAGAGAAAACTAAAAGTTATGGAGATAAAGAATGTTTAGTGTCGGATGAACATATAAGCTGTACATATTGGCTAGGAGCTGTGCTAATTGGGGTTGGATCAGGGACAGAGCCAATGCTTTTTTAGGTGAGACTTGAGAGTGGCTTTGAATAGACTGCTGGATAGAAATTTGGTAATTTGGGGGGGCTGTTCCGTAGTTTGGATATGGTACAGGAGACTAGGGATTCTCCTGCTGAGTTTCTGGGTTTGTGGTGGTAAGAAGTAGATTTTTGCTGTTGGAACGTAGGGGGTCTAGAGAAGCTGTAGGGCTGGAGAAGGTTTTGAAGAGATGGAATCTTATGAGGATGGTTTACTAATTTATGGGCAAATGAGAGTTAATTTAGGTGAAGGAAGCTGTGGGAGTTCAAGCCAGTCCAATTCCCTGAGAGTGTTACAGTGGTGGCTGTGGTAGGAAGTGCCCGTTGCAAATTTTGTGATTTTATTGTAGTAGGTTTTAAGTCTGTTTAGGTCAGATTGTCTAAGGTTGGTGAGTATGGGAGAGGGGTAGAGTAAGGTGGAGATAAGTTCGGAGTTGGTGATAGAGGTTCTAGCTGCCTTGGTTAGGTATTGTTTGTTTCTATATAGTGCCCCGAGTTTTTTGTGTACTTTTTTATGGTAAGAGATATGTGGAGGTCAAATTTGAGTTTGTTGTCAATCTCCACACCAAGGAGTTTGGTGTGCTCTGATGGGGAGATAAGGGTGTAATTTTAGGCATGTGTGTTTAAGTGGGTAGTAGTTTGGTTAGATTTGGAGGGTTGGAAGAATAGGGGTTTGGTTTTGCTGGGATTGAGTAGAAGTTGGCCATTGGATAGCCAACTTTCTACAGATGTGAATGACTCTTGCATGATCTTATGACATTCTAGTAAAGTGGGGGCAGAGCAGATGAGGGTGGAGTCTGCATATTGGATGAGAGTAGCGTGTTTGGTGGAGGTATGAAGGTTATTAGTGAATAGGGAAAATAGTAGGGGGCCAAGAATGGAGCTTTGGGGGACACAGAGTAACGGGGAGATGAGGGGATAGCTGATCATGCCAAACAACTGATTGCTGTCAGTCTGACAAATAGCTATGGAGCCAGTTGGTGGCAGAGCACAAAAAGGAGAGATTAGTGAGGACAGAGAGGAGTAGATCATGTAATACCATATCAAAAGTCTTTGATAGGTCTAGAAATATAGTGGAGGAGAATAAGCCATTGTTTTTATGCTGTTAGGATTGTGTTGGAGAAGGAGAGTAAGGTGGTGGTGGTGCTGTGATATGGCCTGAAGCCATGTTGGGTTTTGAAGAGGAGATTATTAGCTAGGAGATAGTTTAATACCTGTGAATTAATACATTTCTCAAGGATCTTGGAGAGTGGGGAAAGGATGGCAATGGGGCTGTAATTGGAAAGGTCAGTGGTGGAGCCACCTTTGTGCAGGGGAATGATGTGTGAAATTTTCCATAGGGGTAGGTACATAGCTTTCTGATATGGAGCTGTTAATTAATATGGAAATTTGATAGGCTAGGGTGTCCATTGCTATTTTTAGATATTCTGAAGGAAGGTTGTCTGCTATGAGCATTGTGGAGTTGAGTTTTGTCAGAAGTCTTTTTATATAGGAGGTAGGTACTGAGGAGAAGGTGAAAGGGGGAGGGTGGAGGATTAGGGTTGTGTGGGGATGAGGGGATAGTGGGTGAGAAGTGTTTTTTGGCGAGGGATAGTATGGTTTCTGTGAAGTGATTGTTAAAGGAGTCAGCTATACTGCTGGAGGGAGGAGGGGATAGTAGGTGGGGGGGTGCTTAGTTTACCTGGGTAGAGTATAGAGTTTATTGCAGACCAGAATTGTTTAAGATTGTGATGGGAGGAGTTTAGGGAAGACTGATAATAAAGGGCTTTATTTGTTTTTATTTGCTTTTTAACCTTTTTGCGCAATTCAAGGAATGATTGCCTAGCAAAGGGGGATTTTGTTTGGCGCCAGTGTTCCCATGCTTTATCCCTAATTTTTATCAGTCCCTGAGTGTTTTTATGAAGCTAGGGGGAGCTTTTAGTTTGGACTCTGGTGTTTCTTATGGGAGCATGGGTGTTTAGGATGTTGAGGAAGGTGCTATTGAAGAAGTGGATGGCTTTATCTAGATTGAGGTATTGTAGTAGTGTCCAGTTGCATTTTTGGAGAGAGGAATTAAAGGAGTGGGGATTAAAATCTTCTTTGTTATGGATTTGTCTATGGATGATGGGATTGGCAATTTTTACATGGTGTTTTAGGAGGAAGGTAGGGGGATAGTCACTGAGGCTGTCAGGTAGACAGCCTGTTGTGTAGGAGTGGGGATCTTTGTTGACTAGTATCCAGTCAAGGATAGTATGTTTGTTGGGGTTTTTATTTATACGGGTGGAAGATTGTATTAGTTGGGGGAAACCATGTAGATTTAGGTGTATTGCTGGGTGGACATTACTAGAGGATAGCCAGTTTATGTTAAAGTCGCCGAGAATGATGGTTTCTTGGGGTACAGAAAAACTGGGCCAATTCAGGAAGTTTTCTAGGAGAGGAGTATTTTGGCCTGGGGGCAAGTAACAGCTCGTGATTGTTTTTTTGAGATTTAGTTTGAGGTTGGCATATAAGATTTCTTCCTTCCCAATCAGGGGGGCCGAATTGTTGAGAGTTTGAATGTTGAGGTGGTGTTTAAACATGAGAGCTACACCGCCACCTTTCTTTGATAGTCTATCTGCATGAAGGATGCTATAGCCGGTATGTTATGGTAAGATTTTACACAGATGCTCATTTTGGGAGCGTAATGAGTTGGCAGAGTTTAAAAATTCCCTACAGAGTAGTCTGTCAGAAATATTGGGTGAGTAAATTGATGCAACTAAGAAATTTTTTTTTTTGAACTGGGATGTAGTGTTGTCGCCTCACAGTTAGACGTTGCCCATTCGATTCTCAGTTAGAACGTCTTCTGTGTGGCAACATGAGTGAATGGGTGTTCCTTCGTTGAAGGTTGTGCGTTAGGCCCGGCAAGCCAGCACGTCAAAATCTACTGCCAATTATTAGCGGACCGGAGTTCCGCTGTGGCAACCTCTAACTGGGGAAAGCCGAAAGAAACAAACACACATACAGGATCTGAATTGCCTAGACACAGTAAAGCCTTGTTAAGTTTAATTCTGGCGGCTTCCAAAAAAAAAAAAGCAATTACTGGACAATGGATATCAAAGACTAAACCAACCCTGTTTTAAGTATTGAATATTGTAACAGAGGTAAAAGAACTGGAAATGGATTCTTTAGAAAAGGGTAGGAGCAAATTACTTACAAAATTGAAATTGCGGAAACAATACATGCAGAATAAGGTTTTGTAGGAGGAGTGAGGTTTAAGGTAAGGCAGGAATTGATCATTTTATATAAAACTGAACTGATAATAAATATACAAAAGTGTAGATGTGATGTATAATGTTTGCAACTGGGAATTTGTTAATATGGTTTGTTTTCTCTTACATAAATGTATGCTTGCGTATGTCTTGTGTGATAATTCAATAAAGGTTAAAAAAAACTAATAATCAAACGGCAGCAATGTACATACTATCAGCTTTCAAACGCAACTCTACCCATTAGCCTCTACTGCAGCCACCTTACACTTTTCTGCAATGACTTTAGTTAAGTGAAATTGCTATTATGGAACTTTGCAAAGTTGCTAAGCTTAGTAAATTCCATCCAAGATCCTAAAACTAGCAGATGAAAAAATCTCTCAGCCACATTTTCACTTTCTCTCGCTCTCTCTAACCACAGGTCTGGTCCCAGCAATATTAAAACACTCCATCATCCCACCACCAAAATGCTCGTCCCCTACTGAATTTTAAGATCATTGCTCAATATTAAATTTATGTGCCATCACTATAGTCTTTGAAAGGCTGCTATATAAACAACTATTCAAACATATAAATAGCTATGGACTTCTTTGCAATCAACAGCATGGAATTCATAATGTTTTCAGCACTACAACCACCTTAGTGACAGCTACAGTTGCCATCTGTAACTATCAGTTATGGAGCTTTTATAACATGTATCTTCATTAATATGACTAATGTATTTGAAACGGGTTACCTTCATGTGTACGTTTTGCACACGGGCGAACAGATGTGCGGAAGGACGTTTGCAAAGTTTGCAAACGTCAAACGCAAAAAGGTTTGAATGTGCAATGAGCGAATGCACAGTGACATTCACTCATTGCACATTCGACATTTTGGAGTGGATTGCACTATAGCGGGGATTGGAAAATGGTCCATTTCCCCACTGTAGTGCGATCTCGGAGTTTGAATATTAAAGTAGGGGGGGCGCTGGGGGCTTGCCCCCCTGCTTTACACATCATTACATTTTTTTTTTTACATTTATGTTAAAAATTAGTGAATCTGCTTTTCGATTTGCTGATTTTTGAACATTTAAAATTGTCGCTGTTTTGATTTTTGTGGTTATGATTGGCTCATATGAGCAATCGCACCACTGTAATTCGGTGTTGTAAAGGTAAACCATTTGAAACAGTTAATCAAACCCTCCTACGTCATATGCTAACCAAACTTATTTTGGGGGATAATGTACTAGTTTGGTTTCGAAACTATGCAGATGATAGAACATTTTAAATATCTGCCATCAGTAAATTTTCAACTCAGGCTATTCTAAACAGAAGAATGCCCCAAGTTTCTGTTCTTGACCTCCTACTTTTCTCTCTTTCTATCAGTGACCTCATCCTGTATCTTTCCATAGATGACGTGCTACTTCTAAAATCCAGCAGGAAGTATTGTTCCCTAGAAAGCAACGGTTATATATTGAATGGCTGACATGTCACTTGGTTGCCTTACAAAACATGCAGCACAGCAGTTTCAGTGTTCATTATATCGCATACACAACCCTTTGACACTCAGTAAACCTAAAATGGAAATACATTTCCTTTTTCAGTGCACTACCCATAACCCTACCACATTCAACTCAAATTTGTATGAATAGTGGTGGTGCTATGGGAGAGGCTTTTCTTAATTTCAGATGCACATTAGGATTAGCACGTATTACTGTGCTGCCCCCTGCCCACCTTAGCAATATATGCTTTCTCTAACCCTTCCCCTAACCATAATGTACATCTGAACTTAAAAAAGCCCTTCCTATAATACTACCACTACAAAAGACAGCTCAGACGTTCACCATGCAAACACACAAACACACACACTAAATCTGTCCCCTTACCAAATCCTGACCCTAATCTTAAAACTCACAAAGGGTGAAGTCAGACTAAAAAACTTCACCAAGGCAAATTATACCCTCTTAGGGGAAGGTATAAATGCTTTCCAGGCCCCAACCCCAGCTGGAAGTGGTAACTACACCAAAGCTTACACTAATGCCCTGTTCAATCACTTGTATAAGTGTATAGACTTGGCTGTTCCAGACAGAATCAAAGCCAGAGCCTCAAGTAAAACAAGCCACCCTGGTGGACATCCAGCATCAACAAACTTTACAACAAACGCAAAAAGTTGCTGTCTAGGAAAACTAAGGTGAGGCCCCAACAATACAGCATCCTCATTGGCCTCAACAGGCAAATAAGACATGTCAAATCCTGTAAGGGTAACTTTGACAAAAAGTTAGCAATCACAGCCAAGAATAACCATAAGGTCTTTTACAGCTAAAGGGTAGGACCCAAGCATGTGCTGAACTGGTGACTAACTGTATCACACACACTGATCCTGCAGAGATAGCAGTCCTACTGGTGGATAGATTTGGTGAAACGTTTACACCCTTATCCCCACCAAACTTATCACAAACCTTGCCCCAGCTTCCCCCCACCCTGTATATCTGAAGAGCAGGTCATTAAAGCCTTGTCCAAGGCAAAAAACAGCCTCTATGGGACCAGATGGCATCCTGAGCTGTCTTCTAAAAAACTAAAACATGAACTAGCATTGCCATTAAGTATCGTTGTGATGCTGCTGCATTGGCCCAGTAATCAAGGAGCCTCAATCCTCACCACTAGCACCAGTGAGGGATGTACACATTGTGAGGATGGCAAGTACATCCACAGTAAAGTACAATTTCCCTGAAGAGCACACAAAGATCACAGTCAGTCTGGGCCTGGTTTCTCCCTCTCTCTCTCTCCAGATCCCCAATAAGACTTCCCACTGGCACAGCTATAGGGTTAAGATCTCAGCTGAGCAGTCAAGCCAAAACCTCCAGCACCCCCTCTGTCCAACCAGTGCTTCGTGGCCCTGCCCAAGTAACACACACACACACACACACACACACACACACACACTCTTTGAGATTTGATTTATATACACACACACATGCCCTCCTGGGAATGGCTGGCAAAAGTTTACTATCTATGCCCCATTCTGCCCAGACTAAAAGGTAGTTATCACTGCCACTAACCAGCTCTTTATCAGCTACTATAAGGCCCTTCCCAAAGGGTGACCAATCCTACTGTGTGATGTTACAGTTATCCAAATGGTGTGACCAAGACTTTCAAGGCTATTGGAGTGGCCTATACAGTGTCATCAAATACATATGCAAGTACTCTATGAGCTTAAATATCTCTAAACAAACCAGTCACAATTAAAATGTTTAAATATATTTAATAATGAGTAATAGAAGAACAAGACAATACTCAATAACTCAATACAGTGACTACAAAGTTCAGAATTACAGGAAATATTTTAAAACAACATTGCACGACAGTCTCAAATAAATACAGAAAACATCTAAACTAATCTTTACTGTATTCCTAACTATCTCTAAAAGAAGTTGTTGTTTCTTTCAGCTTTTCCCGGTTAGGGGTCGCCACAGCGGAACTCCGGTCCGCTAATGATTGGCAGTTGATTTTTACGTGCTGAGTTGCCGGCCCTAATGCACAACCTTCAACGAAGGTACGCCCATTCATGGATGTTTCCACAACAGACGCTCTAGCTGAGAATCGAATGGGAAAACGTCTTGCTGTGAGGCGACAACGCTACCGCAGCACCACCACCGCAGTCCTAACTATCTCTAAAAGAAGTACTATACTTAAATAACTTACTTACAGAGCAAGGCAAATGCAGATGAGAAGTGCTGAATGAATGTTTTCAGATCCAAAACAAGATACAAAATGCACAGTCTCTGAGAGAGTTCCCAAATTAATATCAAAACATTACTGCTGGGTCAGCTTTGGATGACATCACTCTTTGTCACCTGCCTCCAGTTTCCAGGCTAAACAGATACTTAGAATTTAGCACCTCTGTGTCAAAAATACTTCTCTCTCAGATGTGCAGCTGCTAGGAAGTCACAGAGCAATAAAATTACTTTACATTTTAAACCTAGTAATAATTTCTGTTTCAAGACAATAGGAAAACCTCTAGCTGTAGACATTGTGTCTGCTTGCTGCACTGAAACACAGTTGTAAAACACTTTACTTTTCAACCTATTTTCTTGAGGGTTTGCAAGTTAACTCTGTATGTTACAACTATAGTTTATATACATTTCTGTTCTTTTCCAGTAGGGTACACTGTGGTTACATTCTTGAAGCTCAGTACATAACATACAGTTCAACACACACTTCTACACCAGTAGTTTAATATCCACATAATATATAGTTCTCTTAAATTTATAAGACAAGCATACGAATCATATTAATATTCACAAATGACGCAGAATTATTTACAAAATTCCAACTAGCTGGGCTGGCAGCCTCACAACCATATTCAGTCACAGCCTAA
This sequence comes from Protopterus annectens, assembly GCF_019279795.1. Lineage (NCBI taxonomy): Eukaryota > Metazoa > Chordata > Ceratodontiformes > Protopteridae > Protopterus > Protopterus annectens. The sequence continues at coordinate 285,962,297 of NC_056747.1, read as the reverse complement.
CCACAGGCTATGTTCCTGTGGAATAGAGAACAGCAACAGTTATTCCCCTCCACAAAGGTGGCAGCAACAGACCCAGAGAATTAAAGACCCATAAGTCTGACTAGCCTCATCTGTAAGGCCATGGAATGTATCATCATGGACCTCATAAATAAAGACATAGATGACCTCCCAACCCTGGATCCAACCCAATTTGGCTCCGTCAAGGGTGGATCCTGCTTGTTAAACCTGATGAATTTAATTGAAAATGTGACCAGGGCCACTGATGAGGGCAAATCTATGCACACAGCATACCTTGACTTGGCCAAGGCCATCGGCACAATCCCACATGCAGGCATTACCGATAAACCTAGCGAACTGAATGTAAACCCCTCTATTGTAGGATGTGTTGCCAACTGGCTCACAAACCAGTGACACACTATCAAAGTGGGTGACTCCACATCAACCAGCAAACCTGTCACCAGCAGGGTGCCACAGGGATCAGTGCTAGGCCCCCTGCTGTTTGGTATATACTTCTGAGACGTTCAGGGCAAAAGTAAGGGGCTATGGGCTGACCAGGTTTGCGGATGACTACAAACTGGGTGCAATTATCAAATCCCTAAATGATGTCAATATACTTCAGGAGGGTCTTACACAGACCAACGACTGGTGTCTTAGTCAGTGTCTCAAACTAAATGCAAAGAAATGCATCATCATTCCCTTATGTAAAAATAATGTCCTGTCACACAATCAAATTAACAACAATACCCTATGTACCTATAAAGTGGTAAGAGATCTGGGATCACAAGTAGATTGTGACCTTAACTTTGACCACCATGCATCCGCTGTAGTAAGGAAGGCCTTCTACATAGCACACTTAATGAGCAAAAGCATCACCTATAGAGCAAATGTGGGTATAACCCCTCTATACCCGTCACTAATCAGGCTCATAATTGAGTATAACGCCCCATTTGGCATGTACAGCAAAAAGCACCTGCAGCAATTGGAGAGACCTCAGAGGTTTCTAACAGAAGATTAAGGGACTCCAGCATGTGCCTTACACAGGCCGACTACTGTCCCTGTCACTGTACTCAATATCATGTAGATTTCCTAGGGGAGACTTATGCCTGGCTTACAGAGCAATCTTTGACCCAAACCTAATGAATTTGATGCACATCCATCAATCAAATGGGACTAGAGCTACCTGTTCCAGTGACCTAAATATGGCCTGCTTCTTGAATAGGATGTGCTGGAGGGATACATTTGTCTCACAGTGACTGCCACATTTTTGGAATAGGTTGCCAATTCATGTGAAGCAGAGCACCTTTATGACACTGTTCAAAAGGAACCTGGACGACTGGATGGGGCACAGTAAATTCATAGCGAGGATAGTGCCCACAACCCTCCTGAACATGGACAGTCATTACTAAATACAATCCTGGGTATTGATTAGAGTATCTATGATATTACATTGGGATGAAATGGCTAGGCTTGAAATGACCTATGGGTCAATAGCCCAGTGACTTCCTATGATCCTATTGAAAATAGGATTTTTAGATTTGTAACTTTAGGAGACCCCAGAAAACACTTTTGTTATGTGCTGAAAGCTATAAATTGGCTTCCTATAACACTTTGTGCTAAAATGCTGATCAGTACCCTTATATTTAAAATAATAAACTTATGATACTGCCCCCAATGAAAAGACCATCACAATAAAGTGAGCAAGCATACTCCCTAAAGGGACAATGATGAACCAAGCCTAATGCTTGTTAGACTCTCCCCTTTAAAACATTCTCAAAAGTGGTCCCATCTACACTGAATAAATTACCACATGAGCTAAGAAATCAACAAACATTTAAACTGATTTATAAAATATCCCAATGAAGTCATTTGTACCTATTTTTGAGACACTGGATAACATCCATCTTCCTTATGTACCGCATTGAACTTCTGCAAAATGTTAATACTGCACTGTCATAATAACAACACTATTGTATTCCTACCATTAACAAATTTATCTTGCAATTTGCTTATGTTTTCTGCCCTCTGGGCCCAGGTTATGACTCAAAATTTTCAGTTTACCAACCTGGTTAGCATGAATTATTTTGTGTTTTCATCAGTTGAGTTTTATAGCATCTAACTGATTGCTTGGAAAGGTGTTTTATTTGGGTAAAGTGTTTTCATGGGTTGGAGTAGCTTTCCAGTTATGTTATACTTTGTCTCTGAGTAGTGATTTTAGCTCAGTGGAGAACCACTCCTTCTTCTTCAGCTTGTGAAGTCTAGTTAATAATGAAAAAAATGTGTCTTTTAGATTTCTGAAAGTATTAGTTAAACTTTCTTTTGCAAGGTTGGCTTTGGCAGTGTTTAGGATATTCGACCAGTCATTTGAAGGACTGACTTAAATTTTTGATGATAGAGCCAAATTTCCATCTGAAAGAGAGGAGTTGAGAGGAGTTGTTTGGCCCAGGAAATGAATCTCAAAGCTTATTGGACAGTGGTGTTGCAGAGTTGTGTGTGAATTGTGATATCTGAGATTAGAGAGAGGGTTGTTGGTTGTACGAGGATCTATTAATGACTGTTTTGTTTAAGGTTTGGGTAAGTGTTTTTTCCACTAATTGTTTTGGACTGTAGTCATCAGGAGGTCTGTGATATAATTTTGGATGGTGTTACGTAGGGTGAGGTTAAAGTCACCAAGCAGTATGCTTATTTGTGGTGATGATATTGTGCAAAAGGTTTTTGAATTTTCCTTAAGTAGCAGGGGGTGACAGGTAGGCTACTATAAAGTTGAGAGCTTTGTTATTGTTATGGAGTATTTTGACAAATAGCCATTTAGGAAGAGGGTCAGAGGGTGGACTTACATGAGCTGTAAACTGAACAATTAGGTGGGTTTTTTTAAGATAGGAGGGTCCTTTCCTAATTCTGGGTCCAGATATAGCATCTAAGAAGCAGTTGTATGATGCAGGAAATGTGGTGAACATGGGAGTTGTAGTTTTTTTTTTTAATTTAGGTTTCTGTAATGGCTAGCAGGTCAGGGTATGCTGTGTGGTGAGTACATTAACTTGGTCTATTTTATTTAGTAGGCCTTGTGCATATATCATTAAGCAGGTGAGTGAGTGGGATCAGGGGTTGGATTCAATGGTACCTTGCAGAACATTTATTAGATTGATGGGGATAAGCTTGCCCAGTTTTAGTAGTGTTTGTGGGAGGTCAGAGGAGAGATTTTGTTGGAAAGTTGTTGGGGAATGTAGTGTGATGGAGGATTTAGTAGATACTGTGCAATTGCTTAGGAAGTAGAGTAGACTGTGTGGTAGTTATTTGTTTGAAGGAGGGAGAGGGACTGAGGAACTGAGGTACTTGCAAGAGTGCTACAGACTACTTTTTACAGGTTGTTAGAGTGGTTACTGGGGTGCAAAAGAAGGAGCAATAGTATTGTGTATTTATAGTGATAGTGTGGTAAAGTCATGGTATGATACAGCTGTGGTGTATATATGTGTGCTGAAGAAATTTGTATACACTATTGTAATTGCTTAAATGTATGTATGTATTTTAACAAGAGATGTTATCTTTCAGTTTCAGTCAACAGGAGACAGGCTGTTTACACTAGGGGACTCTCTGTGTTGCCTTGAAAGAGAGATAATTACTAAGTTTGAGATGTAGAAGTGTTTTATTGTTTTACAACTTCTAGGATTTGCAAACATCTGAAGGCTATGTGTTTTCACAGGGAGATGCTAAATGCTAGCAGTTTCTAGCAGTGGTTGTTTTTGAGCCTGGGAACTGAAGTCAGGTGAGAAAAAGTGGTGTCATACTGCATGTATCCCAGCAGTAATATCTGATATTCATTTAAGAAGTCTCTGAGAGAGAGACTGGGCATTTTGTATTTTGTCTTTGACCTGGAAACATCCACTCACAATATCTGTACCTGCCTTACTGTAAGTAAGTTAACTAGGGTACAGTAATTTATTTTAGATTAAGTATGGAATACAGTAAGAATTAGTTTAGATGTTTTCTGTATTTATTTGAGACTGTCCTGCAGCGTTGTTTTAAATATTTCTTGTGATTTTGAACTATGAAGTTACTGTGATGATTTACTGAGTATTTTCTTGTTCTTTTATTATTTATTATTAAATATATTTAATCCAGTCATTATGGTTGATATTTCTGAGACATATTTAAGTTCTTAGAGTACTATTTGGTAACACTGTACAGGCCACTCCTAATAGCCTTGTTCTTAGTGAAACTACCATTTGTATTGATAGTAACATTATACAGTAAGATTGGACATCCTTTGCTAATGGCCTTAAAGTAGCTGATAAGTAGTGGCTGGTGGCAGTGAAAACTACCTTATAGTCTGGACATAAGGGGGCATAGCTAGTAACCCTGTGTGAGCCTTTTCCAGGTGTGTGTGTGTGTGTGTGTGTGTGTGTGTGTGCTTAATTCAAACCTCAAAGTGTGTGTGTGTGTGTGTGTGTATGTCAGCTACTTGGGCAGGGACACGAAGCACTGGTTGGACAGAGAGGGTGCTGGAGGTCTTTGTTTGGCCACTCAGCTGAGAACTCAGTCCTATAGCTGTGCCAGTGGGGAGTCTTATTGGGGATCTGGAGAAAGAGGGAGAAACCAGCCCTAGACTGACTGTGGTCTCTGTGTGCTCTTAAGGGAAATTGCACTTTACTGTTTTGTACTTGTCATCTTCCCAGTGTGTACATTCTCCACTGTTGCCAGTGGTGAGGATTGAAGCTCCTTGATTACTGGGCCAGTGCTGGGGCATCACATATTAATTGGTGTGCAGTGATGAGATATCCACATCACGTATTAGTTGGTTGGCAGTGGTGGGATATTCAATTCCTGTAGCCTGTAAACAGTGGTCACTAAAGAAGGTGCTTGTACTCTCAATCAGTCACACAGTGAATAAAGACTTTCATATCACAATAGTTTTATTTATTTATTTTTTGTTAGCTTAGTTAGTTAGTTAGTTTAGGGAGAGCAGGCCAGGATGTCAGCAGAGGAGTATAGGAAGCTGACAAGTAGCCAGATGGCTGAGATGTGCCAAGCCAAAGGACAGGTGCATGCCAACATGACTAAAGCAGAAATAACTGCGGCCTTGGTCACAGCTGCATCACAGACCAGCTACCAGGAGGACAATCAGACTGGCTGTGGGAATGTACAACTCTCAAAAAATGGACAGTTCAACCCTTCCACAGAGGACTTAAAAATCCATCTGGAGTTAAAGACATTTGAACTTGAAGCCAAACATCTGGAACTGGAATCGGCAGACAGACTGTGGCAGGAGAAACAAATGAATTAGAAGCAGCAGAGAGACTGAGACATCTGGAATCTGAAGAGAATGAGAGGCAAAGACAACATAAAAAGGAGATGCTGACTCTTCGCTAGGGTCATGGAGGTAATGGGGCAGGGAGTAACCAAACCCCAGAAGCAACAAAGGTCAGTAAATTTCTTCCACCATTTACAGAGGGGGATAATTTTGATAATTTCATTCATATGTTTGAAAGAATATATAAACAGTATAATGTAGACCAAGGGTTCTGGGTATGGTTCCTGACTCCCTTAATCCATGGTAAAGCTGTAACTGCTATTTCTAAATTGTCTGATACTGATTGCTTAAATTATAATACTGTTAAAAATGGTCTTTTAGAGTGTTTTAAGTTAACACCTGAAGCTTATAGGAAAAATTTAATTAACATAGACTTAAGGCAGATGAAAGTGTGTGTGAATATGTTGCTGAACTAAGCACTTATTTTCATAGATGGGTGAGTGGGTGTCATATCACTATTTTTGAAGGGCTGGCAGAGGTTTTGGTGAGGGAACAAGCCATTAACGTTTTGCCTGAGGACATGAGAATTGGCAGATAGGCAATGCAATACTGCAGATAAGTTGGGGAATAAATGAGACCTATACCTAGCAAACAGGACATCACTGCACAGGAAAGGGATACCCAGTGCTGCTTATGGGTCTAAGGGAACCGATGGTGAGCAACCTAAACTGCCCCAACAGAGTCCACAGTAGCAGGAAAAGCCACTAGTCCAGGTGCATGTCCAGGACCAAGAGTTAAACATTTTAAATGCAACCAGTGGGGTCATGTAGCATATAGATGTCCACAGAGGCAAGGTGGGAGAGCCAGTAAATGGGAATGACAGAATGCCAGCAGTAAGTTGCCTCGAGACAACAAGGGTACCAAACTACTGCAAGAGGTTATGTCCTATCTTAGTAAATGGGAAAGAGGCCACTGCTAAGAGAGACACAGCCTATGACCTAACCAATGTGAAGCCTGCAATGGTTAAAGAGGAGGACTACTTGCTTGGGCAGTCTACTCCAGTCAGAGCTTTAGGAGGGACCCCATTCCAAATATCTTTGGTTAGGGTTCATCTTGACTGGGAGGGTGGAAAAGGAAGCCAGCACATAGGTGTGTTTGAGGATATTCCTACATATGTCCTGATAGTGAATTATTTTGATAATGCAGTACCTTGTGTGCATGCAGTGACATGCAGTCAGGCTTGAAGACAAGCATGTGGGTCTGGTAGCCTGGAGGAGACCCAGACAGACCACAGACATGAAGCCAGAACTGGTGTGGTGGTTATTTCAGAGAGGGAGCTACCATGTAGAAGTGAGACTGAAGGTGAGCCACAGCTACTTGTGGGTACTGATGTTTCCTTGGACAGAGTGACTGCAAGGGCAGATGTGAGTAGTAGTACCCAGTTTGACAGCGAGGCATTGCTGTCAGAGAATACCAGACTTCCTGTGGAAGGGGGGCTGGGAAGGGTTACAAAGAGAAAGTTGAGACAGGCTCAGCTCTCAGACCCTACATTACAAGGCATGAGGGAGGTAGCTAGTGAGGCACCTGATTTTCAAAGGAAGGGGGAATCTGTATACTGGGAAAAAGGGTCACTCTATAGAGAGTGGACCCCTGAGGGAGAGCTAGAGGTTGAAAGAATACAGCAGTTGGTAGTGCCCAGAGTCTACCATCTGTCACTCCTAGTGATAGCCCATGATATTCCCTTTGCAGGTCATACGGGCATAAAGCGTACAAAGAGACATATTATGCAGAACTTTTATTGGCCTGGGATTTCCAGAGATGTAACAGGGTACTGCAAGACCTGTGAGCAGTTTCAAAAAGTAGGCAAGGCAGGATACAAGGTAAAAGCTTCTTTAATGCCTTTTCCTGTGATTGAGGAGCCATTTCAGAGGGTAGCCATGGATATTGTGGGGCCTCTGAGTACTCCAAGTTGCACAGGGAAAAAGTATATCCTCATGGTAGTAGATTATGCTACCAGATACCCTGAGGCAGTGGCTCTGTCCTCCATTGAGGGAGAAAAGCTTGCAAATGTTTTGTTAGAGATTTTCAGCAGGATAGATTTCCCAAAAGAAATACTGACTGACAGAGCTGCCAATTTAACATCAGACCTGCTCGCTTGTCAGTGGGAATGCTGTGGGGTGCAGCACTTAAAGACCACCCCCTACCATTCCCAGAGTAATGGTCTTGTTGAGAAGTTACTCGTTACATCCAAGTGAAGCCTCCAGGTCCATCTGCAGCTAACTTCTACTGACGCCTCAGGGTGTCAAATATTTCTTGTTCATATTTGTATCAATAATTCCAAAACCATGCTATGTACAAGGTTTTAATAGATTTCATCTTAAAGCTTACACTATGGCAAACTCAACTGCATTAATATTTGACCTTTGTCTAGAGCAGGTACAGAGATATTAAATGTTTTTATGATATCAATTTATATAGATATAATTTTCACATTTTTATAAATATCTCAACAACCAAGTAACACAGATAGAACTCTTTAGCCTCATAAGAAAGCTCTCAGCTACATAAACAAAATGCTGTTGACAGTATGTGTGTAACTTGAAGGTTGCTGAGATATTGTAAGTTGTTTACGAACTATTACAAACGTATTAGTTACTTTGTTTACTGTGACTTATAAAATTTAGTTTAAAACCTAGAATCTAAAGTATACTACCACTATAAAAATAGTTTGTGCTGAAGGGTTTGCCAGTTATATTTCTTTCATAGCCCCTATGGTTCCAGAGATATGAACATTTGTTTGAAATGTGAGGACATAATTCGATTCTGTCAAAAGGCTTAGACTCCGCCCATTGGAAGTTACAGTGCAAACTTCCTGAGCTCCACTGGAGTGAATGAGTTAAACACTGCACTCAAGACCATGCTATGGGCATTTGCAGACCAGTTTAAGAGGGAGAGATACAAATATTTGCCCCATCTGTTGTTTGCTTATAGAGAGGTGCCCCAGGAATCCTCAGGCTTTTCACCCTTCGAGTTGCTGTACAGGCATAGGGTGAGGGGACCTCTAGATTTGATTCGTGATGAGTGGGAGGGTGAGTGTGAATCCCACAAGGAGTCTGTTGTGGCACATGTCCTAAACCTCAGGACAAGGCTCAAGGGAACTCATGGGCCTGGCCCAGGAGAACCTGGCAGAAGCCCAACAGCAGAAAAAGATCTGGTATGACAGGAATGCTTGAGCTCGAGAGTATGCTGTGGGGCAGTAGGTAATGGTTTTCATTCCTGTCAGACACAGCAAACTGCAGGCAGCTTGGGGGGTCTCTTCAAAGTGGTAAGGAACATCAGTAATGTTAACTACATGGTAGAACTGCTAGGCAGGAGGCAGGGGCACAAACTGTACCATGTTAACATGATGAAACCTTACCATGATAGGGAGGCCCTTGTGCTGAGTATTTGCAGTGCATGGCAGGAGGAGTCTGAGGGGGATCTGGTGACTGATCTCTTCAGTGAGGCTCAGACTAACACCTCAGTGGAAGGGGAAGCAATGTCTAAGCAGCTATCCCCTACCCAGCTTTGAGAAATCTGAGTAGTGTTACAGGAGTTTGTGGACATGTTCATTGGGAAACCAGGGTGCACCTACCTGGTGCAGCACCATGTGGATACAGGACCCCAAAGGCCCTTTACACAGGCCCCTTACAGGGTGTCAGAGTGAGTCAGACAGACTCTGATGGAGGAGATGCAGGAAATGTTGAAACTGGGAGTAATCCGGGAGTCCAGTAGTCCCTGGGCCTCCCCAGTGGTGCTGGTACCAAAGAAGGATGGCAGCACCAGGTTCTGTGTGGACTACAGGAAATTAAATAGTCACACAAAGTCAGATGCTTACCCCTATGCCTAGGACAGATGAAGCCTTAGAGCAGCTGGGTGGGGCTAAATATCTTACCAGTATTGATCTTACCAAGGGTTACTGGCTGGTGCCCTTGACTCCCAGTGGTAGAGAGAGGTCAGACTTTGTGACTCCTTTTAGCTTGTATGCATTCATGACGATGCCCTTTGGGATGAAAAATGCCCCAGCGTCTTTCTAGAGGCTGGTAACTCATATCCTAGCAGGAGCAGGAGATTTCACCCTTGCTTATCTGGATGATCTCGCCATCTACAGCAATTCCTGGTAAGAGCAACTTCAGCATGTCAGGAATGTGCTGAGCAGACTACAGAGGGCAAGATTGACCATTAAGCCCAATAAATGTCAGGTGGATATGGCAGAGTTCTCCTACCTGGGACATAGAGTGGGGAGTGGTAAGATCACAGCAGAAGATCATGGCGTACGGCATCTGTGGTCCCACTCCACAAAGGCGGTGCTTCTACAAACCCTGGAAATTACCGCCCCATAAGCTTGATGAGCCTTGTCTGCAAAGCTATGGAGAGGATCATAATGGAACTCATAAATAAAGACATTGGGGACCTACAGACACTGGATCCTACCCAATTTGGCTTTGTCAAGGGCAGATCCTGCCTCTTGAACTTGGTCGACTTTTTCGAAACAGTCACTAAGGCCATTGATGAGGGTAAGGCAGTTCACACAGCCTACCTTGACCTAGCAAAAGCGTTCGACACAATACCCCACTCGGGCATCATAGAAAAGCTCACCAGCTTAGATGTAAACCCATATGTCACAAGATGGGTTGCAAACTGGCTCAAGGACAGAACACACAGGGTTAGAGTTGCTGGTGCCATGTCAGACTCTAAGCCGGTCACGAGCGGTGTCCCACAGGGCTCAGTCCTGGGCCCCTCTTGTTCGGCATTTATTTTTCTGAAGTGCAGGCAAACATAGGGGATTGTGGTTGACAAAATTTGCAGATGACTGCAAACTGGGCACCATAATTGACACTCCATCAGACACAGACATCCTCCAGAAAGGTCTCATAGAAATGGATAACTGGTGCCAGAGCCATGGCCTTAAGCTAAATGCCAAAAATGTATAGTCATACCCTTTGGGAAAAACAAGGTAACCCCTAATTACCACATAGGTGGTAATCCATTAAACACGGAAGAAGTTATCAGGGACCTGGGGACCCAAGTTGACAGTAACCTCTCTTTTGACACTCACATTGCCAAAGTGGTTAGGAAGACCTTCTACATTGCCCACCTGATCATGAAGGGATTCACATCCAGATCAGGAGAGGTCATTGTACCCTGTACTCTTCACTTATCAGACCAATGATTGAGTACAACGCCCCATTCGGAATGTACCTTACCCGACACCTGCAGCAGTTGGAAAGACCCCAAAAGTTCCTCACCAAAAGGATAAAGGGGCTCAAACATATGTCATACGATGCCCGACTGAAGAAACTCCAGCTCTATTCAGTCGCATACCATCTGCTCAGAGGTGATCTGTGCCTGACTTACAAGGCCATGTCCAACCCGGAATTAATGGACATGCTCCACCTCAAAAAATCCAAATCCACCAGAGCCACGAGAGCAAGAGACCTAAACCTCAACATGGATATAAATAGGATGTGCTGGAGGGACAGATTCATCACCCAGAGACTCCCTACACTATGGAACAGAATCCCAGTCCATGTGAGGCAGAGCCCCTCACTGACTCTGTTCAAGAGAAATCTTGACGAGTGGATGGGAGATCGTAGGTTTACCTCGGGAATCATCTCTGTATCACTGCTGGACAGAGGCACAGCAAACTAATGGGTATAGTATTCTCATCCTAAGGGGTGGTGAAAGCCACACACACTCTGGCTAGGCTTATAAATGCCCTAGGGCAGATAGCCTAGTATGAACCTATGAACCTGCCAAAGTGGAAACCATTCAGGCATGGCCTGCCCCTGTTACCAAAAAGCAGGTGAGGGCATTCCTAGGGACAGCAGAGTACTACAGAAAGTTTGTCCCCAATTATACTACCATAGCTGCTCCCCTCAGAGACCTGACAAGGAAAAACAAGCCAGATAAGGTTGTGTGAACCCCAGCATGTGAGCAGGCATTCCAGACGCTTAAAAGAGCTTTGGGAGTGCTCCCTGTGTTAGCCAGTGGAGATTACAGCAAATAATGCGTTGTGCAGGTGGAAGCTTCAAACCATGGGGTAGGGGCTGTACTCAGCCAGGTTTCCTCTGAGGGAGAAGAGCACCCATTGGTATATCTCAGTTGTAGGCTCCAACCCAGGGAGGAATGCTATGTAGCTGTAGAAAAGGAATGTCTAGCCATAGTGTGGGCACTGCAGAAACTTCAACCTTATCTGTATGGAAGGAAATTCACTGTAGTTACAAACCAAAATCCCTTAACATGGCTACATCGAGCCAGCCAACAAAATGACAAATTACTAAGGTGGAGCCTAGGGTTGGAGGCATATGATATGACAGTGCAGCACCGCAGTGGGGTTAGTAATGCCATCTCTGACAGGATCTCAAGACAGGGAATGGACTAAGATATTCCCATTTAGGAAACCCTCTCAAGTAATGTTTCTCAAGGGTCACTTGAAAAACTAGCTTGAGTTTTCGGTGGGGGGGGATGTCACAAAAGGAAATATTGCCAGCCCAGCTGTCTAGAATTTTGTAGATAGTTATATGTCATTTGTGAATATCAACAGGATGCAATTCCTTGTGTTACCACTATATTAGAACTGTATGTCATATTGTATAGACGTGTGCTGAAGATATGTTTTTATACACTATTGTAATTGTTTAGATGTATGTATTTTAACAAAAGATGTTATCTTTCAATTTCAGTCAACAGGAGACAGGATGTCTACACTAGGGGACTCTCTGTGTTTCCTTGAAAGAGAGATAATTACTAGGCTTGAGATGTAGAAGTGTTTTATTATTTTATGACTTTCAGGATCTGCAAACATCGGAAGGCTACGTACTTTCACAGGGAGATGCTAAATGCTAAGTTTCTAGCAGTGGTTGTTTTTGAGCCTGGAAACTGAAGTTAAGTGACAAAAAGTGATGTCATGCTGCAAGTATCCCAGCAGTAATATTTGATATTAATTTAAGAACTCTCTGAGAGAGAGAGATTGGGCATTTTGTATTTTGTCTTTGACCTGGAAACATAACATTCACAGCATCTGCTCTTGCCTTGCTGTAAGTAAGTTAACTAAGTTATAGTAATTTATTTTTAGATTCAGTAAGGAGTACAGTAAGAATTAGCTGACATATTTTCTGTATTTATTTGAGATTGTCCTGCAATGTTGTTTTAAATATTTCCTCTGATTTTGAACTCTGAAGTTACTGTGATGATTTATTATTTTCTTGTTTTTCTATTATTAATTATTAAATACATTTAAACTTATTATTGTGGCTGATATTTGTGAGACATATTTAAGCTCTTAGAATACTTGCATATCTGTTTGGTGAAACTGTGCAGGCCACTCCTAATAGCCTTCTCTTGGTGAAACTACCATTTGCATTGGTAGTAACATTACACAGTAAGATTGAACACCCTTTGCTAAGGGCCTTAAAGTAGCTGATAAGTAGTGGTTGGTGGCAGTGAAAACTATCTTATAGTCTGGGCAGAAGGGGGCATAACTGGTAACCCTGTGCCAGCCTTTCTCAGGTGTGCATGTGTATAAATCAATCCTCAAACTGTGTGTGTATGTGTCAGCTATTTGGGCAGGGACACGAAGCACTGGTTGAACAGAGAAGGTGCTGGAGGTCTTGGTTTGGCCACTCAGCTGAGAACTCAATCCTATATGTGTGCCAGTGGGGAGTCTTATTGGGGATCTGGAGAAAGAGGGAGAAACCAGCCCCAGACTGACTGTAATCTCTGTGTGCTCTTAAGGGAAACTGCATTTTACTGTGTGTGTACTTGTCATCCTTCCAGTGTGTACATTCCCCACTATTGCCAGTAGTGAGGATTGAGGCTCCTTGATTATTGGGCCAGTGCTGAGGTGTCACTTGAACGCACACAGTTCAGTCCTGCACATCGCTGTATTTGACATTTTTGCAGGAGGGCAAACCTTCCTGTGCCTCCCCTGCAAATTATATATTCCAACTCAGAGTTCAAACTACAGTGAGGGAAAGGGTAAATGTCCTGATCAACACTGTACTGTGATCACTATTCATAACATTGACCACATATGAGCGAATGCACAGTGGTATTCATTGAAAAGACACTCAAAGAATTGCAGTTTTTGTCTATACAGGAATCAGCCAACACACATTTGGCATTCCCGTGTTTGCCAAACCTCAATTCTACATTTTGATAGTAAACCATTTCTTTATCTAAATGATTGGCTCCTTTCTGCTTCCACCAAGCCTCTATTGATCCTAGCCAGGGATTACTTGTTCCATCTATGTCTTTGAATAGGTATTACGATAAACTACAAGTCTCAACACTTCCCTACTCAAGCTCTGGAAATCATCTGCGCCCATCTAGATACAGTAACACAGATCACAAGCTGGCCACAGACAAGCCTAGACAATCTACGGACCAAGCCTCACACATTCTTTCTCTTTCTTCCCTTCCAGTCAGGCTAGTATTACAGTTCCTCAGATCAATGTCAGTTTCACTAGTGCTGGTACCCTTAGCAAGGTTTCACATGAGGGTACTACAGTGAACCCTTATGGTACAGTGGTCAATAGGCCACCATCCTCTGACAGCATCTATTTGAATTACAGATATTTGCAAACCACACATAGCCTGATGGATTAATGCAGTTGTTTCTCTGGGCTGTCCTTTTATTCTTCCTTCGCCCAAGGCCACATTGACACCTCCTAACTAGGTTGAGGGGGGTATTACTTGGAAAGGAAAATCCAAGGTACATGGTCACAGTCAGAGGCCACTCTTCATGGCAGTATCCTAGAAATGAGAGCAGTCCTATTGATGGTGCAGGCATTTCAAGATGTTCTTCTAGGGATGGTTGCTATTCAGACGGACAATATTTTTGTAGTCTACTACATCAGCAAAGAGGGGAAAATGATCCTGCCCTCTATGTCAAGAGGCAATGAGAAGGTGGCAATGGGTTAGCTCTTCTGGACTCTATTAGAAATGCTTAGTCCAGGGAAATCCAATGTGCTAGCTGACAAACTCAGTAGTTTAATTTTACTTCCTTATGAGCAGTCTCTCAATCAGTTAGTGGCAGAAATGATATTTCACCAATGGAGCCAACTGCACTGTGACCTCTTTGCTTCTCCCCTCAATTCCAAATGCAGCAGGCACTTCACCCTGATCCCTCCGGGGGGGGGGGGTTACTGAAAAGCACTCTCTGATTCACAATTGGCCCACCCCAGTCTTTTATATGCCCTTCCCCTTCAGCCCTCATTCCCGAGTTTCTCCAGAAAGCATTTCAGTGAAAGAGCAAGTTAATCATCATTGCTCCAATCTGACCTCACCAAGTGTGGTTCTCCTTCCTATGGCCTCATCTAGTCCACTCTTCCTGGGTGCTGAATCCTTCTCAGGACCTTATCTCATCTGTCCAAGCTGCTTCATGTGGACATTCAATCTCTCAAATTGACCGCATGGCTGCTCCACTTCCAGTGATGACTAGAAACTCCAGGCTTTCTTCCCTAGTTCATAACATCTTTATATCATCCCAAAAGGTTGTTACCAGGAAGATTTATAAGAACAAGTGGAAAAGATTTTCTGTTTGGTCCCTTCAGAGACAATTAGATCCCTTTTCAGCACCTATTCCAGTTGTCTTTGACTTCCTTGCTTCCATTTTCAATAATGGAGTTAGTTATTTGACAATTAAAGTTCTACTTGCTGCCATTTCAAATTTAAATCTAGGTGAACACCATTCTTCTTTAGCTTCTCTGAAATTGTGTAAGGCTTTTCATAAGGGTACTCTTTTACTCCAGCCCTTATTAAGGACCCCATTCTTCCATGGGATCTAACAGTTATTCTACAGGCTTTGATCCAACCTCCATTTGAGCCTTCAGCCAAGACAGAATTAAAGTTTTGTCAGGGAAAACCATTTTTCTGGTCACCATTACATCATGTAGATGAGTATTAGAACTCTAGCTGCTTTCTTCCCAGACACCTTACCTGATTTTTCAAAAGGACAGAGTATCCCTTTGTACTAGCTCTTCCTTCCCAACTAAGGTTGTGTCAGAGACAAATATTAACCAGTCAATCAACCTACTAGTTTTCTTTCCTGATTTTTCCAACAAGGAGATACATGCTGCATCTGTTGGATGTTCATAGCCAACTTAGAGTCTGTATTCACAGAACTAAAGACTTCAGAAAATCAGAACAACTGTTTGTTTCCTTCTCCAAGGCTAAGTTGGGCAAAACAATATTAAAAGTAACCTTGGTTAGATGTCTCACTGATTGCATTGCTCTTGTCTACAAGAGTAAAGGATTATCATTGCCCAAATCACATAAAGCTCATTCCACCAGCTCTATGATCCCATCATCTGCTCTTTGGTCTAGAGCTTCTTGAGACATTTGTGCAGCTGCAACATGGCCTACTGTTCACACCTTTATGACTAATTACAAATTGAACATTTTATCAAGGAGTAAGGCAGCACCCAGGGGTACTCTAGCTGGGGACTGCCCCATCAGTTGAGGAATGGACAAAAAAAGACTTCAGATATTAAACGTATGTACTCATCATAACTCTGCATCTGTATTGTCTGTTTTCATCCTTCCTCAATTTCCCACCCTCTAGCCCCCCTTCCTAATATGGCCTGAGAGTTTTTTTCCCTGTCAGTCTTATGTGAGCTCCAGTGTCATCGTCTTCCTCCTCTATTTTTGGGCCATAGTTTGTATAGCCCTTGTTAGGGTGGCCACAGTGGTGCAGTGGTTAGCATTGCCACCTCACAGCAAGAGGTTCTCCGGTTCGATCCTCGGCTGGGGTGCCTTCTGTGCGGAGTCTGCATGTCCTCCCTGTGGTTGCGTGTGTTTCCTCCCACATCCCAAGGACATGCTGTAGGTGGTTTGGACACTCTAAATTGGCCCTAGGTGTGAGTGTGTGCGTGTGTGTGCCTTCTGTGGAAGGTTGGGCGCCGGGCTGGCAACTCGACACCGTAAAACTCCACTGCCAATCATGAGCGGACAAGGTGATCCGCTGTGGTAACCCCTAACTGGGAAAAGCCGAAAGAAGACGTTTGTATAATCCTTGTTCAGGGAATTGTAATGTTTGGTGATACTTTTCAACAATTTGGTTAGCTGAATAGAGGGCAAACTCTATCTGAGGTAACCAAGGAGAAGAGGGGATTATGTGTAAGGGAGGAGCTTAAGCTACAGAGCCTAAGGTCTAATGAAGAGGCCGAAGATGGATCTGAGACCCATCAGTTGAGAAAAGACCAAAACAGATAACACACATGTAGAGTTATCATGAGTACAGAACTAACTTTTAAACAGAAAAAAAAATGGAAACACCAAGTTCATTTATTGCTTGCTATTTTTCCAGTTTCTTAAATGTATCCTGCATTAGACCCCTCTCCCAAGGCAGCCAGTGCCTCTCCCATGTGATAACTGATGTCCTATACTAACTGAATCTTTTCTTCTCTTAAATCGCCATACCTGACTCCAATAAAATTCTTAACACAGAAACACTAATCATAGCAGCCATTGCATCAGTCGTAAGGATTTCAGATTTGCAGTCTTTAATAAGCAGAGAGCCATACATGGCCTTCCACAAAGACAGAGTGGTCCTTAGGGCAAGTCCATCCTTATTCCTAGAGCACTTGGTTCTGAACTTAAACCATTCAACTCAGTTGTCTTCTTCGTGAATCTCCAGAAGTAGGAGGATAGAGAGAGTCTTGCATTTCATGGATGTGCATAGACAGCTGAGATGTTATATGTCTAGAACTAAAGATTTCAGGCAAACAGGCCAGTTGTGCTGGTGTAAAGTGATCAGGTCTTTGCTATAACCCAGATTATCTAAATTTGGTTAGCAGTTTGGAGGTCTGCTGAAGATGGCATGGGAAGAATAGGCATACCTCATCTGGCTTGGCGGGGGGGGGGGGCAAACTGAGGCTATCCTATGCCACAATCCTTCAGAGGATGGTGATGATGCAAATAGATGGCCCAGGGATCAACGTTTGGCCTCAACCACTTGTGGAGGGGTTATGGCTTTCCAAAGATACTGCATCATTGCTAGGATACCAGCAAGGGCAAAAAAAATGCCTTTATGGCTGCCTGAATGACAGCCCTTGTAATTGCCCCTCTGCTGGGAATTCCCATAGTCTGATTGAGGGAGGCTTGATAGTCAGCAGGTATAGGAATAAAAAGCATCTAGACAAAAGATTTCAGGCAAACAGAAAGGCTCCTGCTTCTTTCAGGCTATCTAGAAATGGCAGGCCAGTATCAAATTAAACTGTAAGTGGTTAGCTGGATACATTTCATTTTGTTTTCATAAACATGGAAAAAAACAAATAAAAACAGGAAAAGCCACTTGTGTCAAAAGTAGCAGCTGCTACCCCTAGTGCTACTGCTTTCTTTTTCAGGAATGTTTGTCACAATATCTTTGAATCAGCTACTTAAACTGCTATTCACCAAAATTATAGGTGTTATAAGCCAGACTTTCTTTACAGTAGTAATGTGTAACCACCCTGTAGGTCTGTAGCTTACTGCTTTAGTACCCTAATTAGAAATGATACTGCAGGAGTGACCTTTAAACAGAGTCCAGTAGTGTAACTATACTTGCCATACCCTAGTACAGAAGTATCCTCTCCTTCCTGCTGCCTTTTGGTTTGAGCAGACCTTCAACATATTATTCAGACTCTGAGAACACACTTGCTGGTGTGACCACCTTAGTCACTTAAAAAAGAATTATGATTGCATGGATGCCTCACCCCACTGTACAACCTACTAAGGCCCACACCATAGGTGTGGGACATGTTCAAAAGCTCTAAGAGTCCAGCCAGATGGTAGGATATCTGTTTGTGGGATAACTGCAGTGGTGATGCTACTACTTAAACTAAAATCTACCGTTCTGGACAGTACACTCAAGTGACCGTGCTTTCTCTCTATTACTATATTAGATTGTGGAGAATGAAGTGTGAATATTATATGCTTGAATTCCCGCTCAGGTACAAATCTTATAAGTTCGTGAGTTTTGTACAGCAGACTACTTGACAGTATCAGGTATCCAAAGTCTTGAGCATATGAACTCTAATGCGTTAATCACACCTGCAAACATTGCATCTGTTTGATTATTTCAGGAAAGATGGAATTATTATTTGTGTAAATGGAATCCTTGACTTCCTTAAACTGGAACAAATTTGTGCCCAGACTGCTCAGTGGGTGGTCTGGCACCGAGTATGTAGCCGTGTCTTCCTTTGGAGTGTTCTGGTGGTGGTGCTATGAATTTGCATAAACCACAACTTTTCATTTATTTGCCCTGTTTGAGTCAACATTCTCTGTCAGTACATTACAGCTCTTGCTTTTTCTGTAAACTTCAGTTTCTCCAAATGGGATTCACATATATCCTCAAGCATTTGGCTTTGCAGTTGATTTAGAATGGCTGCTTTCTCAGCTTTGAAAGTAAAACCTGAACAGAACTCGCTACTTCTTTGGAAGTAAAATAAGACTGGATTTTTTTCCTTCTCTGTAATTTTTTTGCAGAGGCCAGACTTTCATTGTAACAGCTCCAGGAACTGTATTTCTACATCATCCATGCCAGTCTTAACTTTTTACTTTTTCTTCTTTCATGAGTAACTATGGAATTACCAGAAACATTTCTAATCCTCCTTCTAGCAACACTTCATGTTTCTGCGGTAAAGAAACTGCTCAATTTCTCTGCTCTGTGGAATTCCTTCCCTGGTCTGTACTTTGTTTTAGATCCTGCTTCTGTAGTTAAGAAGACAAAATGCTGTGCATGTTGGTTTGACATACCAAAATTATTTAAAATATCTGATGGATAGAGGTGTTGCTCATAAACCAGTCTCCATTTGAAATATCGGGATCCGCTAGAGCAAGTCCTGAACTGAGGAAACTGAATGGCAGAAAGATCAAACTTTGTATATACTGTGTGAGATACCATTTTTTCTAAATATTCCCTTTTCTTCAAGGTATGGTGATCTCAGAATTGGTATGTATAATTTCAGGGGGTGCAGAGGGGCTTGCCCCCAATCTGCAAAATGTTTTAAGGAGTACAGCAATTTTCAAGATTCACTCTTCTCTGAGTTTTCGGTCTTATTTTGTTTGTTGGCACTCAGCATTTTGAGTGCTGACATTTCAATAGGGAGCCTCATAAACCCTTATGACGTACTTAACTCAGTTACCCCTCCTATCCCTTAATATTCTGCATTCAGAATATCTTGGTGTCTCTGCCTTGCCTCATGCAAGTTCCTTCTCCTCGAAGGCTAGCACAAGCAAATCATACCATGTTTTCCCACATAATACATCGTTTTATGTTACATGTTAGCTGCATGGAGCTGGAGCTAAACAGTCATTTCTTCACAGCAGAAGTTGAAAAGTGCAGCAACAGCTCCTGTTGCTGTGATTCTCACACTGATCATTTCCTCATGGGATACTAAATATAGAGGTATCTCTGTGTTTCTCCGTACTGGCTGGTTATACCCTCTCCTAAAGGTCTTCAGGCTTGTGCATTCATGAGAGTTGGGAAATGTTTGATATGGGCCAGAAAATGACACAGACACAGTGGATATATATTTCAAATCTGTTGTGTACTGGTAATGTGTCAGAACCAATTCTTTTTAAGGCCCCCCCCCCAAGATTTTTAATACTTGCTTGCAGCGACTTCATATGGATCTTGTCCTTACTGAATACAGTTTTGCTTTGCTGAATGATGGTAGTCTGAGGTTGCCAAGACAGGTCTGGCACATCATAGGTTCATAGGTTGGTACTGGGCTATCTGCCTGAAGGCATATATTAGCCCAGTCACGTTGTGCGGTATTCACCGCCCCTTTAGTAGTTCCCTAGACCCTTGTACTAGCAGCTAGTACACTTGGCCTCTATTTAGTAGTGCTATTGGTGTAATCTCCGGTGTGAACTTTCTGTTACCCATCCACTCGTTAAGGTTCCTCTTGAAGAGTGATAGTGAGGGGCTCTGTCTTATGTAGATCGGGACTCTGTTCCATAGTAAGGGAAGTCTCTGTGAAGGGAATCTATCCCTCCAGCATGTTCTATTCATTGTTGTGTTGAGGTTTATATCCCTAGAGTATGTAGCTCGAGTAGATTTGGTTTTGCTAAAATGGAGCATGTTCTACAATTCTGGGTTGGACATGGCTCTGTACGTTAGACAGAGATCGCCTCTGAGAAAGCGGTATGCAACAGAGAACAGTCTTAGCTTTTTCAATCGTGCTGCATAGGGCAACTGTTTGAGGCCAGTAATCCTCTTGGTTAGGTACCTCTGTGGTCTCTCCAGCTACTGGAGATGTCTAGCCAGGTACATTCCAGTTGGTGCATTGTACTCAATAATGGGTCTGATGAGGGAAGAGTAGAGGGGCACCATTACATCCTTAGATCTTGATGCGAACCCTACAACTACACAAGTCTCTATACAGGCTATTAAACATACAGATAGAAGAGCTGTTAGTTTGTAATATGAACTATTCATTTACTCTTGGTTTAATCAAGTAATATAGAAGACAAATGTTCACAATTTCATATTTAGTTTTAACATTGGTGAATGTTTTTTGCTTCTCTGGATCTGGTTTTAGTTTCCACTGCCTTTTGGAATGGAAAATGGAAAATTCATGTGGTGTTTAACAAAGTGGATAAAGAGTTGTAGAAACCTTTTCTAACACAGAGAGACCATGGAATTCTGCTGTGTGGCTGTCATTACAGATCCTTTAAATATGGGTCAGTATAGCATTTGAGTTATTCCTGCAATATACCCACGTTCCTGTTTTGTAAAAGTCCAGTTAAATACTTGTCAAAATATCCCTTTTTGGCTAAATGTAAGACCTTTAATGCTTTTATTCAAAAATATAGAATATCATAACAGACTATTCTAAATCAAAGGCTGGGATTCAGAAAGGCTTAGTGCAATGGGGAAGCCTTGGCTTAAGTTTTCCCATCTCCCTAACCCTTTCCAATTCAGAGAATGCTCTGCCGCTGAGGGCTGGGATTCAGAAAGGCTTAGTGCAATGGGGAAGCCTTAGCTTAAGTTTTCCCATCTCCCTAACCCTTTCCAATTCAGAGAATGCTCTGCCGCTGAGGGCTGGGATTCAGAAAGGCTTAGTGCAATGGGGAAGCCTTAGCTTAAGTTTTCCCATCTCCCTAACCCTTTCCAATTCAGAGAACGCTCTGCCGCTGAGGTTTTCCCCTTGCAAGGCTCTCAAGCTGAACAGTGGTCTCACAGGCGAAGCTGTATGCTAATGTGGCAGTCTTGGTGAGGGGCTAATAATAATTACCCATGTGCTGTCCCCCAGAAATGTCCACTGCTCCCAATTTGTTTAGTAAGATGTGACCACTTTAAAACACAAAGGTCATCCATTCCCTCCAGTGAGAGTACTTGAGTTGCAGGTACGTTCAGTGAAGACATGGAGTGGAGGTTATGTATGTGTGGACATGTAGTGTGTGTGTGTGTGTGTGTGTGTGTGTGTGTGTGTGTGTGTAGTGTGGTGTAGTGTGTGTAGTGTGTGTGTGTTAGAGTGTTAGGTAGGGAATCAAGAGTGTGGCTGCTTGTGTGTTCAGGTATGCATGTGAGGGAGTGTAGGCAGGTGCCTTTCCTAATGTCATACTCTGGTCTACCAGGGAAAACTAGCAGTTCACAGTGCAGCGCTTGATTCAGAGACATGCTAATGAGCCAGTAATGAATTATTTCTCATTGTGGCCATAACTGCCTCTGAATTATATTTTGTCACAATGGCACTAACTGACCAACCTGTTTAGTCAACCTTAGGGAAGATACTGAAATAGACAATGAAGAATACTGACAAAATAGTTTATAGAGGATTTGCATTACACTCTGCATTTACTGCAATCTTTGTCACTCGCAGCTTATTTAGGATCACATTGAAATCTACTCCTTTTAAGGCTTTAGTTAGAGTCTAGTTCATATTATTCATGTAAGAAGGAAAGGCAACCTACTGAAATGTAGGCATTCAAAAATCCGAGTGACAAGCCCGAAAAAAAGACTGAAAACTCCAAAAAGAAGCAAATCTCAAACATTGTCCTTCTCCTTTAAACTTATTTTTTTTGTGGGGGAGAAGCCCCCATGCACCCCACACTCCCTGAACTTATATATACCAACTCTGCAATTGCCATACTTCAGAAAAAGGGAATATTCAGAGAAGTGGCCATCTTTGATTTGGTGTATACATCTTTTTTTCGGCCATTCAGTCTCCATGTTTATGCACTCACTTTAGTGGGTCTCAACATTTCAAATGGTTACCAAGAAAGAAGGCGAACTGATAGTGACTGCTGTGTGTAATAGAAGTGATATGCCTTCATTTTTTCAAGACCAAGTCTCTTAAAATATTTCTCACCTGTGAAGTAACTTCATGGTTTTCTGCACTCTAGATAGCATTAAATGGCAGTTTTCTTATCAAAGCATTTTCCTGCTGTAGCTCCCATTTCTGTTTACACCATCTTAAGAACATGCCTGTCCACATGTCCACCTGGTGACTACATACCTCCCCAGCACATCAATCACCTCCCCACGTGAGAGACAAGCATGTACAGCCCCTTCACTCCTCCAGGGCCATTACTCAAACCCCAGTCTCCCAGATCATAGTCAGGGTTTCATCCCTCTATGTCATAGCACCAACTGCCTTGGATAGCTTCCTGATAAAGGGACTTATTCCCATTAAGATATACTTGGTCAACAAAATGCAGATGATAAATGTATAACATTCTGCTTTTAACTTTTTCCACTGTTTAGTACTAAATTCCATTTCTGTGTTAAAAGTGTGCTGCTGAAAAGATCAAAAAGTAATATTCTTAAGACTTGTTCTGTGAAAGTATATTATTAATGTTCTTACAGCTTTTGAAGTAAACAAAATGGGTGTATCCCTAGTTGTACAACTTCTACAGGGTCTATATTAGAACATCGAAGTTTCAGAACATCAAATGTTCTAATATCAACCCCTATTCAGCGAACGCTGAAAATAGCGAAGCTGCAGAAAACCAAATTTTTTCCCAGGGAAAGAATTCAGTTGTCCGCTTCTGTCGCTTCACTATTTTCAGCGTTGTGGTGGTCGGGTTCAGGTAAGTGCAAGATTGTGTGGACGTGAGGGTTAGGGCAGGGTAGGTGAGTTAGGGTTAGGGCGCGGGTGAGGTGAGTGTGCGATAGTGACG
Organism: Protopterus annectens; assembly: GCF_019279795.1. Taxonomy (NCBI): domain Eukaryota; kingdom Metazoa; phylum Chordata; order Ceratodontiformes; family Protopteridae; genus Protopterus; species Protopterus annectens. Next base: position 285,938,899 of record NC_056747.1, on the reverse strand, counting down.
GACCTTAAGGTTAGGGTTTGGGTTAAGGTAAGTGGATAGTTAGTGGTGTATGTATAGTTTAGTGTAGGGTTAGATGTAAGATTTTAGGTGTATGTATGTGGATTGCTGTTTGTTTGGTGTGCTTGTGTTGTGTGTATGTGTTTCGGAACAGCAAATTTTTTCCTAGGGAAAAAATTTGCTGTTCAATGTTGTCAGCATTCGTTGAATTGGATTCGATATTAGAACATTCGAAGTTCTGAAACTTCGATGTTCTAATATAGACCCCTTCTACATTATTTTGCTAAGATTTATCCCTGATTCATGAGTCACTGAACTGAGGCTTTTTGGGAATGTGGAACTGTTTTTAGGATCATGTATTTCCAAGTGCAGTCATGTTGCTGGGATTACGTAGTACACTTGTCATTGTGGTGCATATCATTTAGACATATTTCCTGCCTCCATTGTCAAAGGCATAAACAGGATTTTTAGGTATCCTGACTTCCAAAACACAGCCCCCCCCCCATTGACGTATACCCATCCCAACATTACATGTTTTTTAATGCTTTAAAAAGTCTTTCTGAAATCACAGGCTTGATCTGAAAGCCAGCCTGGAATTCTGAAAAAGGCCATTTAACAAAAGAAAATAAATCATGGTAAATAAGTATTTTTAATGTAAATTCTACCACATCATTCCCCAAAATCAACAACATGGTAATAGTTTGGAATGATGTGGACAACACTGCATGCATCGTGCATGCTTGGCAATGTCCTTGTCAACTATTATTTAGTAGTCATCTATGATGTAATTAGGCTGGTGTGTCTCTGAAACATAAGTAAATGTTTACAGTGCCAGTATTAATGTAGCCTTTCTGTTCCAACACACATGGTCTTTGAATTCTTGGTGCGACACCCTCCCTCCATAAGTTGGCACTTTCCTTCTCTTGTTATTCATAATATAAAGTAGGTGCTGCTTGATTCTTGGTCACTAACTCTGCCTAAAAATGTATTCCCATCATTAACACCATGGAAAAGTAAGGAAGTATTTTGATACAATTAGGTACCAGTAGTTGTTAAAAGCTCCATAGGCTTTAGGAACTCAGTGATTTAGACTGACAGACATTTTTTCCCCCTGCACTCTAATGTTTGCTCTTACTGAGTCCTGGTGCCCCTAATCAGTCATTATGATGGAAAGAACCAGAGGAAGTCTATTAATGTGCCATCCCACTAAAAAGTATTTTTTTCATTCTTTCTTATCCTTAAACCTTACTCTTACACCAGAGTGCAAAGAACATCAATGTAATTCATATAACTGTGCTTTTACACTGGGGGAAATGAACAAAACATACACTCTGGCCTGTATTCAGAAAAGTTACCACAAGGTATATACACTAGATGGGTTGTCTCTGTGGCCATGATGGATGCTAATAAGGCATCTCAATGGGGCGAGGCATATGCGAATTAGCCAAGTGCTCTCCTCTGAAATTGTCTGCAATAAGGCATTTGCACAGCTTCACTAAATTAGCACAGCCACTCTTAGCTGCTCATGCTTATGAAAAAGGTCAAAAGGCCATGTTCATTCACTGAGTGTTGGGAACTTTTAAAGATCAAGTACTATTAGGTTATATATGTGTGTGTGCCTGCCTGGAAAATAGCAGTATGGAGGATAATGAGGGAGTAGATTAGGTGTGCGTGTGTGTGTGTGTAAAACAAACCAGGACGAACCAAATCAATTGTAGAACACTGGTTTATTAATGCTAGTTAAAATATAACACACCAAAACGAGTACTTAGCGCTTTCACCCATAAAAAATAATGGGCATCATCAGAGTACAAACACTGTCACAGCGAATTCCATTTAAATAGAAGCAGCAATTAGTAATTAATTAATTAATCAAATCATGACTGATAAAAACAATTATAATTAACTTGATTTAGCAATCATTTGTGCAAAACTCATTGTAGTCCCTAAAAAAACTGCTTTAAAACTAATTTAAAAAGACTGTCTACATCAATGATTATATTGCAAGACTAATAAAACAAATAAAAAAATATAAGTATATAATGTGTTATATATATAACAAATACATGTAATAAATAACTCTATAGAATAGTTAAAAAACTTTAGCATAAATATTAAAATAATAATATAAAAATGTACAAACAATGTTTGTTTAAAATGGGCCATTAGATGTTTATAATAAATAAAATGTAATTAGATAAATTGTGATTTATGTCTAAGTATACTGGCTATAGAAATGTAGTCATTGATACCTGGGTGAATACTTGCATTAAGTCTTAGTTGCCATAGACATTCTTTAACTTCTAAATAATGTCTTGTCATCACCTCCTTTGTTGTTGTTGTAGGGTATTCTGTCTATCACAAAGAATAGGAACCTTTTGAAATTGTCGCACCTTATGCTATGTGTATAAAGTGCACTAGTGTCTTTTTTCTTTTTTATATCCCTAACATGTTCTCCTATTCAGTCTTTAAGCTTTCTAATGGTTTTCCCTATGTAGTAGGCTGAGCATGATGAACAAGTAGCAAGATAAACTACCATTTTAGTATTGCAGTTGCAATACCCCAGGCATCTGATAGTTTTTCCAAAGTTGCAGACTACTACGTAGTGGCCGTCATTAATATATTTACATGTGTGGCATGTACCACATTTACCCATCTTGGACTTTAGGTAGCTATTCTTACTATGTGTTGCTTCAAAGTATTCTTTTAAATTCATGCCTCTACTATAGGTAATTTTAGGCCATAAACCCAGAATATCAATACATTTATCATTGTTCATAAATACATTAGCCCAACTCTCTCGTACAGCATTTACTATTTTCATGGATATATCATTAAAGGGAATAACTAGAGTATCATTTCCAATTATTGGTCTATTCTCACAAGTAGCATTTGTAATCCCAAACTTAATAATCGGTTGATACATGTGCTGTCTTTTTATCCGTATCTCAGCACTTATTTTGTCAATCAATTCCTTTGGGTATCATCTGTCTAAAAACATACTAGACAATATTTTTATTTCATCACAAAAAAACATGTCATCACTAATAATTCTTGAGAGCCTAACCATCTGTCCTTTGATTAAATTCTTCTTTTGATAGTAAGGGTGACAACTGTCGAAGTGTAAAAAAGAATTTGAATGTGTTTTTTTCGGAAAAATATTGATTTCTAACCTATCATTGTTTTTATACAATAGTATATCTAAATACTCACAATAGTTGTCAACTATCTTACTATTAAAACACAAAAAACTAGATGTAGTGTTAAGAAATGATTCAAATTCAACAAATCTTTCTCTGGTTCCTTTCCAAAAAATCAAAATATCGTCCAGGAACCTCAGGGCTGTGTATGTGTGTGGGTGGGCTAGGGTAACTGTAATAGTTCTACGTACCCCTAGACCAGATCTGATCTGGGCATTGTATGGCTCCCAGGCCACATCCAGCCCTTTGGCTGTCCCTGACCAGCCCATGAGAAGTCAGACAGAACAATTGCTAATTGCAAGAACTTACACTGTGATTTCTGGATAGTCTAGAAACAAACAAACAAACAAAAATAATTCTCCAGTAATCCAGAAAACACTGTGTAAACTCCAGTATTCTGTTTCAAAAAAAAAAAAAAAAACAGACTATTGAAGTTTAAGTTCAAGGATTTACAATGCTTTTTTTTACAGAAAAGCATAGTAAATCGGCAAAATGAAGACATGAGGAATTCAGGTGTGAGAGGGTAGTAAATGGGTGGAGTTATGGGAGGTGCGAGGGGTGTGTCATTGGTCCAGTTTTAACAGTAGATATTAAACAAATAAAAATGTTGATACTGCAAAAGCAAAATGCAAGTTCGTGTGGCATGCTAAATGCCAAACTAGGTGTTAGGGAGGTGGCACAGAATGGATATATCTCCTCTACAATTCTCTAAAAGGCTTCTGATTGGGCAGAGAGTCAGTCTTCATATGTTTTGGTACAGCATGCATGTTATGATTTAGTCCAAGGATTGTTATTCCAAAGGATTTTTTGTGTACTTTATTTGGACATTACGTTATACAGTAGAGAGTTGATTATCCAAAATGTCAATTATCCAAACACAGCCTTCCAAAGTTTTCGGGTAGGAAAAATCGTAAAGTCTGAATATGTAAATGTTGTACATATTAACTTATGTGTGCTTTTGGAGCTTGTAGCCTGCTCATGTGTGAAAAATATTCTTTACTGTCCACTGCCATCGCTGAATGGTTGAAAAGCGTGTGTGCAGAAAAAAAACAAGATTTTAGAATTTTTTTTTATCCAGTTCAATGTATGTTTGATTATCTGAACTGTTTGATTATTCAAACTACTCTAGGTCCAAATTAGTTTGGATAATCGGCTCTCTACTCTATATTAATTATAATATAATTATATACAGGGCTGCACACTTTGCTTGGACAAGAGTGGATTAAAAGTAAGTGTGGAATATTTTAGCAGCTTCAGCCTTCAGAAAATGTTAGCTGACATTAAAAAAAGAAAGACTGATAAAGAATGTAGAGTTTTTAACAAGACATGGACTTCTAAGTATTTATTTACTGATGTCAAGGGTAAAGCTATGTGCTTAGTTTCTAGAGAACAGATTGCTGTGTTTAAGGATTACAATTTAATTTAACAACTTGACTGATGCAGCGTGGGCGTGGACATCTGAAGCTTTGCTAGCTAAGCTGGAAAAGCAACAAGGACTTTTTACCAAGCTTTACACACCCAGGGATGGAGCAGTCATGACCAGCTTTGTGATATCCCACAAAACTGGAAAAAGAAGTAAGCCATTCTTTGATGGGGAGTTTATAGGATCATAGGAAGTTACTAGGCTATTGGCTCTGAGGCCCTTACAAGCCTAGCCAAGAATTTAGCCCATGTTCCAACAAGTCAGCACCTGATGCCCCTGTACAGAAGGGACACAGGTGAAATCTGTGTATTTTCTGCTCCCTATCCAGTTATCCAGGTTGCACTTAAAAAGGGTTAATGAGGTACTCTGCTTGATGTGGAGAGGGAGTCTGTTTCACAGACTTGGGAGTCTCTGGGATACATGTCTCACCAACAAGACCTATTGATGTTACAGACCAGGTTCAGGTCACGAGTGCAGGCTACTCAAGTGGAGCTTGACTTGCTGATATGCAGCAGTCCCATCAAGGTGGGGTCTGAGATTGCATTGTATGCCAGACAGAGGTCACCTACGAGGAGTCTGTATGAGACTGAGTAGAGGGACAGGGCTTTTAGCCTGCCTATCTATATAGGGTAAATGTTTGAGGCCATGGATTCTCCTTGTGAGAAACCTCTGTGGTCTCTCCAGCTGCTGCTTGTGTTTTGTGAGGTACATTCCAAAAGGGACATTGTGCTCAATAATGGGTCTTATAAGGGAAGAATACAGGGATGTTATGACCTCCTTTTCCCTGGATGAGATACCTTTTCTAATGAGGTGGGCCTTGTAGAAAGCTTTCTGTACAACTAAGGCAATATGGTGATCAAAAGTCAGTTTGCTATCAACCTGGGTGCCTAAGTCCCTTATGACTGATTGCATGCTTGGGACCTTGTTATTAATGTGATAATTTGTGGGGACGTCACTCTCCCCAAAGGGCATGATGATGCATTTTTTTGGCATTCAGTTTGAGACCATGTTTCTGGCACCAGTCATTTGTTTGGGTGAGACCCTCTTGGAGGATGCCCACATCACTAGGGGAATTGATGACAGCACCCAGCTTGCAGTCATCTGCAGATTTTGTCAGCCATAGCTCATTGGTTTTGACCTGCACCTCAGAAAAGTGTATCCCAAGCAACAGAGGCCCCAAGACTGATCTCTGGGGTACACCATTCATTACACGTTTACTGCTTGAGGTGACTTCCTTATTTTGACTAGGTGGGTTCTGACAGTGAGCCAGTTTGCTACCCATCTGGTAACATATGGATTGATGCCTAGTGGAAAGAGTTTACCTATTATACCCGAGTGGGGAATAGTGTTGAAGGCTTTGGCCAGGTCAAGGTAGGTGGCATGCACCATCTTCCACTTGTCCATGGCTTTGGTGACTGTTGCAAAGAAGTTGACCAAATTTAATAGGCATGACCTCCCCTTGAGGAAACCCAACTGTGTGGGATCAAGTGTTTGGAGGTTACCAATGTCCTTGTTAATCAGGTCCATGATGATCCGTTCTGTGGCCTTGCAGATCAGGTTAGTTATGTTGATGGGTCTATAATTTCCTGGATCTGTGGATGCTCCACCTTTGTGCAAAGGGATGACAGTGACTTTCCACCAGGACACTGGTACTCAGGCTTTGGTTGAATAGGGTGCCTAATGGTGCTGCAAGCTCCTGCCTGAGTTCATGTAGGATGCAGCCTGCGATGTTATCAGGTACCATGGAGGCTGTATTTTTTGCCTTTCAGAGGGCAGTGATGACTTGCTCCCTAGATATAAGGGGATGGGGCAGGTGTTGGGGATGTCCTGATTTACTGATGGGGGGACAGAGGGGTGACGTTTTTGCTGAACCTGTCTGCCAGCAGGTTGGCTATATCTATAGCATTTGTGTATGTGGTGTCCTTGACCACCAGTTTTGAGCAGATCTGAGTGCTTCCTTTGAGATTGCAGATATATGTGAAGAAGGCCTTATGACGATCTTTAGTAGATGTGGCCAGTATGGACTCGAATTTTGCTTTTTAGGATTTCACTAGTGCACCTATTTGCTTGTTCAGGCTAAAGAGAGATTACTTCCAATTAGGCACCTGCTCCTTCTTGGTCCTGGACAGAATTTTTTTTCTTTTATTTTACAGTTTATTTATTGTAGATGTCCACCAGACAGGTTTACTCTTTCTTGAGGAGGATGAATTTGTCCTGTCTGGTATTCCTGAATTCATGCAGCTAAATAAATGCTCTTATAGTCAGTGGCATAGCTAGAGTTTGTGCCACCCGGGGCAGTCTTTGAGTTTGATGCCTTTCCCCCCTCACAAAATCATGGTCAGATGGCCCCCCCCATACACTGCCTTCCCCCTGCAGGCATTCCAGTGCCCCATTACTTGGCTATTTCTCCCCATTTACCATATACACTGTAATGTGCATACTGCTTTATGCATTACTTCTGCAATGATTATTTGGATTTCATTTAAAACTTTTACTTCAAGCTTTACAGCCCAAACACTGATAGACATCTGCTAAACAAAGCAATACAGTCTCAGAATGAAAACAGACATAGCATTAAAACGTCTCTGCCTTTGAAACTCACATTCATTATAACAGCACTGAAACCCACATTCAAAGAAAATGCATCTGGCCAGTGGAAGATAAAGTTTACCTTTGGGCTATTTTCAAATCATAGGCCCCCTTGCACACATAACATGTGATCTTTGTTTCACCTGCCTGAATGTATTAAATTATATTCCTTGAATAATGCAGCACACTTGTTAGAGGATGTTTTAACTTAATTATTTGGAACATTTTTCCATTAAGCAATAAAACAAAATGTATGAACCATTAATGACAAAACTGCCCAGCTTAGAACATTTCCATCATAAAAGTCTACTCAAACTTCCATCATTGCAATCCACCAATATCAGTAAATATGCACAATCCCTGTAGAAGTAAAAGTCATCTAAATAATTCTACATTAAAGAGATTTAGAACTAATGAAGAAGTTGCTGATAGCAAACAATTTTATATTTAATTGTTTCATCTACAAATAAAGTGTCTGTTGCCTTGAAGAATAAGCTACCTATGTTACATTAAGAAAATAATAAACTAGCAATATTGCAATAGGAAATGTATGGTAACTTGATAACAGGTTTGTAGTTACTAGGTATTGCCTCCAAAGGAGGACATTCACAGGACTGCAGCATCCACTCCCTTTAACGTACAACACAGTACAGTAGCAGCAATCCATGTACATACCATGGCAGTAGAACCCACAGCCTTTTGCATCAAAAGCAAGTATACTAGCTGTTGTGCTACTATTAATGCGAATAGACTTACATAAGCAGCACTAAACTTCTCTTCCCCTGAAATTCTCAGCTCCTTGTAAAATCCACTTGACACTCAACTAAATATCTCAACTTTGCAGCACAAGAAATCTGGATAAAGCCAAAATGTATTGGAGTTAGGGAACAAAGGTCCAAAACCACGGACACATTTTAAACATTTCTTGTATAATCTTAGAACATTGCTAGAATAAAGTGTTTTGTGTTACCATGCATTTCCTGAAAGATAGGAAGACTGAAACTGAAATGGCTATCATAATTTACTGAATTCAGTTCTCACTCATTTGTCAGAAAACCACAAATTTTAAGAGGAACAGACTAAAAGTATGAGCCAAACATTCCAGACATTCTGTTAAAATCTGGACAGTTTGAGAGCTTGAATCACAAGTGGAAGTCTGAGTAGACAATTCAGGCTCTTGTTCCTTGTACCTAAGGTACAGTGTTTGAGCCTGAGTAACACTAACCACCAGATATACCTAACTAGGGCATTTTACACACACGCACACGCACACGCACACGCACACGCACACACACACACACACACACACACACACACACACACACACACAAAATCAGGCAGCAGCAGTTAGAAAACTCTCCTTGCCCGATTTACACACACACACACACACACACACACACACACACTCGGGCAGCAGCAATTAGAAAACTCTCCTTACCTGAACAAATCGGGCAGCAGCAACTTACTTAAACAATGGGGCAGCAGCAATTAGAAAACTCTCCTTCTCCTTGCAAATGTTTTCAAATTGCGAGCGGACAGGAAGTAAAAGAAGATTGCATGTACAGATATGGTGCTATGGGACTATTCTTAAAGAAGAACATCTTTAAACATTTTTTTTTAATTAAAAGGATTAAAGTTGACACTCCCAAGGGCAGCCACGGTGCTGCAGCAGTTAGCGTTGCCAGCTCACAGCAAGAGGATCTCCGGTTCGATCCTCAGCTGGGGTGCCTTCCGTGCGGAGTCTGCATGTCCTCCCTGTGGTCACGTGGGTTTCCTCCGGGTGCTTTGGTTTCCTCCCACATCCCAAAAACATGCTGTAGGTGGATTGGACACACTAAATTGGCTGTGTGTGTGTATGTATGTGTGTGTGTGTGTGTGTGTCAGGCAGACATTGGGCTACTGTTGGCCGAAGAAGAGGGGGAAGGCATGCTCGAGAGGAGGGAGGTTAGGAGTGTAGTAGTGAGGGTAGGAACTGTGAATGTTGGCAGCATGACTAGTATAGGGAGAGAGCTAGATGATATGATGGAGAGAAGGAAGGTTGATATATTGTGTGTGTGCAAGAGACCAGATGGAAGGGGAGTAAGGCCAGGTGTATAGGAGGTGGGTTTAAATTGTTCTATCATGATGTGAAAGGGAGAAGAAATGGGGTAGGGGTAATCCTGAAAGAACAGTATGCCAAGAGTGTTTTGTAGGTGAAAAGAGTGTTGGATAGAGTGATGTTTATGAAGCTGTAAATTGATGGTGTAATGATGAATGTTGTTAGCTGGGTGTGTGATGGATGAGAAAGAAAAATTTTGGAGTGAGTTGGATGAAGTGGTGAGAGACTGGTGATTCGAGTGGATTTCAATGGGCATCTTGGTGAAGGGAACAGAGTGGATGAGGAAGTGATGGGCAGGTATGGTTTTAAGGAGAGGAATGCAGAAGGTCAGATGGTAGTGGATTTTGCGAAAAGGATGGACATGGCTGTGGTGAATACGTATTTTAAAAATAGGGAGGAGCATAGGGTGACATACAGGAGTGGAGGAAGATGCACACAGGTGGATTATGTCCTATGCAGGAGGGCCAGTCTGAAGGAGATTGTAGACTGTAAAGTGATAACAGGGGAAAGTGTAGTTAGGCAGCATAGAATGGTGGTCTGTAGGATGATGTTGGTGATCGAGAAGAGGAGGACAAGTGTGAGAGCAGTGCCAAGGATCAAAAGGTGGAAGTTGAAAAAGGGTGATTGTGAGGTGGAGTTCGGGGAAGAGTTAAAACAGGCACTAGGGGGCAATGAAGAGTTACCGAATAGCTGGATAACTTGATGCTTGGTGTGACATCTGGACAGAGGAAGGAGGATGTACAGGAGAGTGTACAGAGGAAGAGGCTGGCGAAGAAGAAGTGGGATTGTCAGAGAGATAAAGAAAGCAGGCAGGAGTATGATGAGATGAGGAGCATGGCAAAGAGAGAGGTGATGAAGGCTAAGGATAAGGCATATGGAGAGGTGTATGAAAGGTTGGACACTAAAGAGGGAGAAAAGGACCTGTACTGATTGGCTAGACAGAGGGACCGAGCTGGGAAAGATGCGCAGCAGGAAAGGGTGATAAAGGATAGTGAGGGAAACGTACTTACAAGTGAGGAGAGTGTGTTGAGCAGATGGAAAGTGTACTTTGAGGGGCTGATGAATGAAGAGAATGTGAGAGATGGATGGTGTGGGGATAGTGAATCAGGAAATGAAACAGATTAGCAAGGAGGAAGTATGGACAGCTGTGAAGAGGATGAAGAATGGAAAGGCTGTTGGTCCCGATGTCATACCAGTGGAAGCATGAAGGTGCTTAGGAGAAATGGCAGTGGAGTTTTTAACCAGATTGTTTAATGAAATCTTGAAAAGTCAGAGGATGCCTGAGCAGTGGAGAAGAAGTGTTTTGGTACCTATTTTTAAGAATAAGGGTAATGTGCAGAGCTGTAGTAACTACAGAGGGATTAAATTGATCAGTCACAGCTTGAAGTTATGATAAAGAGTAGTAGAAGCTAGGTTAAGAAGAGAGGTGATGATTAGTGATTAGCAGTATGGTTTCATGCCAGGAAAGAGCACTACAGATGCAATGTTTGCTTTAAACGTCAGTCATTTGAGAGTGTTGATGGAGAAATATAGAGAAAGTCAGAAGGAGTTGCAGTGTGTCTTTGTGGACTTGGAGAAAGCATATGATAGGTTGCCTAGAGAGGAGTTGTGGTATTGTATGAGGACGTCAGGAGTGGCAGAAAAGTATGTAACAGTGGTACAGGATATGTACGAGGGTAGTGTGACAGTGGTGAAGTCTGCATTGGGAGTGACAGATGTGTTTAAGGTGGTGGTGGGATTACATCAAGGATCATCTCTGAGCCCTTTCTTATTTGCAAAGGTGATGGGCAGGTTGACAGCCGAGATCAGACAGGAGGCTCCATGGACTATGATGTTTGCAGATGACATTGTGATCTGTAGTAAGAGTAGTGACCAGGTTGAGAAGAACCTGGAGAGGTGGAGATATGCTCTAGAGAGGAGAGGAATGAAGGAATAAGACAGAATATGTGTGTGTGAATGAGAGGGAGGCTAGAGGAATGGTGAGGATGCAGGGGGTAGAGCTGGCGAAAGTGGATGAGCTTAAGTACTTGGGATCAACAGTTCAGAGTAATGGTGAATGTGGAAGAGAGGTGAAGAAGAGAGTACAGGCAGGTTAGAATGGGTGGAGAAGAGTGTCAGGAGTGATTTGTGACAGACGGGTACCAGTAAGAATGAAAAGGAAGGTCTATAAGAGGGTAGTGAGACCAGCTATGTTGTATGGGTTGGAGACGGTGGCATTGACAAAAAGGCAGGAGTCAGAGCTGGAAGTGGCAGAGTTAAAGATGTTAAGATTTGTACTGGGTGTGACAAGGATGGACAGGATTAAGAATCAGTATATTACAGGGTCAGCTCAGGTTGGACGGTTTGGAGACAAAGTCAGAGAGTCGAGATTGCATTGGTTTGGAAATGTGCTGAGGAGGGATGCTGGGTATATTGGGAAAAGAATGCTTAGGATGGAGCTCCCAGGTAAGAGGAAAAGGGGAAGGCCTAAGATAAGGTTTATGGATGTGGTGAGAGAGGACATGCAGGTGGTTCGTGTGACAGAGCAAGATGCAGAGGACAGGAAGAAATGGAAACAGATGATCCACTGTGGCGACCCTTAACGGGAACAGCCAAAAGAGAAGAAGAAGATGAAATTTTCATGTTGGTAGTTTTGACCTCATGAAATTGCCTAAAAAGGCACTATGGGGGAGGCAAGAGCCTTTGCCAGAAGCCTGAAGCCCAAGGGAGACAGATGCAGGCCATCTCTGGCAAAGCATCATGGTCTGTCAATCATGTCTTCCCAGGCTGTCAGGTATTGGATCCCCTTCAAATGACACCAGAAACTAAGCCAGTTGTTAAAGTCAGTCATTTTCTGTTTGTATTGAGGCATCATTTTGGGTGACAGTAGAATCCTGCTTAAGCTAGGCACATACCTGCCTGGAACAGATATTCAGTGAGCTTGATCATGTCTCTCTTCATATAGTTTTGGGAGGTATGTCAAAAGTCATTCACGTCAACATGGACTATGACAGAGTCATAACAGTACCTAAAACAACACTTTGGGCTGGTTGTAAGAAAAGGAACAAACCTCCAGGTATAAGCCAAAATTTAATAAAACAGCAATTCTATCAATAACACCAAAGAAAGCACTGTAGCACCTCGGCTTAACATAAGCCTTCAAGGAGTACTAAATTGCAAAAAACATGTCTTAAATACTCACAGTTGCCACTTACATCATTACTTAATCAATTAACATCAATTTATATTAAAACTTTTAAAGATACATTTCACTTAATTAAATTACACATTTTCAACAGCAGTCTGTATTCAGACCCTGTGGAATCAAAGTGCCATATTTTAAAATAAACAATGTTTCCTTATATAACATCTTTTTAACTGATTCGCTATCTCTATCTGCTATTATTTGTTCTAGAATAGTGGCTTTTAAGCCCACAGGACTGCTGTTATGAAATTGTTTAAAGTGTTGTGCCAAAGGACTTTCTATTTTACCCTGCCTTATGTCTCTCAAATGTTTTGTTAATCTGTTTTTAAACATCCGTTTCGTTTGACCTATATAATATTTTTCACAGTTACACTTGATTGCATAAACCACCCTCTCAGTGGTGCACTGGTAATTTCCTGTCGTTTTAAAATTAATTTTATTTATTCTAGGAAAAGTATGTACTATAAATTCACATCCTATACAGTTCCCACATGGTCTCATCCCTTTCAAGTGAATTTGTAATGACAAATTTTCTTCAGGTTTTTTTAATTTTGTATGCACTAACATATCTTTCAAGCTCTTTCCTTTTTGAAATGAAAAAATTAAATTTTGTTTAACCAGTCCATTAAGATCATAAAATCTGGACAAAAACTTCCAATAAAATGTAATTGCTTCTCTAACATTCTCACTCAAGATATTATAGGTCATAACTATAAAAAAAAGTTATTATTATCAATTCCCTTTATAATATCTTTCTTCTCCCCATAGGGTACCAACACATGATTTTCATCTCTATTGCTATATCTTACTTTTTAAATTCTCTTTACACTATTTTCAATTATATGTCTATCATATTTCCTTTCTACAAACATATTCACAGTACATTGCAGCTCTTCTTCAAAATTATAGCCATTACAAATTCTAGAAATCCTTAAAACATTGTCTTTTTGTAATTTAGTACTCCTTGAAGTCTTATGTTAAGCTGAGGTGCTAGAGTGCTTTATTTGGTGTTATTGATAGAATTGCTGTTTTATTGAATTTTGGCTTATACCTGGACATTTGTTGTTTTTGTCATAACAGTACCTGTTGTTGACAGACTTGAGTGCGTGTGTGATATGGTGGATTCTGGCACCTGACAAAAAACTAACTGTGACTTTCTTCCTATCCAGCCTGGTGAGGGGCACATCTGTGTGCCTCACTATGGAGTCTCCTATGACTAATATGTTCAGTTTATGGTTTGGCCTTTATGGCTGTGAAACACAGGTGTGTGGACTATGTGCGGTGTGTGATGTGGTGGGCTGTGGAGTTCGCTTGTGTTTTTGCCTCTGAGGTCTCTTTTGTTTGGGTTTGTTTTTGTTGAGGACCTTCACATATGTGGGTGTGTGTTGTTTAGGTGTGGGTGGTGTTTGAGGTGTGGTGTTTGTGTTGACAACCTTCTTAGTGCCAGATATACTGGCTTGTGAGGGAGAAAGCTTAGACCCTAAGTTCTTAATGCAGTTGCATCTCACAAATTGTATTCCTAGGTGGTAGTAGTAGAGAGTTGTTCATGTACATGGGGCAGTTGCTACACTGTCTCAGGATGCCCATATCAACCAGACTGGCAGGAGAAACCATAAAAAATTGTCCATCCATATTTGTCAGAATCTGATGGAGAGAGGCCAGAGAAAGCTAAGGGGGTAAAGGGTGGAACGTCTAAGATGAGTACTAATAGGTGATCATGCAAGTGCTACTAAGGGAAAATTTGTTGCTGGAATAACTTGCAATGGGTTAAAAACAGTGCAGCTGTGGTGCATGATGCGCAAACAAGCCCACACCAGCTCAAATGCAGGGTTTAAAATACCACAAAAAATAGAAGATTCTAGTAACACAGAAATCTAGCCAATCCTGCTAACCCCTGCTCTCTTTATCAGTCAGCTTTTGTCAGACAAGGTCCAGGCAGCCCTGCTACTCTCACTAGCAGAGAAGATAGGCCCCTGCCAATACAACATGGCAGTCACAAACACAGAAGGCAAACACAAGATGGCTGCCAGAAACACAAAAGGGAAAAACAAACAGCTCTGGATGCAGCAAACCTGTATCCAGACTATGCTACTCAGTTTAAGGCTATGAACACAGTAAAACTCACAGAAAATCACAGATTAACCACTTACAGACAAAAATAGAACTCACAGTATGAAAAAATATTGTTAAAGAGTAATAAAATGTAGTAAAATGCAGTGAAACAGTAGTGAATTGCAGTAAATAGCAATGAAATACAGTTAAACAGTAATGAGATGCAGTTAATTAGTAAATTGCTTTAAAACAGTGCAAATGTGATAAATTAGCTATGAGGCACAGATAAAAAATGATAGGCAAGTGCAAATGCAATAAAATAAGTGAAAAATAAATGAAAAAGCACTTAGATTGGACTTGGATCCTCACAAATTTTGTAAAACATCCCAGAGATGATGTACATCGCAGAGCCTGGTTCAAACAGGCTCAAACCAGCTCAAATGGGGTTTAAATACCACAAACAAATAGAAGAGTCTAGTAATTCAGAAATCTAGCCAATCTTGCTAGCCCCTGCTGTCTTTACCAATCATCTTGTGCCAGACAAGGTCCAGGCAGCCCTGTTACTCCTACTAGCAGAAAAAATAGGCCCCTACCAGTACAGGATGGCTGCTAGAAACAAAGAAGGTAAAAATAAATGGCTCTGGATGCAGAAAACCTGCATCCAGACTATGCTACCCAATCAGATGCTTAACAAATTGAGAAAATTTTCAGTTTATCACCATTCAAATAGTAAAAATGGTTAAAAAAGCTTTACAAACAGTGAAAACTCTAATTAAAATGATTTAACAGGCCCAATAAGACAGACAGTTGCAGTACAACAGTGCAGTTTGTTTATAGTGTGACGCCTGTGCCCTGGCCCAGCAATCAAGGAGCCTCAATCCTCACCACTAACACTCCAGAGGGTGTCTCATATATGAGGAAAGAATAACAGATACACACAGTAAAGTGCAATTTCCCTTAAGAGTACACAGAGATCGCAGTCAGTCTGGATCTGGTCGCTCCCTTGCTCTCCAGGTCCCCAATAAGACTCCCCACTGGCACAGATATAGGGTCCAGATCTCAGCCTAGTGAGCATGCTAAAACCTCCAGCATGCTCTCTGTCCAACCAGTGCTTTTTGTCCCTGCCCAACTAGCTGACACACACTTTGAGATAAAAGTTTATACAACCACACACACACTTCTGGGGAAGGCTGGCACAAGTTCTCCAGCTGTGCCCTTTTACCCAGTCTATACAGTAGTACCACTTGCCACCACCCACTAATATTTATCAGCTACTTAAAAGGGTGCCCAATCATTACTGTGCAATATTATTATCCAATTGGTAAGTGTGACTAAACAGTCAAGGCTTATTGGAGTGGCTTGGTACAGTGATCAGTATAAATATGCAATGTACTCTAGAGTTTAAATTATCTCTACACAAAACAGCCACCATTGAAAGGGTTTAAAATATTTAATAATAAATAATAAAAACACAAGACAATACGTCTTACTACACAGTGCTAGTCACGAGTTCAGAGATCACAGAGAAATACTTAAAGTAATTCAGTAGTACAGTTCTGACATCAAAGAAAAACACAGTCTAATATTTCTAGTTTCTAGCTATTTCTAAGAAAAAACACAAGTCTAAGATAACTTACAAAAGAAAACAGGCAGAGTGTTGATGAGTTGGATGGTCAAGACAAAAATGCTTAATGCCTTCAGATTCTCTGTTTAAATTGCTATCTTCAGTCCTGATTCCCATTACATAATTTTTTACACTTTCCTGGTGTTCCAATGCTAACAGATACTACAGTCTTGTTATCTTGTACCTGCAGGAAACTACAGCCATAAAAGACATTCCACATGTAAACTAGTAATTATTCCTTAAGTTAAAACAATAGGCAGGATGCTTCACTCCAGACTCGACTCCAAATTTTAACTTCAAAGGGACAGACATTAAATAATTTTAACTTCAAAGGGCAGACAAGAAATGCTTGAATTAGCTTTCTTTACAGCAGAGGACAATGTTGCTACATTGTTTTAAGTTCAACATTTCACAGCATATTCTTTCATTTAGAAAACAAGCTTGTAGTTCAACATTTCACAGTATTTTCTTTCAATTAAGAAAACAAGTCTGTAGTTCAACATTCATATTTATAAATGATAGAATTATTTGCACAATTCTATCTGTCTAGGCTGGCAGCCTTCACACCCCCCCCCCAGAGAATTCAAGCTAGTTTTTCAAGTGACCATTGAGAAATGCTTCTTGCGAGGGTTAGGTCTATCTGAGTGTACCTTACCCCATTCCCTGTCTTGAGAGCCCATCTGCATTGCCATTGCTACTCCCACTGTGGTGCTGCACTGACATATATGCTTGCAACCCTAGGCTCCATCTTAGCAACTTGTCATTTTGCTGACTGGCTCTGTTTAACCATGTTAGGGGGTTGTGATCTGTCATAACAGTTAATTTCCTTCCATACAGATAAGGCTGAAGTTTCTACAATGCCTACACTATGGCTATACATTCCTTTTCTACAGCTGCATAGCATTCCTCCCTGGGGAACTTCTCTGTAAACAAACAGATGAAACAAATATTTGTCCCACTCCCTCTTAAACTGATCTGCAAATGCCCGTAGCATGGACTTGATTGTAAAGTTTAACCTCTCAACAAGACCATTAGTCTGGGGATGGTAGGGGGTGGTCTTCATGTGCTTCACCCCACAGAACTTCCACAGGCAAGCCAGCAGCTCTGACATGAAATTGGCACCTCTGTCAGTCAGTATTTCTTTTGGGAAACCTACCCTGCTGAAAATCTCTAACAAAGCATTTGCCACCTTCTCTGCCTCAATGGAGGACAAAGCCACTGCCTCAGGGTATCATGTAGCATAATCCACTACCACTAGGGTATACTTTTTCCCTGTGTAACGTGGGGTACTCAGGGCCCCACAATATCCATAGCTACCCTCTGAAATGGCTCCTCAATCACAGGCAAAGGTATCAAAGGAGCTCTCACCTTGTCTCCTGCCTTGCCTACCTTTTGGCACTGCTCACAGGTCCTGCTGTACCCTGTTACATCTCTGGAAATTCCAGACAATAGAAATTCTGCATAATATGCCTTTTGTATGTTTTATACCCATATGACCTGCAAAGGGAATATCGTGGGCTATGGCTAGAAGCACCAGATGGTAGGCTCTAGGCACTACCAACTGCTGTACTCTCTCACCCTCTAGCCCTCCCTCAGGGATCCACTCTCTGTATAGTAACCCTTTGTCCCAGTATTCAGATTACTCCTTTCCTTGAGGATCATGTGCCTCCCTAGCTACCTGCCTCAGGCCTTGCAGTGTAAGGTCTGAGAGTTGAGCCTGTCTCAACTCTCTCCTTGTAACCCTTCCCAGCTCCCCTTCCACAGGAAGTCTTGCATCCTCTGACAGTGGTGCCTCACTGTCAATCTGGGTGCTACTATTCACGTCTACCTTTGCAGTCACTCTGTCCAAGGGAACATCAGTACCCATAAGCAGTTGTGGCTCACATTCAGTCTCATAGATTAGGTTCATAGATTAGTACTAGGCTAACTGCCCTTGCGAGCCATTTTAAGCCTAGCCAATTATCCCTTGTGAGACTCAAACCCTGCACCTTGTGTTTGTAAGGCAAACACCTTAACCATTAGGCCACCCTCCTAACCATTGAAAAGGTTTAAAATATTTCATAATAAATAATAAAAACACAAAACAATACTTCTTACTACACGGTGCTAGTCAAGAGTTCAGAGGTCACAGAATTATCTGCACAATTCTATCTGGTTAGGCTGGCAGCCTTCACATATAGTAATAAAATACTGTTAAAAAAGTTGACAGACAATATAAAAGTACAATAAATGGTAAAAATAAGCAATAAATAGTAAAAATAAGCAAGAAAACAGGCAACTTATGTTTTTTAGGAAGCCAAGAAATTCATTGTATTTTAATTTAAAAAAAAGTTTTTTTTTTCAATAATAAATCTTTGTTTCATTATTTCCATACACAATTAAGAACAAAAACATAATTTAGAAAGAACTACTAACTAATATCACTAACAGTAACACCACAACATATATATAATATTTACATGAATGTTTCCATGTAAAACACTAACTTATACAAGAAAACATAAGAATAGTTAAGATCACTTCAAGTAATAAACAGTTTCATTACAAAGTTCTCTTCAAGTGTCTAGATAATTCTTAATACATTCAGATTAGAAGTATTATGCCATCCCTTAGTATCGGCATCTTCCTTGGCTGCTGTGCACCCCTGGTTTCTAGTGAACTACTGCTGTGAGTATAAATGTGACTGTTTTTTTTTTGTCTTCTTTGATTGTATTAATTGTTTCACTCTGGAATAAAAAAAATATATCCTGAACTGTAGTTCCAACAAAATTGTGTTTTAAGATTACTGATCTCCTGCTAAATACCTGGTAGTCGATGTTGCTGTTTCTACTGCATTTCAACCCTACATAAACCCTTTAGCGCATATTCTCAACTGCATCAACAGCGCAGAGTCTTGTACGGCAAGTAATACTAATCCAGGTATTTACCACATAGTTAAACCCTAAAACTATTAGCTTTAGCTGTTAAAAAAGGCGTTATTGCTAATTTCAAGCGTGCTGGGTCTAGCGACCTTACTCTTGAGTTATTTGCTGTTTTTTCCTTGTGATTTCAGCCCTATTTTAATAAGCAGGTTTACCTTATAGTGAATAGACTTAAAAACTAACATCTAACAGCTGCCCAGGAAAGTTGTTATAGTTTAAATATATGCCTGCTGTTACAAGTGACTGTAATACAATTTTATGGCTGCTGTGTATTGCATGTTGCACTACTTAGAACCATGAGCGTAGTTTTTGCTCTACTGCGTCAACCGCATGGAGTTACTAGCGGCTTTTTGGGTTATGCAGGTAGTATCTCGTAGTTAATCTTTCATCCTTACTTGTACTACACTGCTTAGGAAAGGTGCTTTTTGGTCTCTATTTTAAGCTTACTTGGGTCTAGGAATTTTAAAATATTCCACCTAATGGTTTTGCACGCGTAGCCTTTAGCAGCTATTTTGTTATTTTTTTTACCTTCTCCCCAAGGAAGGCTTAGGACAACAAGGTACCCCTGCAATTTAGAGCTTTAGGAATTGTACTTAGACTTATTGTAGCTGGCTAGATCTAGCGACATTTATATTTCTTACCTAGTAAATGATTTAATTGAGTTAAGCGTTTTAGAGTTTACATTAATCCATATGTAATTATCACTGAGTATTACAGCGTTTTATGTTTATTTCATGGTCATAGTTACTAGTGCCTAGCACATCTTGGATTAAGGAATAACCCTGCACCTTTGGCATCCAGAACAAATGGGCTTATATTGATTTTTTTTTTTTTGTAGAATTAACTATCCCTGATTTATAGGTGACTTTTTGAACGGCGTTTTGGACCCATCCAAAGTCTGCTGCATTTCACGACTATCTTCTTTCCCACCCTCTGAATGAGCAGTACTCTTAAAACACCTCAAATTTGATAGTTTACAGTTTTAATCGATAGCATTGCCTAACCATATTAGAAAAACAACTGGTAGAAATGGCATTTATGCTTTTATTTTACAGTTCCATTTTGATAAGAATTGCCAAACTTTAAACCTGCACGGTCTCTGCTTGTTTGTCTGTATGCTATTATGTACTGGGCAAAGCTACCTGACTGCAGCTAATATTTGTGTGTTCTACTGAATTTTTTTCCTGCAACTATTTGAACCACTGTTTATTTTGGACATTTTACTTTGGATTTCCAACTGTTCAGCTGTTAGTAGGCTTATACTGTTTTACTTTATTGTTGTTGATGGCAACCCTATGCATAGTATGGTTTCTCTAGTGTTCCTACTAAGATTCTTGATGTATTTCTGTGGACCTTGTTACTAGATCAAATTGTTCCCCAGCCTGTTACAGTACAATATCTGTATATACTCGATTAAGGTGTGTACATTGATATTATGTTTGGCTTAAACCTAACACTCCTTTCATTTTCATTTGTTTTCTAAAAGAATGATTTTTATTTTCACTACAGCTCTTTCTCTCTATCCAAACGTTCCACACTCCTCAACCTTGCATATCCTGAATTAGGAAGCAAATCACACTGCCTGAAGTAAAGGAACCCAGTAATTACTCTCTTACTGCCTCATCTAATCTACCTCAAATCCCTTTACCTTCTAAGAAAGGAAGTCTGAAAGTATGTAATTTTTCCTACAAACCTGACTACTATGTGTTTATAGTAATTACTACTTGCTAGCAGACTAAGATACACTTCCAAACCTAGGTTAGCCAGCAGCCTTATCCCCCTCTCTACCATCTGCTGCTTCACTCTCTATATAAATTTTATTGTACTGCCTGCAATTCTGTGTCTCCCTATATAGTCTTTTTTCTTTCCAGACATATAGGAATCTCTTACTTATCTTTTTCCGTACACCTCCTTAAGGCCATTCCCTCTGCCTAGATCTTTCCCCTCTCACTTCTACTATCATTTTCCCTTAGTAAACTGTCTGTCTCTCTTACTGCCACCACTATAGCATTTTCTTGACTTTATTCAGACCAGTAAACTTATCTCTCCCTCTAGCTTTAAGCATTTCTCTGACTGATTGTTTTTTCACTTGATGCCAAACACTCATCTTGTCTCTACCCGCTCCATTCGCCCTGCGGGCTCACCCTGCTCCCCTACCCTACCCCCAAATTCCACCCACCCCAGTGCACTTGACCTTATACTTCCCTAACCACACCCTCAGCCCTAATCTACCAATTACCTCTCTTCACAAACTCCATATCAATTAACACAAATGTTCATCTTTTACTTAGCCATAACCTTCCACACCCACTCTTATCTATTTTCCCTAAGCACTCCACTTATCATAACTACACTTCAAAATGTTTTCTTTTTTTAGCCAAACCTCCACACCCTACACCTCTAACTATGTATAATCATCATCAGCCTTTTTTCCCCAACATTCTTTTCTTATCCATTAGGCTCACCTTATTACTTACAACTCATTGCCTTACTTCCTATGAATTCTCAGCCTTTGCTACATTTTTTCATCTCCCAAGACAGACTCACCCTTTCTCTCCTAGCACCTCTCTTACACACTGTAACATAACAGCGTATTCATCCTTCATTCTACCACAGTTTCACAGACTAACCCATATTAAATACCTACAAATGAAAAAAGGGCACCTCTCTCTTTATAAATTGTTTAAACTATCACTTAATCCTCATAACTGCTTACTTCTACATGGTGACATTCACCCAAAACCTGGTCCTAATTTCTCCACCCCAAATACTCTATTAGCCCCTACTACCACTCCCCTAAATGTCCTAAAAAGCCCTAACTCTCTACTTATAGGTCAACTCAATATAAGAAGTGTTAATAACAAAATAACCCAACTACATGCCCTATTAGACATCTATTCCTTTGACATCTTATGCCTTACTGAAACATGGCTTAAACCTACAACAAAAGATAATGACATTGTCCCTCCAGGCTATAACATTCTCAGACTAGACCATTTAAATAAAAAGGGAGGTGGAGTAGCAATACTGTTCAAATCTGAACTGAAGATCACATCATTAGATATGCAACCTCCTCCTCCTAATAACTCTGAAATTTTAACCTCAAAGCTCCAAATTAATGCTAAAAAATCAATATGCATTATCTGCTCTTACAAACCCCCTGGGAACAATATTAGTACTCTCGAAAATATCCTAAACTGGCTTTCAATATCCCTACCACAAGAAACCATACTCCTTGGTGACTTTAATATTGATTGGAATAGCTGTACATCTCCCACTCCCACTATGCATATAAACCTCTTTGGCTTCCACCAAACCATTACCTTCCCAACCAGGATCCACAAACCTAACAAAAAACAAACTACCTTAGATTGGATTCTAGTAAATAAGGACCCCCATCTTTATCAAACAGGTATGCTCCCTGACAATATTAGTGACCATTCTCTTACTTACATCACTTGTTACTAGATCAAATTGTTCCCCAGCCTGTTACAGTACGATATCTATATATACTCGACCCACTTTCATAATCTAATAGCTTTTAGAACTACCAGAAACAAAAAATATTTCAACCCAAGTAATTTTCAAGCTGAGCTTAAAGCTTGCAACTGGTCACCCCTAAAATACCTACCTCTTGACAAAGCCATTGCACACTTTAACAAAACATTCTTGCAGATCCTTGAGCAACATGCTCCCACTTGTACTGTCAGAACAAAAAATAAACTAGCCCCATGGCTGTCTAAGGACACAAGGCTAAACATCCAATTAAGGAACAAACTCTGGTCCAAATGGAGAAAAACTAGAAGCCCAATAGATCACCTAAACTTTAGACAAATTCGTAATTCCACAAAAAAAATCCATAATCCTTGACAAAAAAAAACTTCTACCTCAAATTCCAACAAAACCAACAAAATAATCTGCAATATGTTTGGTCAGGTATCAACAACTTACTCCACCCAGGACAGTCCAAAACACCTACCCCCTCAAACCTAACCCAAACCTCTCCCAGCCATATAGCCAACACCTTTAATAAATATTTCTCTGAAACAGTGCAAGCACTAGCAACCACCTTACCACCTACTTCCACCACTAAATTTCCCTCACTAACCAAATTACCCCAGCCTTTTAACCTTCAACCTGTCCCAACATCTTTGATACACTCCTTGCTTCTTAAACTAAAACCATGTACACCATCAGCTGACCTGCTCCCAGCTGAATTCCTGCAAGTCACAGCTGGTGTACTTGCCTACCCTATTTCTATCCTAATAAACAGAACCATCTCTGAATCTTATGTCCCATCCATCTGGAAAATCTCCCATATCATCCCTCTTCATAAGGGAGGTACCTCAAATGAATTATCTAACTTCCACCCAATAGCCCTTCTCTCCCACCTTGCAAAAATTATGGAACGATGCATCCATCGGCAATTACTTCAGTATCTCCTACAAAACAACCTTCTAGTTGACTGCCAGCATGGTTTCAGGCCTCACCATAGTACCACAACAGCTCTTCTATCCTTTACAGATAGCATTAATAAAAACAGGAATACTAATCTTCTATCTTCTGCTCTTTTCATAGATCTCTCAAAGGCCTTTGATATGGTTAACCACCAAATACTATTAAGTATACTTGAATCACTTTCCCTTGATCATCAACTAGTAAAATGGTTCCAATCCTACCTTGAAACAGGAAACAAGCAGTCCTCTGGGAAAACAATCTATCTTCTCAGCTTCCTATCACCCTTGGAATCCCTCAAGGATCCATTCTTGCACCTCTCCTTTTCACAATTTTCATTAATGATCTAAAAACTTCCCTTCCACTAACTACATGCATACAATATGCTGACGATTCAACTCTGGTATGTGCTGCATCCTCCCCTGCTGAATTACAGGCTAACACACAAACTGTCTTTACTCTAGTGGAAAACTGGTTCCATCAACGTTGTCTCCTCTTGAACCCTAAAAAAACTAAATTGCTGCTATTTACTCCCACACAGAAATACCCCTCTATTAATTTCACAGTAAAATCAAACAATGGCACATTAATAGCCCCTGAAACCACCACCAAACTCCTCGGTGTATTAATAGATAACCATCTCATCTTTGACTCACACATTAACGCTAGTATTAAATCAGTAAATAGAAAACTTGGATTCCTCTACAGAATCAGACCATTTCTTACAGAGTCAGCAAAGATCTCTATTGCCCAAACCCACCTTATTTCCACCCTACTCTATGCCTCACCTATATATACCAACCTATCCAAAACTAATCTAAATAAACTAGCAAACACCTACAACAACATAGCTAAATTTGCCACTGGTGCCCCCTTCCATACTCACCACTGCCTTAACCTTAGACATCTCGGATGGCTGGAAGTACAAAACCAACTAGTTTACCAGCAACTCATTTTTATTCACAAGATTTTACATCATCCTTCAAACACTCCCATACTATGTAACCTAGTAAATTCTTATAAAAACCTTCCTACCCTAACATCAGCTAAAAAACTACAAGTTGCCACTACTAAATCCTTTAACAAAGCTGGAGACTGCCTATTCTCTAACGCAGTTGGCAAATCCTGGAACAAACTTCCAACTGAGATCACATCCCTTACTTCCACCGACCTTTTAAAAAATCAGCTGAAAAACTTCATTAAAACCAAATGGCTTTGCCCCTGCTCTCAGCCTGACTGATACTTATTTCTCCTCTTTCTACTCTAACTTTCAAACTGGATTTCTTTTGCTGAAACTCCTCTACCTTCCATATGTGGCATGTTTTAAACTTCTTGCTCTCTTTTTTGTATCTCCCCACTATGCTATTTTTATTTTGTATTTTTATGCTTACAGAAACTGAACTAGAACTATTTTTTTTTCTTTTTTGGCTGTCAAAAAAAATTATTTTTACTGGCAATCAATTGTTTACTCATGTAATTATTCTTGTATTTAACTTTTTTCCTTGGGGACTATACAATTATTTTTTTTGTAATTGCTATTTCTTGCGGATTATTTGTATAAATGTTTTCTTTTTTTCTGTCCTTGTTATTGTCTCAGAGCTTTTCTCCTCGGGCCTCTACTGAAAATGGACATATATCCAGTTAGACTAGCCCGGTCAACAAATGTAAAATAAATAAATAAAATAAATACTTGTTCCCAAACTTTTGGGTTATTAATATTTTTATTATGCTGATTCAAAAGTAATTTGTGAGCTAATATATGCCTTATTGCCAAAACTCTAAAGTTATCCCATGATGTTTTAGATGGGTCTAACCAACTAGTAGCTATATAAAGCTTCAGTAATAAAAAGATAATACATATAATACTTTGTGATCTAGGGAGTTCTTTTGGAGGAATTTGCAAAATCATGAATTTCCATGACAACGTTGTACTTTGGTAACCCATCTTCTGAAGTTCTATCTTAAGGGAATTCCAAAGTTTATATATGCATTTGCAGCTCTAGAACATGTGAAGAAGATCAGCCTGTTGGTTTTTACAATATGGACAAGTTGGAGAGTTTTTAGAGTTAAATTTATGCAGGCTAAGACGTGTATAATATGTATTATTCCATATCATCATCTGGGTATATATCAATTTTTTAAAGGAAATAGATTGTATAGTCAAGTCAATTGCTTTTAACATATGACTTTTGTCTGTCAATGGGATTTTCTCTTCCCAATATTTCGACAACAAAACTTTATCATGAAATTTAAATTCTTTAATTAATTTATTTGTTGTTGTTATAAATTTAATATCTTGTTGGAGAGCTTGCCACAAATCCGAGCATTTAATTATAATCTCATCTTCAGGTTTGAAATTTTTAAAGTAACTTATAGAAAGTTCTCTAATTTGTCTCAAAATAACAAGATAGTTTTTAGGTAAATTAAATTCTTGTCTTATTTGATTAGCCAAAAATTTAAGATATTTATATATGTCAATCAAAGTTAAATTAACTATTAATGGGAACTTTTTGAGATCAATTAACTGATTATTCAATCTCAAGTTAGAATTCCTGTAAAAGGGTTGAAAGACCATCATATATTGAGCCAGATCTAATGATTGAAATAAGTTTTGTAAAGATAATATATATGTTTTAATGTGCTCCATAATCCCATATAATTTCAAAGTATCTTTTCCTAGAAAGGGTATTAGTTTAGGATTAATATTCAGCTTTAGGATATACTTATAATTCAGGACCACCCAAGTTGCTGTCCACTTGGTACTAGTTATATCGTAATTAGCAATTCTTAGAATCCTATTAGAGTTCACAATTAGATAGTACATTTCAAAATTGGGTAGCTCCAGTCCTCCTCTATTTTTTGGGGTCATTAATTTATCATAAGATATCCTGGGTTTTTTTGGCTCCCAAATGAATTTAGCCAATTCTTTATGAATTTGTTTAAAAAATGTCTTCGGGATTATTACTTGAGCAGACCTAAAAATATATAGTAATCATGGTAATACATTCATTTTAATAATTGAAACTTTTGCTAATAGTGGTAATCGTAAATTTTTCCACCTCCCAAAGTCAGATATTATTTGATCCCAAACTGTTTTAATGTTATTAACGTAGAAGTCTTTATTATCTGTAGAGAAACCAATACCCAAGTATTTAATATATTTTTTAAACGTTACCTGTCCCACCAAAGGCAAAAACGAAAAAGGTTTAGGAGTTTTTAAAGGGAAAATATTGTTTTTATTTCAAATTAATTTTATAGTTAGACACTTCTGAAAAGTTGTTTACAGCCTTTAATAACTTTTCAGTATCTGAAATTGGGGATGTACAATAAATGTTGAGATCATCAGCAAACACTGTCATTAATATTTTGGTTCTATAAATTATTGGGGCATTATGGTATAGATTCTGCTTGATATATAAGAATAAAGGTTCAAGATAAAAATTAAATAGTAAAGGGGACAAAGGGCAGCCCTGACGTGTTCCATTTTTAATCTGTATTCTTTTAGAGAAACTTCTATTAATGTACAATGTGGTATAAGGCTTACTATATAATATTTGTAACATTTGAACAAACTCTTGGGATATATTAAAATATGGTAAAAGATCAAACAAAAAGTTTATATCAACCCTATCAAAGGCCTTATGTGCACCACTTATAAGGGCATAAATATTAAGATTATTCTGTTTAGCATGAGCTATTATAGTATGAAGTGTAAGTGTATTATCACTAGCTTGTCTAGCTGCCATAAATCCAGCCTGTTCCTTAGATATTATATGAGTCATGATTTTTTTTTTTAATCTAGATGCTATAATAGAGGTTAAAATTTTCATGTCTACATTTATTAATGATATTGGTCTATAATTATCAGGGTTTTGGGGATCCAAATTAACTTTATGTATGAAAATAGTTTTTGAAGCGTTAAGATGAGGATCATTAATTTTATTCCTAATTATATAATTAAATACATGTGAAAGTATTTTACCGAAGATATCAGCAAACACTTTATAGAATTCCACTGTCAAACCATCAGGACCTGGTGACTTATGTGATTTCATATGTTGAATTGTTGAATATACTACTTCTTCTTCAGATATCGGTTTAATCAAATCACTTTGAATATTCTCTTCTATTTTTGGAAAGTTAATTGTTTGTAAAAATTGTTTAATAGTTCTATGTGAGGACATATCATTTTGCCCATCATATATATTAGTATACATCTGCTCAAAAATATTAATGATATCCTCAGTTTTAGAATATATTGTATTATTAAATTGTATTTCTGAAATTTGTACTGTTGTTTTTGATTGATTAATGATCCTAGCTAACGCTCTTGATGGTGTTTGAACATGATTAGCATACCTCACTAATGTCTTATGTTCCTGAAATGTCAATCTACTATTTTGAATTAAGAAGAGATCCTTTTGACATTTAAGCAGTTCCATCTCTGTTTGAGCATTAAAGGTCCGAATCAGTTCTTGATCAAGTATCTTAATTTTTGTTTCTAGTTTTTGAATATCTCTGTTTTGTATTTTTTTGTAATAAGAAGCTTTTTGCAAAAGGATCCCTCTTATTTGTGTTTTAACTGTCGCCCATTCAATGCCAGGTGTATGTTGTTTCTTTAAACTATCCAATAAATCTTTCTGGTAATTTGTGATTTCATGTATTATTTCCTCCTTATTCAAGAGATTTGGGTTAAGAGACCAATTATAACCTCTTTGCCGCAGGGTATCCTTTACTTCCTTAGCAAAACTTAACTAAATTTTTGAGTGATCTGATAGATAACGTGCATGTGTAACAACTAGAGGTTCTAAATTAATCAATGTTCTTGAAATCAAGAATAAATCTATTCTATACCACATTTTATGACATGGTGACTAAAAGGTATAATTATTTGTGTTATTGACATTGTTCAAATAATGAAAAGGGTCATATAGTTGAAAGTCTTCCTTAATATCACTCAGTGCTAATACAGCATGCTTATTAAATGCTCTTTGTGGACAAGATCTATCCAACTTTGGATTTTTGGTAAGCATTCCAATCCCCTTCAACAATTATATAATATCTATCATATTGTGTCAAAATTGGATATAATGATGTTATGAATAATTGTTGATCATTACAGGGTGCATAGATATTTAGAAGTAAGATAGGTTTATCAAATAGAGTGGACGAAAGAATAACATAACACCATCACCCATCTTTATCTGTTTTAGAATCTAAAATCTTCTCTTTGTATTGATTCTTAATAATTATAGCTACCCCAGCACTGTTTGTCTTACCTTCTGATGCTACTACTTCTCTGATCCACTTCTTTTGTTTGAAATCAACCCATTGATCATTCATTAAATGCGTTTCTTGAAGTAATATAAACAACACCTTAGCCTGCAACAATACGTGTAACAATAGTTTCCTCTTCTTTAAGTTCTGGAGCCCTTTAATGTTCCATGAGTCTAATTCCCACATTCAAAGGGTTGTCTGTACAATAAAAGTTTAAGAGGGAAAACATAGAATAAAAATAAAATGACTTTAAAGACATACATAATCTGGAAGTATTCTTTACATCCCGTCCTATACCAGTGTATACCCACTCTAACCCCGGACCAGGACATATATAGGTTTTGTGTAACATAGAATATTAAAAGGGTCAAGAAAACAAACAAATGTAAAGGCATCAGATTATAAAATTTCAAACATGTTCCACAATTAAGACCTATATGATCTAACTTAACTACGAAAAAGTTTAAACTAAACATTCCCTAACAAACACTGCCATTGATCTACATCTCTTGGTTAACTGTTGTTTAAGCAAATCAAATTGAAAATATAATATTACTATAAAAAAGAAAGTTCTAGTAGTTTGATTAACTATCTATACATAAATCGCATACATCAATTATTATAGTCAAAATGTCATTTTTTTCCTTTTCCCGTTCTCCCCCCCCCCTTTTTTTTTTAAAAAAAAATAAAAGTTTGATATATAGACAAGGTTGCCTTCTTGTTACGTATATGTCCTATAGAGAACAAAAAAAAAAAGCCATGCTATATTATAACCCTATACTAAAACAAATATACATCTAACTACTAAAGTCCCTGATTATATATTTGAACCATCACAGTTTTATACTAAAACGCCAGTATCTAACTAATGTAATATAAACTGTCACATCTAAACAGTACAATAAGGACTATATTAACAGTTATATTTTTATAAAACATTACTAAATCCCTGCACCCTCTTTAACTAATATAACTACAAGGTTTTTATTAAACACTAAAAGGGAAGTAAATAATGTTCCTATGTGTTTAAATTACCATACTACAGTATTATTTGGTGTTAAATAAACATTAAAGTGTTTAAAACAGTTCCCTTTGGTTTACCAAGCCTGGAAACGATATAAAACACCCGCGATGGGGGACCGCTTTTGCAGCCGGACTTCTGGAAGTGCCACAATGAAATCCACACCCTCGGCAGCATTCTAGGCATTTCCTGTCTTCTCATTGACGAAAACAGCTCGTAAAAGCCATAAAACTTTGGGAAACGGCCGCAGGTAACCAGGATTCGCTAAAACAAACAATTTTATTACTCTGGAAAAGGCCTAAAGCATTCAAAAAGAAAACAAAGGATTACCCAGACCTTGAGGCACAGTAATCAATGGATCTGACCTCAGGAGCATGCCAGTCCCAACGGAGGTACCCTTCGGTTTACCAAGCCTGGAAACCATGTAAAACACTCGCGATGGGGGACCGCTTTTGCAGCTGGACTTCTGGAAGTGCCACAATGAAATCCACACCCTCGGCAGCATTCTAGGCATTTCCTGTCTTCTCATTGACGAAAACAGCTTGTAAAAGCCATAAAACTTTGGGAAACGGCCGCAGGTAACCAGGATTCGCTAAAACAAACAATTTTATTACTCTGGAAGAGGCCTAAAGCATTCAAAAAGAAAACAAAGGATTACCCAGACCTTGAGGCACAGTAATCAATGGATCCGACCTCAGGAGCATGCCAGTACCAACGGAGGTTCATTTCAAGCCTCTGATGCAGGTAAACCCTTAAAGACTTTTAGAAAAAGATTTTTTGCCTCATTTTTGGTAGAAACATAGTATTTAGTCCTATCTATTGTAAATGTAAGCATATTAGGGTATTTCATTTGAAACTTAATTTGTTTATCAATAAGAAATTTGCAGTATGGAGATAAAGACTGTCTAGCTTGTCTGACTTGTAAAGGTAAATCCTGGGCCAGAGATATTTTATTATTTTTCCAAATGATATACCCTCCACTTTTTTTTGCAGTAGTAAGTATTCTTCTAACATCCTGGTAGTTAAGTATTTTAACATATACAGATCTTGGAGTATTAGATGCTTGTAGCTCTCTCAGAGCTCTGTGTGCCCTTTCAATAATGATTTGTTTCACCATATCAAAGTCATTTAGATGCACTGCAAATATTTGTGTTATAGATGGGATTAGTTCATTATACTGAATGGATTCTGGAATTCCTCTAATAATAATGTTATTTCTCCTGGATCTTGCTTCTAAGTCAGTAATCTTGCTTTGCATAGCCTGAATATCCACATCATGTGCATTTGTTTTTTTTTGCCAGTAAAGTTAGTTTATCCTCATTTTCAGAAATTCGAGCTTCCGTCTTATCCATTCTTTCCAGCAATTGAGTACAAGAATTTCCAAATGTTTGTATTTGACAAGTCAGTTCCTTCAGAGCTTCTTGTATGGGTAACAAAACATTTCTGATATCTTCCATGTTTAGTGCTTGATCAGATTTAGTTTTAGTCCTTGGCTTCTGTTGTTCCTGTATTTTAGTAATTTTTTGTCTTTTAGAAATCACATCTTTTTCTGGTGACTGTAATTCCGAAAGTTTTGTTTTAGTAGTGGTTATGTCCATGTTTTTTTCCTCGTTTGACATCTTATTCCAACACAAAGACTTAAAGTGTAGAAAGCACACGGTTCCTTTGTTTGCTTCTCTCTTCAGAGCTAGCTAATCTATTATAATCCTGTTAAATAAGTTTTTTTTTCCCGTTTTTTCTTCTTATTGCAGGATAGTTGAATGTAGTTGAAGTTATTTTATCGAAGATTTGATGTTAAAAGCTTCTTGGTATCGATTCAGGGTTTAGATTTTCTCAGGTTAAGTGAAGACCTGCAGTTCAGCAGTGTTCACAGAATGGCAGCCATCTTTGAATCACTCTTTTTTTTTTAAGAGTGTTCCTCTTTAAGAACGCCCTTTGCATCCCGTCCAGTCACACAGATGCAACAGGTGTTTGCAACCTGTTTTCATCTTCTGTGTCTGTGTGACTGATAGTTTACGTTTTTGTCTTTCGCGCCTGCTGGGAATTTGAATTCCAGAGGACGTTCAAATTGTGCGGACGAAGTGAGTATACTACGCGTTTAAACATGCAAGCTTGCAGTTCTGAAAGTTATGACACTAGGATATTTTGCTGGGTGTATAAAAATAAGGACTGCTGGAAATCTTCCACATGGACAGGTAGAACTCGGGTTGCAAAGCAACCTACACTTTCTGCTGCTGTGTAATGTTGATAAATAGATTTGTAATGTAGTAAAGTACTGTACCATGTGAATATGCATGTCCATCACTTTTCTGAAAAGATCTGGCATTTCTGACATTTTAAACATTAAAGAAATAAAACACAAAGTCAGATGAATGATATTCTTCAACCATGACAAAGACTTTTCTCAGATGATGAAGCATTCATTTGCAGTTGCCAAATACAAGGGGACTCGCATTAGCTGTGGGAGTTACTTTTCCTCAGAGACATACAGTGGTAGTTCTTGACTGGTATACGACACAAGACATGACAGACATTGGTCAGGACTGAAATAAGAAACAAAGATTGTACAGTAAGGATTCATGAACTATTCATAAATAAAGTTGTGTGTTTTTTTATCCTTTGGTCTGTTGTCAATTCTGTTCTTTGTGGAAATCCAAACTAATGTTTATATTTAAAGGTTCAGAAAAATGTTAACTTGGGAGTTGAATCTTTACACAAATGTCTTTCTAATTTCATAAACTAGAGAGTTGCTGATATATTACAATGGACTCACTCTTGCTGAAACTTTACAGGCCTATCATATCTATTTTTAGTCCTGTGAAAAGCTACCAGTGCATTTTTCATAGACTGAGATTGTGTATGCTCTCTCTTCCTTTCAATCAGCATTGGAAAATGGATAAAATGAACTACAGAGATCTATATGACTTTCAAGGCCATGTGCATAACAGTAAAAACAATTGGCAAAGACGTAAGTTCTCGTATTCATTAGAAATGTGTAATTTGACAGGTACATTTTATTTTATCATTTTATATGGCTATAAGTACTTTTAGCTATTGCAAAGAAGAAAGAAGTAGAACAGAAGACTGATTTCAAGAGAAAAGTTAAGAGCTGAGTGGCTTTATCCAAGGCTTCAGAAAAAAACAGACTATCATAGGGAGGGGCATATAAGGTGAAAGACATGGAATATGTTACAACAAAACAAAAAAGATTTTAAGTTTACATAGAGAAAATGTACAATAAAGTCTCAATATTTGAAATAGATTTGTGTTGAACATGCTACAATCTCAGAGTAGAAAAGGAAGGAAACCGATTTCAGAACCATGTAAAATTATTAATTATTATAAGGGTCGATAAATACATTGCTTTATTATTATTCATGAGAGGAAAGGATGTATACAGCATACCAAAACACAGATCACTGACAATGCAAACAACTTCGGATCTGGTGACCATTCTGAAGACCAGTCAAGACACAAAAATGCCTGATCCTACCGGTGGTAACTTTGCTTCCTGTATAAATCAGAAAAAAATGCCAGAACAAAATCTGTTGTTAGCCTTCAAGGGAAATCAAGTACTAATTAATGAAGCCGACATTATTATTTCATAAAACCAGTCAAATGTTTGTACCATCATAGCAAATATTAAATAAATTGTAATCATACCTGGTGTGCACGTATATATCTAGTGCTCTTATATATTATATACTTCTAATAGATGATAAAAATAAAGGAATGAAACAATTAATCAGATCCTGAATCATGAAACTGTAGAGAAATATACAGAATATTGATTGTATTTTTTACTTCATTGTTATTAAACAAATCAACAAAATTTGTTCGCCTTATTCTTAATGATACATGGCACAACATTCTATGTAGGGAAACTAGTCATAAACTGAAGGAACGTGTCTGTGACCCTACTATTGCCCTGTATAAACACTCAATATTGTGTTCTAAGATTAAAAGATTTCGATTTTTTTGTCATAGACAGAGTTTTTAGCTGTATAAGAGGAGGTGATGATGATAGTAAGTTGGAAATGAAGGGAATGATATGGCAATTAAGATGAACTGATTCTGAATCAATCTCAAGTATCCTTGAGGACGGGGCAAAAATTAAGTTGATTTGTTTAATAACAATGGCATATGTGTGTGACATATATGCATGCCATTACACATTTCTTTGCATTCTGTATACCAACTTGTGTATTTAGCAGATATTTTGGTGTTTTGCTGTAGTACTCCTGTTTGACACTGTGCTTGGTTGTTTGCCTTTCACAAGCATGTTTAGAGGTTTGGTTCTGTCCTCTGCTGGTGTTAGCTAGCATTGTTAGATTTGCATTTGCTAATGTGTGTTGTTGCTTACCTTACACTGGCACTGCTTACAGACTAAGTATGCTTTGTTTATCCACTGTGTACTGTGATTCTTATTTATTACCCTCCAACACATCCACCATTGGTCATCTAGATATGACTGTCATAACTTGATAGTGCATAAGTAGGTATGTTTTTTTCTATTTCACCATGGCTGGCAAGCATCCCATCCTTGTTTTCCAACTTCCCATCACCCGTGCCATCTGTGTAATGTAACTGTCCTTACTGTTTTTTTTCTAAACTTTGTTTGTCATGTGTTGTGATATCTGTTCTATTGGGTATACCTGCTTTAATTCTTCCCCTCCTCTTTCCCTTTCTTTACCTTTCCTTCTGTTCTTAAAAAAAAAAAATGGCGTATTCCCACCAAAATTTTGCCGATGCCCCACTGATTTTCCTATTCCATCCTGTGATCTTGATGATATCAATCATGTCCTATTTCATACCTATGTTTTTTCAGTCATGTTGGCAGACATAGCTAATAATATCAGGATACATCAGCATTTGCTGACATTCGAGAACTTGGAAGGGTCGGGGCCGGGGGTTGACACTTTCAGAAGGTAATGTACTTGGAGATGAAAAATTATGTAAGGCTTTTGGGAGCACACATCCTTCATCAAATTTCCTTATACAAACTCTTCTGTGCAATCATCATCCTCTATGTTTCTGCACAAATAATATATGCTCTTTTAATCCCTTTTTAACATTAAAATACATATTCTTGTTTTGTACTTTATAGTTTATTGGTGTTACTTGGTACTATACATTAGAGAGATTTTTCTCATAACTACACCACCATGTTATGCCACTTTTTGAGTTCCTGTTGTGGCAGCTTTTTGGTAAGGTTTGTGACCCTGTATCATCTGTTCTGATGGTTCAATACTATTGTAGAGAACTTTTCTAGCTTACTAATTACAGTTACATTTTCTGACTATTTACTGCGTTAGTATTATGTATTGGTTGAGCTGGTTGTCTGACCTATTTTACCCATTTCATAGGCAATAAGATGCAGTACAATTATATTCATAATTCAAAACAAGTTTGTGTATATCCTTTTACATTGAGATTTCATACAGGAGATTAACACAAAAAAGGTAAGTTAAAAGATATAACATTAGGGCTTGCAAATTTAACACAATTTCACATCTGCAAGGAAATTACATGCTAACAAGTTTTCCTGTGAGTAAGAGTAAATGTTCTTGCAAAAGGCATAGGAGAAATATAATGCTTATTTTCACCGTGGAGCTTATGTCAGTACAAAAATTAATTAA
This sequence comes from Protopterus annectens, assembly GCF_019279795.1. Classification (NCBI taxonomy): domain Eukaryota; kingdom Metazoa; phylum Chordata; order Ceratodontiformes; family Protopteridae; genus Protopterus; species Protopterus annectens. The sequence continues at coordinate 285,903,419 of NC_056747.1, read as the reverse complement.
ATATAGTAGTGGACAGTTCTTTATAAAACAAGCACCTTTAGATGGAATGAACTATATACCTTTTTCTACCTAAGAAGTATATGTAGGTGTAACTGATTTGAACTACTGCTTTCTTGTGTAAAAGGAGTAGCTTTTTTCATGAGCAGGGAATGTTGTCAGCACACACACACACACACACACACAATGCAATATGCATAATTATGGACCATTTGGAGGCTCTCATGTTCACAGCAAGTCTTTGCAATATGGAAGTAAATGGCAAAACGTGTTCAGCCAGTAAAAACCCATACAAACAAAAAGAGGTCATACAAACTCTAACAGAGAAAAAGCATCCCAGCACGGAATGGGGAAGCAGGTGCTGTGAGGCAGTAAGGCTAATCACTGTGTCTCCATGCAAACTATGTCCCCCCAACAATATGCATTATTATACAGGTGTATAATTACAGGAAAAATGAAGATAATTCAGTGCTTATTAACTGCTCAGATAGCACTACAAAACTGCTGCAGAAGTTGCACATTAGTTTCAACAACGGTAGACTTCAACTGAATCAAATGACACAATTCATTCTTCAGATGGCACATACAAGCCTCTTGCACCTCTGATAATATTATAACAACAAACATTAAGCCTGGTATGGTAGGGATAACAGCTCAACTAGTAAAGTAAGGTATTTTATTTTGGTGACAACCCATCCAAATGGGTTGTCATCAATTTTTGGTGAAAACCTGTTTTAAAAAAAAGCTACAGTACAAACAAAAACCATTGCAGAAATGCAGTAACTGAAACATCTAACAATATCAAAATTGCACTCCAAAATAATGTCTATAAAAAATGGCAAACAGAATACAATAAGTAGTTTGAAGAGGAAACTCCCCTGCCCCCGATGTAAATCTGTTATGTATACTAACTCAGTTTGCATAAAATTGGAGAAAGGGGGAAATATGCTGTTACAAAAGGAAATACTGACAGCCCAGGTATCTGGAATTTTGTAAATAATTCTGTTATTTGTGAATATTGATATGATTCATACAGAAGTTTGTGTACAGGTGTAAAGTACTGAGCTAAAATGTAACCACAGCATGGCCTGCCAGCTTAGAATAAAAATGTATATAGACTATTGTAATTGTGTAAATGTATATGTTTTAACAATTGAAACTAGAACATAGGTGTGTCTAAGTTTCCTGTTGCACATTTTTGTTGCATGTTGTGAGGGAATGATACTGTCAGTTTTACTTTTTTTTATGGGGCTGCTATCACCCATTAAGGATAGAGTGGCATCTGCATCCATGTTAACTAGTGCCTGCCTGGAGGTGGCCTTACCGAAGGTATAACTGCTGTCTGAATTAATTTTGGCCTGTCAGATGTCACCCGTTATTTCTGTAGTATTATGTAGTACTTCTGCTCTGCTCCTGTGTCCACCCCTTGTTAGAGAGCTGTGCCACAACAACTGTTAACAATTAGTTCCAGCTGGAGTGTTTTGATGTACACCTGAACTTTTTGTGGTCTGCTGAAATACAAGCCTGCACCAGATTGCGTTGTGCTACTGTTTTCTATCTGTGCATATTTCAAATATTTACATGCAGTTACTAGTGTTTTTATTTAAAGTATGTATGCACCCTAAGATCAAAAGTTTTCAGACACTGTGGGATTGGGAGTTTCTGTAACTTCAATTGTTCTATGTATAAATAATTCGGTTTGAAATTTGGAACACTTTTTATTGGACTTTGTCCTGATGTGACAAGACATTGGCTGCTGGTTAAGTTTTATAGGTTGTTACTCTTTCTGAATAAATATATTTTAGATTTTTTTCTTAGAATACGGTGCTGCACTCAAGTTTAGAGATGGGTTAGTATTTGGAATAGTAAACTTTCAAAATATGAAATGTGGTGACACTAGATATGTTTATTTTATTAAATGTAGGGTTTTGTTTATTTAGTAGTTGTTGTCTGACCCTGTTGAAGGTGAAGCTCCAGTAGGTGCATTGTAAAACCCATCTTTGCGAAATAAAGATATTTATTCTTTCACCTCTGTGTTCCAGCTTCTGCCCATATGCAGTTGGTTAAATAGGAAATGGCAAATAGAATATTTTGCAGTACGTATCAGGAGAACATGCTGTGCTGTTTGCATTGTTGTCACATCTTCAAGGAATGCTGATTTTTGTTGGTGATTGCATTCTACCTTAATTGATAAGGAAGTCCCAAATATAAATATTTTTTTAGAGAGTGGCTAGCATTGCAAATCACAGGACGTCAGACCAAAGAGGGGGAGTTATTATTAACTGTTTTTAATTACTTCTTACTTTGAGGCAGAAATCTGTTTTCTTAGTAGGTTAATAGATATTTTAATGAAGTGTTGTATTGGTCGCATTCAGGATAATCTGTTTTCTTAGTAGATTAATAGATATTTTAATGAAGTGTTGTATTGGTCACAGTCAGGATGGATTAACATCGTCTTCTGCAAGTAGTTTTGATTTAAGCATATTGCAAAGTAACTCCCAAAGAGACAGTGTTCTTGGTACTACAGGATGTTTACTAAAGTGAAAGTATGGAAAGAACTATAGACATAACTTTGTCATGGAGAACATAACATTTACTACAGGTTTAAAAAGACATGGCTTACTAATTTACAGATATGCAGAGAGACATGCACGTATGTTTAACTGTTATGTTCTGGTGTGTACGCATTTTTATTATATGCTGGATTCTTTATTGCTGCTTATCGAGAAAAGCTGTTTTCTGGAGACTAAAGGTTAGAAAGAGGTTTTCTACACTTGAAGGATTGTGACAAGTTATGAGCAGTTTACAAATCATAAAGCATTATCTTCTTCCCCGTCATACTGTATTTTTATTTAATTTTTTTATCAGTTAACATTAAGTAATGTGCATTCAGTTACAGAATAGTATAGTAAATTCACAGAGAGCCATCGTTTGGTTTCTGTTACATGATATACTTATTTTTTTTTTGAATCCACATAAAGGTTAGATTTTTTTTTATTTTACATTTGTTTACCGGGGAGGTCCGACTGGACAAAGCTGTCCATTTTCAGTAGAGGCCCAGGGAGAAAAGCTCCAGAACAATTACTAACATACTATACATAAGATATTTACGTGAGCATTGTGGTTTACACAGTTATAAAATATAGCAGATAACATACAATTGCATAAGCTATTTACATAAGCATAGTGGTTTAGACATACAATTAAAAGTATAGTAGGTAGTAGCATATGATTGTTCATGCAGTACGTTTAGTAGAGATGATGTTGAAGATGTACTAAAGATAAGACAAGAAAGGGAAAACTTAAAAAATACTAGCCATATTGTCAAAGCAGGAGAATATAGACAAGTTCATGTGAGGTTCATTGACATTTTAAGGGAAACTGTGAAGACTGTGCATAAAGGGATCCAATGTCTGTCTGCCTGGGATGACATGCTGGACAAGCCACGCTGCTTCGCAAGGGACGGCTTGCACCTGTCACCCCTAGGCTTCCGGATATTGGCAAAGGCTCTTGCCACCCCCATAGTGCCTTTTTTAGGCAAGGCTCAAATTCTAAACCTACCACCCTAGAACACAAAAAAGAAAAAAAACTAAGGGTAATGCTGCTCAATGCCAGAAGTTTCAACCTCAAAATGCACGCACTCAAATCCCTTCTCAGTATGGAGGACATCGATGTCTGTGCTGTGACTGAAACCTGGTTCAAGTCTCCTGAGAGCACCCCGGCACTATTAGGTTTTACCTCATATCATGCATTCCGGCCCCAAAATCCGGACCACACCAAGAAAGGAGGGGGGTATCCATATTCATCAAGGATAACCACACCTCCAGGTTGGTGGCAACGCACGAGGCATCGGAGACCATCCAGGTGCAATTAACCGTAGGCAAGACTGCTCTGCAATTTGTAGCATGTTACAGGCCACCCTCTCAAACTCAGGAACCTCACACAGCTTTCCTGAAAACACTGTAGGGGATAAATGTATCTCCAAACACCATCATATTAGGTGATTTCAACTATCCAAATATAGACTGGGATCATTACTCAAGCCCCAACACTCTAGCCCAAAGGTTCCTAGAGTTCATAAACTCTAATTCCATGGAACAACTAGTCACCATCCCCACAAGAGGAGAAAACATACTAGATCTCATCATCACGAACATGGGGACACAATGTTCAACACCGGAAGTATACCCCTCATTGGTGAGATCAGATCATAAACTAATCTCACTGGAAGTCCACATCCCGCCCCCACCCCAGATAAAAAAGACCACAGTGAAGAACTTCTCAAAAGCCGACTTCACACTTCTTAAGACTGGTGTGGTCTCTTTCAAGGCCCCCGAGCCAGCGGAAACCATTACTCAAGCCGCTGAATCACTTACAAATGCCTTCTACCAGCACCTCCAGGACTGCATGGATCAGGCAATCCCAAACAAAACAAAGACTCTTTGCACCAAAGGCAAGCGCCCAGTCTGGTGGACCCCAGCCATAAACAAGCTCTACAATAAAAGAAGAAAGCTACTACAAGATAGAGCAAAATCCTTAAAAGGGAAGACACCCTTGATCATTATAAGTAAAAAACTACGATCACTCATAAAATCATCCAAGGCAAACTTTGAGAGAAAAGTCGCTAAGGACTCAAAAGACAATCATAAGGCCTTTTTTAGCTATGTTAGAAACCTGGGAGGAAACTCCCAGATATGCTCAGAATTAGTTCAAAATGATGTAAAAATCACTGAACCAACAGACATTGCCAACATACTGGCTGACAGGTTCAGTGCAAATTCTCCCCAAAAAGGAGAGATATCTATACCAGCGGATTGTAGCCCCCCAAACATCTGAAATGCTCAGGTGAAAACTGCTCTCTCCAAGGCTAAAAACACAGCATCTATGGGACCGGATGGTGTCCCCGGTTGTGTGCTCCACAAACTCATTGAGGAATTAATCCCGCAGTTAGGGCAGCTGTTTAATCTTAGCCTCACCTCAGGATACGTACCCAAGGAGTGGCGTACGGCAGTTGTGGTCCCACTTCACAAAGGCGGTGCCTCCACTGACCCTGGAAATTACAGCCCCATCAGCTTAACAAGCCTGGTCTGCAAAGCTATGAAGAGGATCATAATGGAACTCATAAATAAAGACATAGGGGACTTACAGACATTGGATCCAACCCAGTTTGGCTTTGTCAAGGGCAGATCATGCCTTTTAAACTTGGTTGACTTTTTCGAAACAGTCACCAAGGCCATTGATGAGGGCAAGGCAGTCCACACAGCCTACCTTGACCTTGCAAAAGCTTTTGACACAATACCCCACTTGGGTATCATTGAAAAACTCACCAGCTTAAATGTAAACCCATACGTCACAAGATGGGTTGCAAACTGGCTAAGTGACAGAACCCACAGGGTCAGAGTTGCTGGCGCCATGTCAGACTCCAAGCCGGTCACAAGTGGTGTCCCACAGTGCTCAGTTCTGGGCCCCCTCTTGTTCGGCATCTACCTTTCAGAAGTACAGGCAAACACAGGAGGATTATGGCTGACAACGTTTGCAGATGACTGCAAGCTGGGCGCCATAGTTGAAAACACATCAGACACAGATATCCTTCAGAAGGGTCTCATAGAAACGGATAACTGGTGCCAGAGCCATGGCCTAAAGTTAAACTCCAAAAAATGCATAGTCATACCCTTCGGGAAAAACAAGGTTACCCCTAGCTACCATATAGGTGGCAATCCACTAAGCACAGAAGAGGTTATCAGGGATCTGGGGACCCAGGTTGACAGTAACCTTTCGTTTGACACTCACGTTGCCAAAGTAGTTAGGAAGACCTTCTACATTTTCCACCTGATCATGAAGGGATTCACATCTAGATCAAGGGAGGTCATTGTTCCCCTGTACTCATCACTCATCAGACCAATGATAGAGTACAATGCCCCATTCGGAATGTATCTTACCCGACACCTGCAGCAATTGGAAAGGCCCCAAAAGTTCCTCACCAAAAGGATAAAGGGTCTCAAAAATATGTCTTATGCTGCCCGACTGAAGGAACTCCAGCTCTATTCAGTCGCATACCGTCTGCTCAGAGGTGACCTGTGCCTGACATACAAGGCCATGTCCAACCCGGAATTAATGAACATGCTCCACCTCAAAAAATCCAAATCCATCAGAACTACAAGAGCAAGAGACTTAAACCTTAACACGGTTATAAATAGGACGTGCTGGAGGGACAGATTCATCACCCAGAGACTCCCTATGCTGTGGAACAAAATCCCGGTACATGTGAGGCAGAGCACCTCACTGGCTTTGTTCAAGAGAAATCTTGACCAATGGATGGGAGATCGCAGGTTTACCCCAGGGATCACCTCAGTGTCGCTGCTGGACAGAGGCACGGCAAAATAATGGGCATAGTATCCTTCAAACTTAAGGGGTGGTGAAAGCCACAAAGCTTGGGCTAGACTTATAAATGCCCTAGGGCAGATAGCCTAGTATGAACCTATGAACCTGTGAACATATTCCTATCCAGAATTCATTACTGCAGTATTAAGTTTTCCTTGCAAAAACATGTGCAAAAGCAAAAATCAACTAGTTTTATGTATTTATTTTTTGTTGCTGTCCAGGTTAGCATGATGCACATGTTAATCATTGGTGTAGCTGCAACACATCAGAAAATGTTTTTGTTTTTTTTTTTAATCCCATACCTGACACCATTTTTTTTTTGTTTGTTCAATAGCATCATTGATAGAAGATCTGCAAGATATTGACTACAAAGGTAGTAGTAGCCCATCAGATTATTTAGGTTGTCTTATAAATTCAAAGCCAATGCATCAGACAAGAAGCGAGCATTCAGATATAGTAGCAATATGACATAGTTCATTACTGACGGCAATTCGTTTTCAGAATTCTTCACGTTGTAGGTTTTGCATCATTTTAGGATGCAGATAAAATAAGTTGAACTGAGCAGTGTTACTGGTGGAAAAGCGAGACGTCAGTGAAGAAACTAATGAGTCAAGATAGGGTATATAAATACTTGTTCTGTAATGACTCTCAGAATCCATGCCTGCTGTGTTTGCTTGGAGTGTCGACTGCAAATCCTTGGCAACACTAACTCAATACCAAGTTTATCTGCTAGTGATCTTGCCTTACTGAGAATGTCATTCCTAAAGTGCTCTTCAGCATGGTTGCGGTGCTCCTTGAATATTTCAATGAGTCTGTTGATGTGTTGTTGAGCCTTTACTATATCAAGTTGAACAGACTGAAACATCTGGGCAACAGACTCAAGAACTGCTGAGCTAGTAATAAGATCGTTAATGAAGGAGAAAATATGATTTCAACATCAGTGAAGTATGAAAAGGGAACTAGTGTTTCCGTTTATTATACTCAGGATGTTGGAACTATTAAGAACATTTATCAGAAACACTGGGACTTACTAACAGTTGACCCAAATATCTATGATATAGTGGGTCAGACACCAAGGTTTACATATAAGAATCGTCTTAATTTATATAGGACCCTGTGTGGTCCAGGTAGACTTAATAATTATCATGCTAACAATTTTAATGCTGGAAACACTATTCCATGTCGGAAATGTAATTATTGTTCTCAGATAGATAGTACAGCGATGTTTATACATCCTGTTATGCAACGCTGTTTTTATTTTCAGCCTAAAGCCAATTGTGAAACTGAACATATTGTCTATCTTGTTACCTGAAGGTCATGCCCAGCTTTTTATGCGGGCAAGGCCGACAGGAGATTAAAAGATAGAATTAGGGAACATCAGTATAGTATCCGGATTAAGTCCGAGAGAAATGCTTTATCAAGACACATCTTGGAAATGTCAGCTGAACATATTTTTACGTTTTTAGTTGCACAAGTGAATCGACCCACTATCAGAAGAGGTGATGTGATGAACAACACTGAACAGACTGAAACTAAATGGATAATTAGGTTAAGAGCAGATCGGGCACCCGGGTTGAATGAAAGGGTGCCCTTAAAACTTATGTTGAAGGGAAGAAAACTTAGAGTTTGATGTGTAGTGGGATAGTTGGGTTACTATTCATGTTGTGTTTTATGTATTTATACGTTTTTATACACTTTGTCTTTTATGAATGCATTTTTCTCTGTTATATATGTGTTGCAGTAATAAGTTAGTGGCTTTTAGTAAATAGATTGTGTTGCTATACATACTATATTTAGTATATGTATTTTTATGGAAATATATATTGTTTTTATCGTGCATAATTCATTTGATGAAGTATGTGCGTATCTTGTTTGTTAATTAATTCATAGGATGTGATGTCACTATGAATAGAGTATTGGATACTTTGAACCTGCAGTTTATTTGGCTTGAAGAAGCCCAGTAGGGTGAAAGCTCTTGCCGAGTTTGTATATAATATATGACCAATAAATAGAGTTTTTTATGCTTCGAATTTGCATTGTTCTTGGTGAAGTGAAAACTGCCTGATTTCCCTCCGAATTTACTGGGAATTATGTATGTGGACTGTATCGCTTTGCCAACTTATATTCCTGTGCTTGTGTTTTACACTTTTTTATTTGAATATACAGGAATTTAGACTGTTGGGCAGCAGCCTTTGACATTACATTTCTTTTTTTAATGTTAGCTGACATTTTCTGTGGGCTAACAGCTGATAAAATATTCCACACTTAATTTTTATCCAGTCTTGTCCAAACAAAGTGTGCAGCCCTGTATATAATTATAATTAATATATGACTTAATGTCCCAATAAAATACCCAAAAAATTCTTTGGAATAACAATCCCGGGACTAAATCATAACAAGCATGCTGTACCAAAACATATGAAGTCTCTTTCTCTGCCCAATCAGAAACCTTTTAGAGAATTGTGGAGGCGATATACCCATTCTTTGCCACCTCCCCTATCAGCTGGTTGGGTATTTAGCATGTCAGATTAACTTGTATTTTGTTTTTGCAGTATAGATATTTTTATTGATTTTTTTTTAATTTCTCTGCTGCAAAAACAGGACCAATGACACACCCCTTGCACCTCCCATAACCCCACCCATTTACTCCCATCTCCTGCCCTCTTTTTCTATTCCTGATGTCTTCATTCTGCCGATTTACTATACTTTTCTGTTAAAAAAAAAAAAAAAAAAAGCATAGTAAATCAGTCAATTTAACAAACTCCAATAGTCTGTTTCTTTTTTGAAAATGAATACCAGAGTTTACACAGTGTTTTCTAGACTACCGGAGAATAGGTTTGATTTCTGGATAGTCCAGAAAAAACAGTGTAGGTTCTTGCAATTAGCAAGTGTTTTGGCTGACTTCTCACTACCCAGTCAAGGACAGCCAAAGGGACAGCTGTACAATGCCCAGGTCTGCTCTAAGTGATGCATATTGAATTAAGTGCTGTACAGATCAATTCCTTTTGGCATCCACTGTGATGGGCAGTATCCTCAGTCTAGATAGGAGAACATGGATCATAAACTGTATGCCATGTCATGGCTAGACACTCAATGGTATAAAAATTGTCTCTAGCTGATTTGGTCATGTTGATTACTGTTGCTTAAAAGGGACATACCTATCTTGCCATTGATAAGTGATTTGAGGACCTGACCTTTTCTGTCCTATGCCAGGGAGCTATGCTAATCATATGCGGGATCTGTGTCTCTGTTGGCCAGTGTGTGGTACCCTAAAGCCCAGCAGCCTGGGTCAGTAAGCTATTTGCCAACCAGTGTCCAGTTCCTCTGCTTGGGTTTCCAGGAATAGCTTTGTTGAGCAAATAATCAATGTACAACTAGTCAACATGTTAAGCATGAACTTAGGATTGCTGCACTCGGTAAAGATTCACTGATAGGAGGCAGCTTGGAAGTGGATGATATTATGGTAATGAGGAGATCGAACATCCTCTTTATCCATGAGAGAAGATAGAAGGGCAGTGTGACAAAGTCACTTGGTTTGGAGTCCAGGGTCTACTATTCAGGGGTAAGACAGACTAGAAATGGTGTGGGAATTGTAGTGAGAGGGGGTCTCCAGAAGATTGTAAGGAATGTCATCATAACTGGAGAAAAACTCAATGCATTCAGACTTCAGTGTAAAGATAGGGCAATATTAATAATCTCAGGGTTCTGATAATAAGGAACGGAGTGCATTCAAGAAGCAGTTGCAGGACCTACTAGATAAAGCAGTACAACATGAGCTGGCACTGATAATGGGTGACATAAATGTTATCAGGACAGACAGAACAGGATAGGAGAACTACCTGGGCCTAAAAAAAGTCAGAGAGGCCAGTCTAGACTTCTGTCTGACAATTGGTGTGATGGTGGCCAATACATGGTTAAGCGAGATAGACAGTCGCAAGATCACATACAAGAGTGTCAAACATGCAGATCAAGGTAGACTTCCTTCTAGTAAGGAATGGGCACTGGGGAAGAGACAAAAACTGCAAAATCATACGTGGTGAAATAGTTGTCACACAGCATAAACCACTGGTGACCACAACTAGCTGTAAGCAGTAGTCAGAGAAGGCTATAAGGTCAACAGAGACTAAGCTGAAGGCCTGGAAGTTGATTGGAGAGAGGACACGAGTGTTCAAAGAAACACTCTGGGCTCTAGCACCTCAGGAAGAACATAAAATAAATGGAGGTGAAGAAGGATGGCAGTATCTCAAAAACATGTGTCAGGACTATAGAAGAGATATATGGCTGAGCCAGGTGTGGACATAAGGTAAATAAGGAAAACTGGAGGTGGAAGGCAGACCTCTAGGAAGTTATCAAAAGAAAGGAGGAGTGCAGGAAAAACTGGGGGAGAGAAAAGATGGATCAGTCTAAAAAGGAATACTGATTGACTAACAAAGAGACTAAGAGAGCAGTCATAATAGCAAAGAACAAAGCATCAGAGGCACACCACCAGCCTCTGGTAAGTTACTCAGCAGATCGTCATGATCATCAACTCCCCCCACCTTTCCCCATTTCCTACATTGGGTCAAGGTGTTGGGTCAACTATCGCCATCTCTTTCAGTTCAATGCCACTCTCCAGTTGTCTTAGTCATGTCTGACTTTATGGATCTTCACACCATCCATCCATCTCTTTGCTGGATGCACTTATTTCCTCTTGTCTTCCTCCTGCCTGCCCCAAATCTTCTTCACCAGATTCTCTTCTGCATTCCTGCATGTGCCTGAACCACAGTATTCTGTTCTCTGTGACCTTCTCTGCAACTAAAACTACTTGGGCTTCTGCATGGATGTCCTTATTTCTTCATCTGTCACACAGTGTGAATTCTGCCACCTGTGTCAGGCACTTAATCTCCATCACCTCTAGCTTCCACAACTGCTCTGTCCTCACTGCCCACGTTTCTATATCATACAGTAAAGCATCTTGTGATACATGTGTCAGGACTAAAAATGTTGGTCAACAAAAAACTCATGTTTTAAAATATACAAGTCGAAACAAAGATGACACTTCTATGAATTTAATAAAAAGTAGCTAAGAAGCAAGATGAAAGAAATTCACAGGCAATACCTTGCTTTTCTGAACAATATATTGCAGTGAATGTACTGACAAAAGTTTTCCATGTGAGAGGAACAGAAACCTGTAAACAAGATGCTGCAGAAAGAACAGGTAATGATGCTAAGAAAGGTTAACCATAAGTGCTGCATACGGTCAAGTGTTCAGAAAACAAAAATAGTTAAGATACAGTGTGTGTGTCTGTCTGTCTGTCTGTGTGTGCAGAATTCTATTAGAAAGAAAAAACACTTGTACAATTAGTAAAAAAAATAGCTGCTTTTATGCACCTATATGCATTATGGCTAAAATAAGAAAATTTATTATAGGAAAGATATTGGTTTTAGTCAAAGCAGCAACTGAAGGTGTCCACAAGCAGAAATGCCTTTCATTTTTGTAAATTACCACGCAAGGCTCTCCAGTTCAGGGAGGTAGTGTAGTTCCAGTGTGTCAAGCTGAATGTGATTGAAGTCCACAGACAGGGGTGGATAACAACAATGCAAGAAGCAGAGCATTTAAAGCTAGAAAGCAGATGTTGCCCCCCCCCCCCCAGCAGAAGTATTTGGCTGAATGGTAAGGGGCATTTGAAACACCAAAAGAAATGAATGCAATAAAATACAGACTTAGACTGTTATGACAAGTCCATCATCCCAAAGTTCTTAGCCCATGGAAGGAGGCACAAATCTCTGCAGTGAGTGTAGCTGGACAGATTGGTAAGCCTGGTAGCAAAGATAATTGTTACAGTCATAATTTATGTAGAGAGCAGACTATCTAAGCCACTGAAACAAAAAGGGAAGTTTCTGTTATGGAGCAGGAAAGTGTTTGCAGAACTAACTTACGTGACAAATCTAAGTCTGTTCCAAGATCAAAGGTTATGTCAATACTTTACAGAATCCCAGAGCCCTGCAGAAAAAAGTGGAGCAGTGGCTTAAGTCTGTATATAATAGGGGTCATAAATGAACCTAGCAACCCCTTACTGGCAAACCTGAAACATATGAAAACAAATGGGGGGAGGGTTACAGTAGTGATGATAGGAAGTAACACTGCTGTTAATGTGAGCAGCAGCCCAGATAATCAGTGAAAGGAACTAATCAAAGTTGGAGAAGGCAAGTGTTTACATTTCACCAAAGAGGATTCAGGCATCTGAAGAGGCAGAACGTCATTTGGCCTGACTAAACCCAGCACAGAGGAGGACTGTCTTGTGCATATCGGCCATCCAATGCCATGAAATCAATGGTTTCTGGGTGGGGTGGTGGGGGTCACAGTTGTAATATATCATGGGTGTGCTCACCTGTGAGATGTATAGAAGTGACCCAAAACTATGGTCATGTGTGCATAGCAGTTTTGCAAATGGTAGATTTAGATCTTGCTTCAGTTTACATATTTCATATTTCATTTGTGTATATCTTCTTATGTTGTGCATAATGAATGTATCTTGATGTTCTCACTGTGCATCTAGTCTCCTGTGCTGAACCTGCAAAGGGTCTGCTATGAGCACTGTTCTATTCTTGTTCAGAAATCTAAATAAGTAAACAAATGCTCCTAGATACCCCACTATATGAGTATGTATCCCCCACAGCCATTGCTTGCAGTTCCAAAGTTCTAAGGATTACAGTTGCAGTCCTAGGAATTTCAACATGCACCATCTGTAAAGGTGCATTTCTGCAACCATGAGGCCAACTTCCACTATATGTCAAAGAAGTGTTCTGGAGCTGCAAAAGGGCTCTCCCCTTTCCACTGGGCACTGTCAACTGATTGCTACCATCTTACAAGACATTACATAGAACTCAAAGTTTTGCTTTGTGCATTTCTGAGTGGCCAGGCTGAAACAATGGTACTTATTGTGACGCCCGTGCCCTGGCCCAGCAATCAAGGAGCCTCAATCCTCACCATTAACACCAGTGAGGGGCATCTCATATAGGAGGAAAGGATAATAAATACACACAGTAAAGTACAATTTCCCTTAAGAGCACACAGAGATCACAGTCAGTCTGGGGCTGGTCGCTCCCTTGCTCTCCAGGTCCCCAATAAGACTCCCCACTGGCACAGCTATAGGATCCAGATCTCAGCCTAGTGGGCAAGCTAAAACCTCCAGCACCCTCTCTGTCCAACCAGTGCTTAGTGTCCCTGCCCAAGTAACACACACACACACACACACACACACACACACACACACTGAAAAGAGTTTATACAACCACACAGACACTCCTGGGGAATGCTGGCACAGGTCCTCTAGCTGTGCCCCTTTCTCCCCAGATTATACTGTAGTACCAGCTGCCACCACCCACTAATATTTATCAGCTACTCAAAGGCCCTTAAAAGGGTGTCCAATTATTACTGTGTAATATTATTATCCAATTGGTAGTATAGTCCAGGGCTAAAGCTATTAGAGTGGCTTTGTACAATTTTACCAAAGGCATGCAAGTACTCTAAAGAGCTTAAATTATCTCTACAAAAACAGCCACAGTTGAAAGGGTTTTAAAATAATTTAATAACAAATAGTCAAAACACAAGACAATACTTTTTACTACACCGTGCTAGTCAAGAGTTCAGAGATCACAGAGAAATACTTAAAATAATTCAGTAGTCCAGTTCTAACATCACAGAAAAACACTTAGTCTAATCTTTCTAGTTTCTAGCTATTTCTAAGAGAAAACACAAGTCTAAGATAAACTTACATATAGAGCAAGACAGTGCTGATGAGTTGGATGGCCAAGACAAAAATGTTTAATGCTCTCTGATTATATCTGTTTTTACAATCACATTCCTAGTTCACATTACATCATTCTTCACACTTCCCTCGGTTCCCAGGCTAACAGAAACTACATTTACATTCTTCACCTCTGGGCAGAAACCAGAGCAATAAAGTACATTTATGCATGCAAATTCTGGCCATTAACTCTGGCCTTAAAACATTAGCAAGAATTCCTTCACCTAGACAGGCCAGAGCCGACTTTAGATCAAAGGGTCACAACATGCTTTACTTGGTCAGCAGAGTGCACTGTTGCTACATTTTTGTAACAGCATTTTTTCCATTTAAGACAACAAGCCTGTGGCTTACATTAATATTTACAAATGACAGAATTATCTATAAAATTCTTTCTAGCTAGGCTGCAGCCTTCACCTATCTTCACCCAATCTTCACACTAGGGTGTACTTTACATCATATTACCCTCCCAAACAGTAAAGACAGTGCAAGTTTTGGCTTGTAGCAGCTGTCAGGTTAAAGATCTGAACTGTGTGAGCACCAGAAAAGAACTAGCAGGAATGAAGGATTAGGCAAACATTCCTAGTGTGGTGCATGATCTTACAACGTATGCTGGAAGAAAGCATGCATGCCCAAAGCATTGGAGGCTCAGAGGAAATTCGCCTAACTGAAGAGGAAATGGAGGGATAACCCAGTGGTTAACCCTCCAAGGAAATCCCCCAAAATGTATCTCCCTTTTCTTGAAACCATTGCAGAAAGCTTTATGAATTTCTTCCATATATTTTGATTTTGTTTGCAAATGCACATAATTTTATTTTAATACCAGCAGCCATTTTGATTTTCTTAGGTAGATGTCCTTACCCTTAAACAGCTGTAAAGGTTAAGAAACTGACTTTTCTTAATTTTCTGCATAAAGTCTTTTACATTGTTTCTACTGCTCACCAGTGATTACTGCTAAAGATATCTACACTTAAAAGGATATCTTGTGAAGATATGCAGTCTATACCAGCAGCAGAAAGTATAAAAAACAAATAAACAAAAAATAGCTGTTGAAGGCACAAACCCCAAATGATGTTCTGTTGTTTAAGAATGTCTTTATTAAGCGCTTTTCATCCAGATAGTGCTTGAACTTCATCAGATATATGTATGTATATAAGTACCTGTAATACATTTCTGACAAACATTCCTATATAATTCCACTTTGCTATGCTGAAGATTGGGTATTTAGCTAATATGTCATTTGGCCCGGATGAATAAAAGTAAAGCTTTACATGTCTGAGCACCTGCTGTTTAGCAGCCATGTGAGATAACACTGCCAGCACAGACAGTAACATTCTGTCAGGTTGCTTGAGTTTAGCTGCCCTAGACCTATTTTCCTTTAATTCATACCTGTCCTGATTTAGTTTTAAATCCACTTCAGTTTATGTTTATTGTATGTCTGCTGAATGCATTCCAAATTCTACAACTCTTTTTATTTAAAAAAAAAAAGGGGGGGGTCCTATTTTTACACATTAAACAAAGCCCTCGACACACTGCACATCATAGTATGATTTCAATCGCTATAATTCTAATCCTACTTTTTACTTAAGAGACATATTCAGTTTATTGTACGTTTGGTATAAAATGAGTGGGTATACATTATATGGCATAGTGGTTAATGCTCCTGCTTCACAGCTTTAGGGATTTGAGTTTGATCCTGTCCTCTGACTGATGCCTCTGTGGAGTTTGCATGTTCTACCCACATCCAGATGTATTTCTTCTGGTAGTCTGGTTTCCTCCCAGATGCATGCTACTTAGACTGATTGACTATTCTAAACAGTTTTAACATAAATCAATTGTCCTCAAGGCACATATCATGGCTGTAAAAGGTACAGAAGGATCGGTACATTTACTGGTTAGGAAGTAATCAAAGAAATAAAATTATGATAATTTCAGACACCAGTTGGAATAATGGTTAAGGTCTTCACCTTCCATGCACAAGGTACAAGATTCAATCCTGACTTCAAGCCAATGTCTATTTGGAGTTTGCATGTTCTCCTTGTGTCTCGATGAGGTTCTTCTAACCTCCGAAAAACATGCTGAGTGTTTCCATCACAAACTCACCAATGAATGGAGCTGTGGGCAGCAGCACAGATTCTACATGGTGCCCTATAGGGGCATCTACCATGGTGCGCAGCATCCTCAAGATAGGAAAATGTGGATCATAGATTGCATGCCATGGCAGGGCTATCCACTTGACGGTGTAAAACATGGTTCAAGGTGATTCGGTCATGTTGACTTTGCCCAGCCTGAATTACCTCTAGAGGAAAACAGTTTTTAGTATGTAATAAATAAGCACCTATCCAGGTATGTCTAAGGGTCTGCTCCTGGTGTTTTCTCCTGTCTACCTGATGAATCTGGGCATCTTGGGGCAATGCAGCAAATGCCTCATGTACACAGACAAATCTCTCCTCCTACCACCCAACACTACAACCTGTGAGAGATGCACTTATATAGCCAAACTGGAAGCAAAACTCTCTTCACCCAAGACTGGACTAGACAGTCAAGAGGAGAAGGTACTTGAAGGAACTTGCTCCACACCACACTCATCACATCATCCTTCAAAACCTACACCACCAAAACACACACATAGCAACACAAAACACACACCTACATTCAAGGAGGCTCTCAATAAAAATCTACTCAAGCAACAGAGACCTCCAAAGCAGAAACGCAAGCAACCTCCACCCCCTAACACAACCCAAATGACACATAGCCCACAAACTCATTGTGCCACTCAACCACAGCCCATAAGGTATAACAATGTACCCAACAATCTAGTCATAGATGACTCTGTAGTCAGGCACACTGATGTTCTACTCACCAGGCTAAACAAGGAGAAAGTTACTGTCAGTTGCCTGTCGGGTGCCAGGATCCACCACATAATGCACGCACTCAGGTCACTCCACAACAAGTACAAATATGACTCTGTCATTGTCCATGTTAGTGTGAATGACCTGAGATGTACCTCCCTGGACTACATGAAAAGAGACATGGAGGAGCTCTCCGATCTGGTAGTCCAGGCAGGTATGACCCTAACCCTGAGTAGCATCCTGCCATCACACAGAATGATACCACAGTACAAGGACAAAATGATTGACTTCAACAATTGGCTAAGCATCTGGTGTCATTCTAAGGGGATCCAGTATCTGTCTGCCTGGGATGACATGATCGACAGACCACAATGCTTTGCCAGAGATGGCCTGCACCTGTCACCCTTGGGATTTTGGATACTGGCTAAGGCTCTTGCCACCCCTATAGTGCCTTTTTTAGGCAAGATTCAAATGACAAATTCACCACCATAACAGGTACAAGCAAGCAAAATCTGAGGGTAATGCTACTCAATGCTAGAAGTCTAAACCTCAAAATGCATTCACTCGAGGCACTCCTTAAAATGGAGAACATAGATATCTGTGCAGTGACAGAGACCTGGTTCAAAGCTCCAGAGAGCACCCCTGCATTACCAGGCTATAATTCATACCACACCTTTTGGCCACCTAACCTGGACCAAAATACTAAAGGCAGAAGCGTGTCCATATTCATTAAGGATAGCCACACCTCCAGGCTAGTTGCTCAGCATGATGCATCTGAAATTATCCAAGTGCAACTAACTCTGGGCAAGACTGCAATCCAAATTATAACTTGCTACAGATCCTCCAACATTCCCTGGATTCCCACTCCTCATTTCTTGATACACTGGAAAATATTAGGGTACAACCCAACACCCTAATAATGGGCCATTTCAACTACCCCACCATTAACAGAGAAAACTACTTGTGTACCAACTCTTTTGCTCAACATTTTCTGGAATTCATAAATTCCAATGCCTTGGACCAACTTATCCACACCCCAACAAGGAGCAGCAATATCCTAGACCTGGTCATTACCAACATGGGCGACTAGTGTTCCATTCCTCGTTGGTAAGATCTGACCACAAGCTAATCAGCCGAGACATCCTGCCCTCATTCCCCATTAGAGAAACCACCATAAAAAATGTTTCCAAAGCCAACTTCACGCTTCTTAAGACAGAAGTGGCAAACATCACGACACCCATGCAGATGGACAATAGAGATATGACTGCTGAATCCTACACAAATGCACTTTATAAGCACTTACACAAGTGCATGGATCATACTATCCCTAACAGAACCAAGATGCTATCCTCCAAAAAAAGGAAGCCAATTTGGTGGTCCCCTGCCATAAACAAACTCTACAACAGAAGAAAGAAACTGTTGCAAAAAAGAGTAAAATCCCATGATTAGAGGAACTCCCTGGTCAGCCTCAGTAGGAAGCTGAGATCCCTCATAAAATCCTCCAATGCTAGTTACGAAAACAAAATCACCACTCATTCTAAAGACAACCATAAAGCATTCTATAGCTATGTCAAGAATCTCAGTGGCAACACTCAGATCTACTCTGAGTTACAGCACAATGGCACTAAATATACAGAACCAACTGATATTGCCAACATCCTGGCAGATAGGTTCAGTGCTAACTTTACCCCCCTCTCATCCCCTAAAGGGCCCATCTCTATATCGGAAGAATGCAAAGTTCCTGTAATCACGGCTGTACAGGTAAAAAACACACTCTCCAAAGCCAAGAACACGGCATCCATAGGACCTGACAACATCCCAGGCTGTGTTCTACATGAGCTACACAATGAACTGGCACCTCACCTAAGCACAATGTTCAATCATAGCCTCACCTCAGGCTTTGTGCCCACTGAATGGCGCACAGCGTTGGTGATCCCACTCCACAAAGGGGGAGCCACCATGGACCCCGGGAACTACTGCCCCATTAGCCTAATGAGCCTGGTCTGCAAGGCCATGGAACGTATCATCATGAAATTTATAAACAAAGACATTGGTAATCTCCAAACTCTGGACCCCACCCAGTTTGGGTTTGTAAAAGGCAGATAATGTCTCCTAAACCTGATACACTTCTTTGATGCGGTCACCAAAGCTGTAAACGAGGGTAAGGTGGTTCACACAGCCTATCTAGATCTCGCCAAGGTTTTTGACACCATCCCCCACTCTGGAATTATAGATAAACTCACTAAACTAGGTATAAATCCCTATGTCACAAGATGGGTTGCAAAGTGGCTCACTGACAGAACCCACACTGTAAAAGTAGCAGACTCCAAATCCGACTTCAGACCAGTGACAAGTGGAGTACCACAGGGTTCGGTCCTGGGTCCTCTCCTGTTTGGTCTACTTTTCTGAAGTACAGGCTAACACAGGTCTTTGGCTAATGAAGTTCGCAGATGACTGCAAACTAGGAGCTATAATTGAAGCCCCTAACAATGTGGACATCCTACAAAACGGCTTCACTGAGACAGATGCCTGGTGTCAAAGCCATGGCCTCAAGCTCAATGCCGAAAAGTGCATTGTCATCCCCTTTGGTACAAACTCTGTACCCATGAGCTACCACATAGGTGGTAGTCTACTTAACACCAAAAGTGTGATAAGAGACCTTGGGACACAGGTGGACAGTAGTCTCTCCTTTGATAATCACATCACCGCAGTAGTCAGGAAATCCTTCTACATGGCACATCTCATCACAAAAGGTTTCTCATCCAGGAAAAAAGAGGTCATTGTTCCCCTCTACTTGTCATTCATTAGACCCATTATAGAGTACAGCGCCCCTTTTGGTATGTACCTCACAAGACATCTACAACAACTGGAAAAGCCACAGAAATACCTCACAAAGAGGATTACCAGCCTCAAAGAGATGCCCTACGCAGACCATCTAAAAAAAACTCCAGCTTTACTCCATCTCATATCACCAACTCAGAGGTGATCTCTGCCTAACATACAAAGCTATGTCAAACCCAGAGCTGTTGGGCATGCTCCACTTAAAGAAATCCCAATCCCTCCAAGCTACACGTTCTAGGGACCTAAACCTTGTCACCACAATAAACAGAACATGTTGGAGGGATAGTTTCCTGTCGCAGAGACTTCCCATACTCTGGAACAAACTACCTATCTATATCAAACAAAGCTCCAAATTAGCACTCTTGAAGAAAAATCTTGATGATTGGATGGGAAATAGGAAATTCACCCCGGGGATCACCTCTATGGCTCACCTGTGGGGCACAGGAAAATTATTTTCTTGGGTGGCAAAAGTCAGGGTACCTTTTTGTCTAGGCTTGTATAGGCCTTAGGGCTGATAGCCTAGTACCTACCTATGAAACTGGGTGAGCTCTGCTGACTGAAAACTGGACATAAAACCAATCAACCTGCCAAATATGAACTAAGAATTGCTACTCTCATTGTAGGTTCACAGACAGGACACATCTTGGAAGTGAATGACATGATGGTACAGAAGAGGCTGGACATCCTGTGTATCGAAGAGACAAGATGGAAGGGTGGTGCCACAAAGACACTTGGCTTGGAATCCAGAGTCTACTACTCAGGCTAGAAATGGTGTGGGAATTGTGGTAAGAGAGAGAGTTCAGAAGGCAGTGAGGCATATCATCAGAACTAGTGACAGACATCAGCCAAATGATAGGGCAGTATTCATAACCTCAGCCTATGCCCTACAGCGATAGTGAGCAAAAGTGTGTATTCATGCAGCAGTTGCAGGACCTTCTAGATAAGCGGGGCAACATGAATTGGTGTTGATAATGGGCAACCTAAATGCACATATAGGGATAGGCAGAACAGTATATGAGGACTGCCTTGGTCCACATGGGTGGAGAGAGGCCATTGTAGACTTCTGTCTGGCAAATGGCTTGAGAGTAGCCAACATATAGCTCAGAAAGAGAGATGGTCACAAGATCACATACAAGAGTAGCCAAAAGTGGTCAACTCAGGTAGACTTCCTACTAATAAGGAAAGGGCACTGTCGTAGAATCTGTGATTGCAAAGTCATCCCCAGTGAAACTGTTGTCCCAAAGCATAAACCACTGGTAATCACATGGGTCTATATTATATTAGTGAACGGTGTAGAATCGACCCAAATACGTCAGAAAAACAAAAGGACGAACACACGGAACAGCGATTTTTTTTCCCAGGGAGAAAAATTGCTGCTCAGTAAAAAAAAAAAAACAAACACAAAATAAAGTGGGGGGGAGGCTTTGCACACACACACCTACTTAAATATACCAACTCCAAGATTGCACCACAGTGGAGGAAATGTCAAAGTCCCGAAAACGGCCCAGTGATTTTTTTTCCCCTGGGAAAAAAATCGCTGTTCCATGCTTTTGGGATTTTACCATTTCAAATAAAAATGGCCGATTAAAGAGCATTCAATTAACCAACTACTCCACCCAGGACAATCCACTACTCCAAATCCTGTAAATTCAGAACACAAAACACCAGTAATCATAGCCAATGACTTTAACAACTTTTTTACAGATGCTATACAAACATTAGCCAGTCAACTATCTCCTAACAACTTCACTCTACCTTCCAAACAACCAACCTTACCCCCTACTTTTCATTTACAACCTGTCCCAACATCATATATTCTAACCCTTCTACAGAAACTAAAACCCTGCCCCCCCTCAGCAGACCAAATACCTGCTGAATTCTTACAACAATCAGCCAAAGCTATTGCCTATCCAATTTCTATCCTAATCAATAGGACTATTACTGAAAGTTTTATTCCCAGTTTATGGAAAATATCCCATATAAACCCTCTCCACAAAGGAGGACAATCCACAGACCTCTCCAACTACCGCCCCTTTTCCCTTCTCTCACCTCTGGCAAAGATCATGGAAAAATGCATCCACAAACAATTACTTGATCATCTAATGCTTAATAACCTACTAGCCAATTGTCAACATGGTTTTAGACCCTCACATAGCACTACAACTGCCCTTCTTTCCTTCACAGACTGTATTAACAATAACCGCAACCATAACAAACTCTCTTCTGCCCTTTTCATTGACCTGTCTAAAGCATTTGACATGGTAAAGCACCAAATTCTCATCACAATACTAAAATCCCTGTCACTAGATACATTCTCTATTAAGTGGTTCCAGTCCTACCTGGATAAAAGACAACAGGCCGTATTATGGCACAAGTCTCTATCTATTCATCTCCCTGTCAACCTCTGGGTCCACCAGGGTTCCATCCTTGGACCTCTACTTTTTTCCATATTCATCAACGATCTTCACCTTGCCATCCCCCAAGCTACATCCATACAATATGCAGATGACTCTACACTGATTTGCTCAGCCCCCTCCTCTTGTGAACTACTCTATCTGACCCAACAAGTATTCAATACAGTTGAGCAATGGTTCACACATAGATGCCTTCTCCTAAACCCCAAAAAGACTAAACTCCTCCTCTTCTCTCCTACCAAGAAATCCCCTCCATTGGATTTTTCAATAAACTCTATCAATAATACCATTATATCTCCAGACCCATCCACAAAACTATTAGGAGTCACCATTGACAATAATCTGAACTTTGACATCCATATTAACAATACTATAAAAACAGTCAATAAAAAGCTAGGCTCTCTCTATAGGATAAAATCCTTTCAGCTCAAACCACAATAGCACACACTCATCTAATCTCTTCTCTACTCTATGCGTCACCCACTTTTACTACCCTTTCAAAAAATAATCTCAACAAATTGGAAATGTCCTACAATAATATAGCTAGATTTGCAACTGGTAATCCTTTTAGAACCCATCACTGCCTTAATTTAAAACAGCTAGGTTGGCTTGAAATTCAAAATCTAATTAAATTCCATCAGCTAACTATAGCCCATAACACTCTTTACAAACCTTCTAAAACACCTATTCTCTCGACACTAATCACCCCCTATAAAAACCTAGCATCCTTAAGGTCTTCTCAGAAACTTCTAGTACATACCACTAAAACATACAACAAAGCTGGCGACTCCCTTTTCTCTAATATAGTTGGGAAAGCCTGGAACCTCCTTCCAAACGAACTCTCCATACTTTCCTCATTATCTTCTTTCAAAAACAAATTGAACGTATTCCTGAAAACACACTGGTTATGTCAATGCTCTAAACCTGACTAGTCAAAAACAAATTGAACGTATTCCTGAAAACACACTGGTTATGTCAATGCTCTAAACCTGACTAGTCAAAGTGTCTCTACATATTCTACTCTGCCTAACCCATCTACTCATTAAGCAACTCTATTTTCCTTTTTAAACTATGTTGCATATTTCTCTTGACTACTCTGATTGTATTTACATCCCTTTATTATTCTTGTATCATGCATTGTACATTTTACTGTGATAACCTGTTTATGCATACTATTAATACTTTATATTTGCTCATGTATCCTTATACTTTATTGTATTAATTTTATTGTCCTAACTTGGAGCTTAACTCCTCGGGCCTCTACTGAAAATGGACATGTATCCAGTTAGACTAGCCCGGTTAACAAATGTAAAATAAAATAAAATAAAATAAAATTCACTAAGTTAAGCATTCATTGATTTAATAGGAACCCTAATCATATAAAGGGAATGGTCAAGCAATGGTCTGAGAAGGCTGTAAGGTCAACAGAGGGAAGTTGATTTAGGAGAAAGCACAACAGTGGAGATGAAGAAGAATGGCAGCACCTCAAAACACCATGTGTGAGAACTAGAGAACAGATATGTGGCCTAGACAAGTATGGAAATAAGGTGCATAAGGAAAGCTGGTGGTGGAATGCAGAAGTCCAGGAACCCATCAAAAGAAAGGAGGAGTGCAGGAAAAAGTGGGAGATAGAAATGAAGGACTATTCTAGGAAGGAATACTGATTGGCTAACAAGGAAGTTAAGAAAGGAGTTGCAGTAGCAAAGAACAGGGCATCTGAAGCACTCTAGCAGCTTCTGAAAAATGACTTAGTAGGTGGCAGAAAGAAAATATATCAGGTTATAAGACAATGACAGCTAGATAAAGAAGATGGTCAGACACCCTTCATAAGGGATGTCAGCAACAAACGGCTCACCAGTCCATAGGCCATCAAAGGCAGATGGAAGGATTACTTCCAGCAGCTTCTAAATGAAGAAAACCGCATAGAAGCTGTACTACCCCAGACACAGCCTTTGATGGGAGAAGAAGAGGAGACCATCCTAGAAGAAGTAAGAATAGCACTAAGGAAAATGAAGACAGAGAAAGCAGCAGGCTCAGATGACGTTGCAGTAGATGTGATAAAGATGCTGGGTGAGATAGGGGAGAAATAGTTTCTGAGGGTACTCATGGCAGTGTGGATAGAAAGGCATATCTCAGATAACTGTAGAATTAGCATACTCGTGCCAGTGTACAAGAACAAAGGGGACATCTACAAGTGTGAGCATTACAGAGGTATCAGGGTCCTGTCACATTTCATCAAAGTTCTGGAGATGGTGATTGATAAACAGATATGCAGAGTAGTAAAAGTACGATGGGAAATGAGCAGTTCAGATTCAGATCAGGATGCAGCACAACTGACCCAATGTTTGCAGTGAGACAGATAGTTGAGAAGAAGCTACAGATGAGGAAAGAGTCTAATTGGGCATTCCTAGACTTGGAGCAAGTGTATGACAAGGTTCCAGTAAAGCTAATTTGGGCAGTACTGTGGTAGTGTGAAGTCCCAGAAACACTGGCAGAATTAGTGCAGGCTATGTACAAGGACCGAATGACTCAAGTTCAGACAGTTTTCAGTCTCACAGGAGGGTTCCCAGTGGGAGTGGGTGTGCACCAGGGTTTAACTCTGTGCTCACTGCTGTTCATACTGGTGATGGACTACATTAGCAAACAGGTTGGAGGGAGAAGATCAACAAAGTTGCTGTATGTAGACTCTCAGCAAGAACTTCAGCAAAGGGTAGGTGAATGGAATGCAAAACTGAAGGCACATGGGATGAAACTAAGCACAGATAAGACAGTGGTAAAGTATGAAAATTGGGGAAATCAGAAAAAGCTGAGAACTGAGATAAAAGGGAAGATAGTGAAACAGGTAAATAGCTTCATAGGTTCATAGGTAGGTACTAGGCTATCTGCCCGAAGGCATTTATAAGCCTAGCCAGAGTGTGCCGGCTTTCACCACCCCATTGATTAACTGATCCTCTGTCAAGCAGAGCCAATGAAGTGATCCCAAGGGATCAAGTATCTGGAAGGGGTAGTTGAGGAGAAGGAAATTCTGAATGACGAGGTCAAAGCTAAAATCAGAGGTGCTGCAGCCAACTGGCTTTGAGTGTCAGGTGCAGTATATGACAGAAGATTGCCAAAGAAATTAACAAGTAAGATGTATGCAACAGTGGTGCGACCAGTACTACTGTATGGTACAGAAACCTGGGCAGTACAAGCAGAGGAGACGAGAAAGCTAGAGGTGATGGAAATGAAGCCTGAGAAGGGTGGTAGGATGCACATTGTGGGACAGATGAAGAAATGAGGATATAAGAGCAGAAGCCAAAGTAACTCCAACTGCAGTAAAGATCAAAGAGAACAGATTACGGTGGTATGAGCATATGTGCAGAAAAGCAGAAGACAATCTGGTGAAGATTTTGGACAGACAGGAAGAAAGTACGAGGAAACGAGGATGTCCAGCAAAGAGGTGTATGGATTGTGTGAGAGAATATCTGTGACAGTCAGGCATGAGTGTCAAAGAAGGCAGGAGTGTGGCACTGAATCGAGAGAGATGGTGACAATTAACATGACACGCCAACCCCATATGGGAAGAAGGGGCTTGAGGATGACACTGACAGTGATGATGATTTCAGTCACCTTTCTCTGAACCTTCCCTTCCATACCAGTCTTTTAAAGTGCATATGGTCCCTAAAACTACACACAGTATTTGAAATGAGATATAAACAACAGAATATAAAAAGGTGACATCACTTCCCTATCCCTAAACACTATCACCACAATCTTAGCTATGTTAAATGTAGCACTATTTCTACTTCTTGGCTGGGTGCTCAATCGAAAGTTTTACTTGTGTTTGTAGTGTCAGTTGCCTAGTACAGTATACAGCCTACAATTCTAAACATGTTACAGTCATGTCTCTATCTGTATTATTCAATGTCAGACATAGGAAAAGCAAAAGTAATTTCCCTGTACCCTTTCAGAAATATCCTTCCCCCTCAAAAATGCCCTTAACTGCATTCCAACATATAATTATCCAAGAGACAGTAATGCAGTGGAAACAGCAACCCTTTATTTACCACATTGAGGAAAGCACCTTAGAGTTAATTATTAGATTCCTCATCGCTCAGTAATTCCATCTCTGATGTACAGACTGCATGTGCATTAGTGTATTCTCAGTCAGTCTATTTTTTTTTCTTTGTAATAACATTTCTATGTGCCCTTGGTAGTGGCTCTGTTCCCATTTTCCAACCAGAAACTGTCTGCTTCTCATAAGCGTCCATGCTTCTATGGCAAAGTGAAGAGATGATACAGACTATTTATTGTTTTAATATCACAGACCACATGACATTCCTTTCCATTATTCTGAAGCCCTGCCTGAGCTATGGGACAGATGCTCTACATTGCAAATGATAATTAAGGTGCAGAGCTGCTTTTAATCTGTTTTGCATTTATGTTGCTAGTAAGACAGTGCATGCTTTCTAAAAGACTGCAGTCAGCCTGCAAATTCCCAGACAGTTTCCCAAATAGTCTCCTGCCTTTCCCTGAATCTGGCTGATGGTTCGACACTGACATCACTTGTGACCCTGGTGCCTGAGCCTCTCACATTGAGGAGTTAGATAATAAGTTTGCCTTTACTGCATTAGGTAACCATGGCTATAATAGACGTAAGAGCTTTGTTACTAGTGAATGATTAGCTGTGATGAGATTTAAATTAACATCATTTCCCCTCACTCATTTTTTTTAACAGCATTGTACTTTCTCACAACAGTTCTTCTGTAGATGCTCTGCACATCTTAAAAATGCACACACTGTTCAGTTAAACCATCATTTTGTATTCTTACTTCTGCATTCACGTGTGAAACTAAATTTAATGATGCATCTGCTACGGGGATTTCTTGAGCCTAATATATCCTGGTAAATTCAGTCATTTCTGAGACCGTGTTATGTGTTTATGATTCTGCACTTAACTAGCACATTTACATTTTTTCTTCTGTTTACGGAAATTTTAGCCATTGGGTCTGCATGGCTTATAGAAACATTTTGCCTCATAGGTTGCTAATTTTTGTGATACAGATGTCACTATTACAGCGTTTATCATGCATGACAATATTTCACAATATTTCTTCATTTAAATTTTTTGTGGGGGGGGTAAGTCCTTTAAGTTTCAGTTCATTTTGGAATAACAGATGTCAGTTTTTCTTTTAGATACAGTGCGAATAATTAGATATTTTTAAAGCCAATACCAATGATCATCATTTTCTATTTTCAACGCACACATGGAACTTCTTACCTTGTCTTCGTAACCATCCTTTTTTTCTGTTTTTCATCCTTCTGACTTAGGAGACTACCTAAATTATCCTTCTACCAGAATTAATAAAGAACCTAGCTTCTCTAACGATGGTCAGGCTTCTTTCTATGCAAGTCTTAATGGCTAGTAACTGCTTGCCTACTGAGTTATTCACACACACACACACACACACAACGGTATCTTGATGACCTCCCTGGCACTGTTGGCAGATGCTGTTATTTATGTGTAAATGTAAACCATGTAAGCTTTTAAACTAAGTCACTGCCACCATGGGGTCTACATTACTTCACTGAAGTTTTATTTCTGCGAATACCTAATCAGTGACCCCTTTACATCAAACATCCATTCATTGAATGATAAAATCAGCAAATGATTTTCATAGGGAAGGGAATTACTTGTCTACTACAGCGATTGTCATACACACTACATTATTTCAAACCCACAAAGGTTTGGGGACTGTGCCACCCACAGCCCCTACTTATATATAAGCTCCAAGATCACAATACAGTGGGGAAAAGGGCAAATTTCTAATGAGGGCCAACTAACTCTCTTCCCTATGAAAACTGATGTGAACATTCGATTAGTGGATGTTCAATGTAAAGGGGTCGATAATTAGGTATTCGCGGAAAAAAACTTCAATGAAGTAATATAGACCCGCCACCATGACCTTGTAAATTTTTACATTCCTGTTGATTTGTCTCTAGAGAGGTTTTTGCCTTTAAATGTAACTTGGAGTGCTAGCAGAGTAACTGCAACCATTATCATTGTGACATGAAGTCAGAACAATGCTAGGAAATTAAGACCTGTGCATTGTTGGAGGTGGAATGCTGAAGTCACCATGGTCTTTCGAACTGAGGTATGCAAGCAGCATTTACAAGTAAAGTAACATCATCACATCTGCTATGTCTAAAACCCCTTTCAGGAATGAAGCTGGGTCACCAGGGGTCAGATACTTGTAGATGAACCCCCCCCCCCAGTAGGTTCTGTTCTGTCCTCACATTGTAAACTTTCCATGATTTCTTACTCTACGTTTTTAGTCATATTGTAGTTTTGCCCCAACTCTTGGTTGAAAGTCCTCAGACCAGACCCTTTATGTGATTAACTCACACAAATACATACGCAAAAATTCAGCTTGCCTTATTTGTGAGGTAAATGCATTTCTTTTTCAGTTTCCCTCCCAGACTGACCATATTACCAGAGAAATGGAACTGTAAAAGACTGGGGTTTGTGATAGGTCTGGGTACTGATGGTATACTGCATATTCTGCATGTTCTCATAAGCCTGCAGTTCCAAAAGATTGACCACCTAAGAGACACAGGCAGCAATGAACTGTGGCTAGATGAGGTGTGTATTTTGCAATATTTACTCACAAATCAAAGAATTAGACTGCAAATGTGAAGTCCTTGCAGTCTTAACAAAAGCAGCATTGAGTAAGCATGTCACAGTCTGCTCCTTCAGTGATGAATATTTAGTTCCTTATCCAGAATTTTTTTTTAGTTTTAATTTGTTTTCTGTGTCCCATTCTGTGGTTTGCACATGAATGTTTTTTTTAAAATATTTCCTTGTAGTCTAAGTGTTATAAAAGTGTTGTGATCAAGGCTTGGGAGCAGCCTCTTAACAAGCAGATTTCTTCTACTTTTATATCATTTTCACTGTCTTTATTAAATACTTCTGCTGCACCAAACGCTTATCTACTATCACTGACTTGGATACCCGCAGCACTACATCCTGTGGCTTTCAACAGCACGATTAAATTGTCTGACTAATGCAGCTCCTAGCAATGCTTTTTTGATGTCAACATTACGTGGCTGAACAAGTAGATCAGTAACTGTAACTGAAATAGTCTTTTGTAAGAGTCAATTAACTGATGCATCCTCATGATAATTTTAAATAGCAATTATCTATCAAGTTCTGCTAGACACTGGTTCACAGTGAAATGTGGAGTATAAAAAATGTGCATGCTTGCAAATACTGTACTGGCTTTGGCATACCTCTCAACCTCATAGTGCAAGAAATCTGGACAAAGGCTCAAAAACAGGGACAATTTTTAAATATTGCTGTTACAAACTTAGAAACTTGATAGAATGACAGGTTTTGCATTAGCATGTATTTTCTGAAGGGTATGAAGTCTGAAACTTGAATATCTGTCATTTTCAAACTTCAATCTTTAATTATTTGCCACTAATTTGTCAGGAAAGCCACAATTTTATGAAAAATGGGCCAAAAATACAAGGCAAAAATCTGGACATTCTGTGAAAATCTGTACAGTTGAGAAGTATATGGGTTGCATTAGCAAAAGCTTTTGCCTAAGATGTACTCTGTACCATTCAAACTTATTTTAAAACTGAGAAGGAAAGGGACTTCTGTATGTGTTTTGCATAAAATGAAACCTGGTATCAGAGATCTGAATGAGGCTTATGACGGAGCATTTCAGATTATTATATTAAACTACTGTCAGGGTGCTGGGGTTGATTCAGTGATTGCAAAGTCAACCCCAGTGAAACAATCGGGCAACAGCATAAACCACTGGTTGCCACAATCAGTTGCAAGCAGTGGTCAGAGAAGGCTCTAATGTTAGCAGAGACCAGGGTGAAGACCTGAAAGTAGAGTGGAGAAAAAGCCCTAGAGTACAAGGAATTACTCAGGACTCTAGCACCTTAAGAGGGAAATAGGTGGAGTTGATGAAGGATGGCAGTACCTCTGAATAGCATGTCTGAGGACTACAGAACAGATATGTGTCTAAGCCAGGTATGGAAATAAGGTATGTAAGGAAAGCTGGTGGTGGAATGCAGAAGTCCAGGAATGGACCGGGCTATGAAGGAAGGAATACTGGCTGTCTAACAAAGAGGTTAAGAAAGGAGTTGCAATTGGAAAGAGCAAGGCACCAGAGGCACTCTAACAGCTTCTGGAAAGTGACTCAGTAGATGGCACAAAGAAACTGTAGCAGGTTGCAAGGCAAAGACAAAAGATATACAAGATGAAGACAGTCAGACACCTTTCATAAGGGATGCCAGCAACAATCTGCTCACTAGTCCGCAGCATATCAAAGGCAGATGGAAGGAGTACTTCCAGCACCTTATGAATGAAGAAAACCTCATAGAAGCAGTATTGCTCCAGACAAAGCCTACGATGAGCGACAAGGAGGAGCCCACCAACAAAGAAGTAGGAACACCACTAAGGAAAATGAAGTAAGGGAAAGCAGCAGGCTCAGGTGAGGTCATATCAGTCTTGTTAATGTTGCTGGGTAAGGTAGGAGAGAAATGTCAGCAGTGTGTAGAGAAAGTCATGTCCCAGATGACTGCAGAATAAGAATACTAGTGCCAGTGTTCAAGAACAAAGGGCACATTCACAATTGTGGGCAGTACGAGGTACTAGTGCCAGTGTTCAAGAACAAAGGGCACATTCACAATTGTGGGCAGTACGAGGTACTAGTGCCAGTGTTCAAGAACAAAGGGTACATTCACAATTGTGGGCAGTACGAGGTATCAAACGCCTGTCACATTGCATGAAAGTTTTGGAGAGGGAGATGGATAAGCCAATATGCAGAGTAGTAGAACGTAAGATGGGAAATGAGCAGTTCGGGTTCAGGCCAGGATGCAGTACAACTGACCAGATGCTTGCAGTGAGACAGATGTTTGAGAAGAAGCTAGAGATGAGGAAAGAGTCCAACTGGGCACTCCTAGACTTGGAGAAAGCATATGATAGGGTTCCAAGAAAGCTGATTTGAGCAGTCCTGTTGTGGTTCAAAGTCCTGGAAACATTGCTGGAATTAGTGCAAGCTATGTCCAAGGACCCAATGACTCAAATACAAACAATGTTTGGTCTCACAGAGGGGTCCCCAGTGGGAATAAGTGTGCATCAGGGTTCAGTTCTGAGCCCACTGCTGTTCATATGGGTGATGGACTACATTAGCGAATGAGTCAGAAGGGACGGATCAACAAAGTCACTATATGCAAATAATGTGGCATTACAGGCAGACTCTGAGCAAGGACCTCAGCAAAGGATAGAGGAGTGCAATGGAAAAGTGAAGGCACATGGAATGAAACTGAGTACAGCTAAGACAGTGGTAATGGCAGCAAATAAGGGAAATCAGAAGAGGCTTAGAAATGAGATAGCAGGGAAAATAGTGCAACAGGTTAACAGCTTCAGGTACCTGGGAGGGATGGTTGAAGATATGGGAAGTCCGAATGATGACATGAATGCTAGAATCAGAGGGGCTGCAGCCAACTGGCACAAAGTGTGAGGTGTAGTAGATGACAGAAAAATGAAAAAGAAGCTAAGAAGTGAGGTGTACAAAACAGTGGTGTGAGCGGTACTACTATATGGTACAGAAACCTGGGCAGTAAAGGCAGAGCAGTTGAAGAAGTTAGAGGTGATGGAGATGACGTGCCTGAGACAGGTGGCAGGCTGCACATTGTGGGACAGATGAAGAAATTAATATATAAGAGCAGAAGCCAAAGTAGCTCCAAAGGTCAAAGAGAACAGATTACAGTTGCTCAGGTACACGTGCGGAAAAATAGAATGCAATCTGATGAAGAAGATTTGGGACAGACAGAAAGAAGGTAAGAGGAACCAAGGGTGCCCAGCAAAGAAGAGGATGGATTGTGAGAGAGAAGATCTGCAAAGTCTGGCATGAGTGTTAGAGAAGGCAAGAGAGTGGCACTGAACATTGATAGATGGCGAGAGTTGGCATGACACCTGACTGCTTGTAAAAATGTTGGATGATGATGATGATGATGATGATATTAAACTGCTTTCACTTGTGATTTCCCTGTAACCAGACTTTTCTCTAATCTATTACTTTGGCAGGGCTGCACTTAAGTCACCCATCCCACTCATTTGTCCTTTGGGTCATTACCTCTTTCCATTCTTTTTAAGGCACAGACTTGGTGAAGATGAAGTTTGGACATGAAGTGCAGGTTGATTGGCGCTGAAGGTCCATCAATCAGGTAACAGTATAGTTTACAAAGACTGCTTTGTGGAATTACTGCCCCCCCCTTCCCCACGCACACCCATAAACATTCTGCTCAACTATGCACATGCAGACTTCTAGTACTAAAGCATTTTGCCTGTTGCCATTCACTCAGTGTCCATCAAATCTCTTAACTATCAACATTTTTGCAAAATGTCCATATTTTTAAGTCATATTTTTGGTCTGTCCCTCTTAAAATGTTTTTTCCGGCAAATCAGTGAGGATTACACTCACTAAATAATGACAGCTATTTGAGTTTCAGACTTCATATCCTTCAGAACGTGCATGTTAATGCAAAACCTGTAAACCTAGCAACCTTATAACTTTTTAAGAGCAATATTTAAAACTCTTTCCCTGTTTTTGAGTCTTTGTCCCTCCATTATTTTGGCTTTGTCCAGAATTCTTGTGTCTGATCACCACATTGTCACTGTCATCAGGAGGTCCTTCTATGTGTCACATCTCATTACTAAGGGTTTTGCATCCAGGAAGAAAGAGGTAATTGTCTCCCTCTACTCTTCCCTCATTAGGCCAATCATCGAGTACAAGGCCCTATTTGGCATGTACCTCACTAGACACCTGCAGCAAGTGGAGAGGCCGCAAATGTACCTCACAAAGAGGATCCTAGGCCTTAAACACTTGTCCTATATGGACAGACTCAAAAAACTCCAATTATTCTCCGTCTCATATCACCTACTTAGAGGCGATTTCTGCTTGACTTACAAAGCCATGTCTGACCCAGCTCTGTTAGAAATGCTACATCTAAAGAAATCCCAATCCCTCCGCACCACACGCTCCAGAGACCTCAACCTCATTACCACAATTAACAGAACATGCTGGAGGGACAGGTTCATAACCCAAAGACTGGCCATGCTATTAAACGGACTTCCCATACATGTCAAGCAGACACCTTGCTGACCCTCTTCAAGAGAAATCTTGATGAGTGGATGGGAAATAGAAAGTTCACCCCAGGGATCACTCGAGTGGCTCTGGTTGATAGATACACTGGGAACTAACAGCGGGCGGCATGATGCCAGGGCACTTCTATGGGCTAGGCTTGTAAAGGCCTCAATGCCATTAGCCTAGTACACATCTATGAACCTATAAGAGGTCAAGAGTTATGATCACCATGTATCTGAATCTTTACAACACAAAACTCCTCTGACAAGCAGGTCATGCACAGACAGTGCACGGTTTTACATGTTTTACTTTTCTTGGGCAAGAAAGAAATTACCAAGAGCAGGAATTTTCATGTTTTCAATCCTATTCCTGTTAATTTCTTCTCCAAATCCCAATTTGAAGACTTACAAGAGATGCACGTTTACTGTTTTTTAACATTTACTGTTTTAGTATCATGGGTATCTGCAAAAAATGAAATTAGCAAGGACAGTGAAGTGCATATTCTTTGTTACTCATGACAGTGTTTAAAAGGGAAAAAAATCTAACTATACCCGTGTTTCTCCTTCCAAAAAGCACTTGGGGCATTCACCAGGATACAAGACTATTACTATATTTTAAGTAGTATTACAAAGGCACTGCGGGCAGGGAGTTAAGCAAGTGTGACTGTATCTGTCTAATATCTAACCTATTTTATACACATTTTACTACAAAAATATTTTCAAGAGATGTTCTTTGACTGCAGCCCTCAATCCTAAAAATTACTTTGTGTTGATTTGTATTTTTGTATACAATCTTGCTTTTGTCTTTAACTAACCTATGTTTTATGTACAGAGTTCTCCCTTCTTTTGAAGTTCCAGTGTTTACATTTGTTGTCCTAGTTCAAAATCTACCAACATTGATAAATGCATTTTCCTGGTCACTGAATGGATCATTTGTCACTGACAAACGCCAGAAGTCATAGCACATGTGCTTCATTGTCATTGTTAGTGGATTACAAGGAATGAGAAATGTTAATAAATGTAGATGGTGGATTTTGAATCTCAACAAGGTGCCCGTATAGCTAAGCTCACCTAGGTCATTCTTTGTTGGCATCAGCAAACTAATCCAAACACTAATCAAGAACCAAAAGCTCAGAAAACCAATATAGAGACAAAAATCTTCAAAAGAAAGGGCATATGCTATTATTTTTTTCTTTCTGTTTTCTGTCCTTTACTAGCCTGATCATCAAAAGCAACCCACTGGCCCGTTTGTTCCCTATTTCATCAAGCAGTAGTATGTTGATCGCTCTCTCTCTTTTTTTTTCCATCTGTCTCCAGGTCTTTACCAACCCAACCATCTAAGTTTTGCAACATCAGGTTGGTCCATTTTCTCCCTGTTCCACCTGGAGTTAACATACCACATCAGTTGTCAGGAACAAGTGCCATATAGTGAGGTGGCAGGGAGAGTCAAGTATGACTATCTGTCCATACACAGCTCATCCCCAGTTTTGTCCTCTAGTAACAAAGTGCACATACTGGAAATACAGTCCAAAACAGAGCAGTATATAGCCAGCGGCAGGATTAGTAAAATAGTAAAATGGACTTTATTACCCCAAGCCAGCAGTGAGATTAGTAAAAGTTAAAATGGAATGTATTACCCCAAAGCAAGTACAAATGAAGTCTGGATTAATAAAGTTAATTTTTCTGTTTTGCTGATCTTAGATTAATAAAGTTAATTTTTTCTGTTTTGCTGATCTTAATGTCTGCTGTGTGTTGCTCTATTCTGAATTGTGTATGTTGACATATATGATTAATCAGATTTCAATTGTATAAAAATGTTTTTCATCCTCCCAGTGGTCCCATCTTTTCTAATTGTGGCATTGTCTTAATGTTGGACATTATATTAATAGCTATTTATTTAAACATGTGACCTTTTTTTATATTAGGGATTCTACTGCCTTAATACTGAAACTGCATGATGTCAGTAACATAAAAGACATAACTTTGTGCATACTTTAACACATTTCTACATAGTATATGCAAATATGGTAGAAAAGTAGGAATGAACTTCGAACCCAATTTTAAAATAAAAAAGACCGCTTCTAGTAAAGTACAACCAGAAATATTAATTACTTGAGACTCAGTGAAATCATCCAAACTAATCTGTTAAAACTCTCTCTTCCTCTGCTGGTAGAAAAATAATTATTTATGGGTACAGACTCAGCATTCTTGTGCTGTTTAGGACACCATAATAACCAATGCATAAGATGCTTCTGTTCAAGAGCGTAATGAACTATCTGATACACACAAGCCAGGAGGACGTATGTCAGGAGCATTCTCCAACATTTGGTGCAAATACGTTTCTTAACATGTTTCCAGAAAAATGCTTCACTTTGTTTATAGTCATTAATATCCTGCTGGATTTTAACTTAAAGAAGAAGTTGAAGACTGTCATGAAGTTGGTATAGTGACAGGAATAGCATCTGTCAAAAACCACTGAAGGAGTGGTGTTGGAAGAAGGCAAAAGGCTGAGTACTGGAACAAATGTTTGTTTTTATATTAATCATGAAAGGAGTAAGATTCTGCTCTTTTTAAGAGGTAGGGGAAGTTACTAAATAACTTCTTCTCAGTGAGCAGGACAAAAGACCTTCACCTTCGTGGCCAATAAGGGTGGAGAGCTGAGCAAGTCAGATTTCTCCATACAATACATAATAAGATAGGTCTTAAATAAACACTCCCAAGAGCAATACAGTATTGAGCAGATGCCTAGGCTGTCAATTTGTTTGGTGCTGACATAGGTCAGCATAGGTAAGGTGACATAGGTGACATAGGTAAGTGGCAACAGCCTGCTTCATTACTCCTTTAAAAAGACTAACTTCCTATCTCTCTTACTATCCAGCATTTCCAGCAGACAAAATAAGAGGATTAAAAAATGCAAAATGAATTACACTGCTTTGCTGCTAAGTCTGACACATTTATGTTGTGACATAAAACCTTGCTCCCACCCCCAAGCTTATGGACATCATTACACCTAATATTCACCTGCTGATATACAGACATACAGTGAGCAAGCCCTTAATTAGTGCTAAGGGTTGCCTGACATCTCATTCTGCCAGTGCACATGCAGGATTCAGGTTCAGAGTAATTGTCTGACTAACTTCACATGACAAGCATCATAGAATGATAAAATTGTTTAGCAGCAATATAACTGGTGAAGTGCACCGAGTGCAATGAAGTTGCATTTGACATCAGAAAACAGTCATTGCTTTTCGTACTGTATCCTGCTGAGGATAGCCAAACATCCAGCCAGCATACCAAAGCCTTTACACCTTCTAGGTGCCATACATCACATGTATGTCTTATGTACAAGCCATAAGGTACATATGTGACTTATGATTGCTTAATCCTTACATCACATGTATGTCTTATGTACAAGCCATAAGGTACATATGTGACTTATGACTGCTTAATCCTTAGAACTACTTTTCTAACTGTCTGAATGCAGCCTTTGAATTTGGTCTGCAAGTCATTTACAGAGATAGTTCAACTACCAAGCATTCTAAAGATAAGTGCCCTGTTGGGGTCTCTTCCTTCCTTGCTTTCTTTTTCCTTTTACTTTTGTTTATATTTCACCCAGGAAGGGAAAATGTAAGTGTGAGAGGCAGATTCCCCATATAGACCCAAAAAGTGCCTTTTTTGTTTGGGTGTCACACACAACCATACACTGTGTGAAATTTGTCAGGTATTTGTCCAAAGACACTTTGCTGTCTGTTGTCTCTTTCCATTTATTTGAAGGTTGAAGCTTTTGGCCCTGGGTACCATGGCCAATTCTGCCCAACCAAATGTTCCACCACTGCTTAAGACGAAAGCCAAAAAGGTGCGTACTGTTCCTGCTGCCGTTCAGCCTTCACTGGATATCTCTGTCAGGTTGGATGAAGAGCCCAAAGACCATCCGATGCCAACATTAGCTCCCTCTGAAACATCCTAGTTGGAGGCCAACACAGAGCTGTCTACCCACGCATCCACTGAAGCTGTGCCTTTATCTGGTGCAGATATGGAGGGGGGAAGCATGGATATCTCAGAGGGGCCTAGGTGGATTTCCAAAACACTTGTTAGGGAAGAGGTGCCTGATACCCTCATTGAATCTAAGCAGAGGTCAAAACCTCCTAGATTTGTTAAAGTTGACGTTCCTTTAAAAAAGAAGCAGAAGGCTAGGCATGTGACCCCTGTGGCTAAGGATCCCCACAAAGAATGGCAGGATTTTACTCAGGGGATTTTCAATCCTCATGTGGCTCTTAAGCCCCCTCAAGGATTATCTGATGTTCTAGCACATTACTGTTGCAGTATTCATAACGTGAAATCTCCTGCTAAGGATAGCCCAACATCTGGCCACTATACCAAAGCCTTTACATTCTGCTAGCATTGTTCTTTAATATGTTAGTATTAATAAAGTTCTTTAATACACTAAAGGAATTTTCTCTCACTCTCTGTCCTGTGGTTTTGCTGGTTCTCCTAGCATTGTACATCAGACGTATGCTCCCTGTGTAGGCATAAGGCATAAAGGTGATGTACAAATGCTCCACAGTCAGAACAACTTTGCTGTCAGTCCAAATGCCACAGTTGAAAGTCTGTCTGAACACCCTTTACTAAGCTGGTTTCTACTGAATTGCACTGGTGGATTCAGCAGATCTCTGTCAATCCAGGACTGCCTTTTCAGACTCCTAGACCTACTCAGGGGCTATTCACAGACACTTCCAGTCTAAAGTGGGGAGCCCATTCCAACAATCTGAGGGTTCAGGGTTTATGACCCTTCATAACAGATCAGACTACATCGACATAAAAGAAATGAGGTTGTTCATTCTTGCTCTTCAGGGCTTCCATTCACTTTGGTCTCCAGACCTTTCAAGGTCTTTATAGACAACACCACTGTCATGTGGTACATCAACAAACATGGAAGCACAAAGCCTTATCTTCTTTGCAGATTAGCCCTTCAGTCCTGGGATTTGGCTATCCACCATCAGATAACCCTTTAGGTGGTCTATATCCCTTCAGAAAACAATTTAGTGGCAGAAATCCTGAGCAGATCTAGAACACAACCTCATGAATGGATGCTTTACATAGAGGTGTTTCTGGACAAAGTGGATCTTTTTGCCTTCCCTCTGAACAGGCAACTTTCTTACTTCCAGAGTCCCAACTCTTCTGAGTTGGAAGGTGGACACCATGCTCTTTTCTTGGAAGGGGATATTCCTGTCTGCTTATCCTCCTCTCTCTCTCTCTCTTCTTCCCAGGGTCTTGCACAAGGTCATGAAGGACTCCCCAAGAATCTTGCTGGTTACTGCCTTTTGGCCCAGATAGCATTGCTTCCCCACCCCTTCATTTGACCGGGGGCAATCATCACAAGTTACCTCATCAGATGGATCTTCTTACACAAGACAAGGGGTCTCTCATTCACCCTCACTTGTCCACACTTCAACTGACATTTTGGGTAATAGGATTGTAATCACATTTAGACATCACATTTCTGAGGACATGCTTATGGATTCTGCAGGAGACTAGGAAACCCACTGCTAGAAAAATCATATATGGTTAAATGGAAAATATTTTCTGTTTGGTGTCCCAGTCATCACCAGGATCCCTTCCCAGTGGGGTGTCCCTTTGGTTCTTTCTTAACTGAGTGACCTGCTCCATGCTGGCTTAGTATATTCTTCTGTTAAAGCACACTTGTCACAATCTTTGCTTGTCTGCTCTTGACTTGAATTCACCTTTAGCTTCTTGTTTTGAGGCCTTAAATGCATCCTTCATATCAGGTCTCCAAGAAAACCTATTCCTACCTCTTGGGACCTTAATTTTGTCCTTGAAAAACTGATTCTGCCTCTTTTTTACCCCAGCTTTTCTTCTTCTTTGCAACACTGCCCCCTGCAAGGCTGTTTTGTTTGTTGCCCTTACTTCAATGAAGAGTTTCTGAACTTCAGGCTTTAATGGTTGTTCCTCCCTTTTTACTTTTTCACAGGAGCAGGGTGTCTCTGTGTACCTAATCCTTCATTTATCTCCCCGTTTGACGATACGTTGCATCTTAGTCAGTCTATTTAACTTCCTTCACCCTTTTTTCTTTCTCCACAATCTGCTAGTGAGATTCTTCACACCTTGGATCTTCGTAGATAGCTGAGGTATAATGTGGATAAAAAAAAGTTTATCTACATATCTGATCAGCTTTTTTGTTTCCTTTCATACCAGGACATTTGGGTTGATAGTTTCTAAGCAAACCATCTCCTCTTGGATTTCTAAGGCCATTTCTTTTTTTATTCATTTCATGGAAAACAGCTATCTGCTTCAGTTGGGGCTCGTTCTATAAGTGCAGTGGTCTCTTTTTTAGCTTTATTCAAGTGTTTGGATACTAGATCCAGCCTTGACGTTGCCACTTGGTCCTCTGTCCACACTTTTACTAAACATTACAAGTCGTATATTTATTTTCTTAGCCAGGGCTATCCTGCAGGACTTTGTGGAAGGCTCCTCTGTGCCTTCCTTCTTCCATCCTTTTCAGTAGCTTTGGTAAACTCTCACTGCAACAGTGACATGGAAAGACTAAGAACAGTTGTGGAAAATCTTACCATAACAGCCGAGGTCCTTATTTTCACTGTTGCAGTATTCAGTGTCTCACTCCTACCCCCTTTGTTCTCTGTCTTCTGTAGGGAACTCTGCTGGCTGTGGGATCTTTGACTGTCTTCTCTTTCTTTTACCCCCCTGGATGTGCTTGTTCTCCTTTCTCTTGGGGTGGTTCTATTTCTCCTGGGGCACTTCAGTTCTGAGAATGAAGATTTCATACATCACCTTTATGCCCTGCATGGGGAGTATACACCTGATGTACGATGCTAGGAGGATGTAAAGGCTTTGATATATTGGCCGGATGTCGGGCTATCCTTGGCAGGAGAACCCACATATTATGAATACTGTAAGAGTGGAAAAAAGGGTATCTACTGTTATAAGATTTTACACAGCTGTACCTCTGCTTCTGTTCTCTAGCCTTCAACTCCTTCCAAACATTCTAGGGACTCATTGGCTTAATCTTCTTAGATACAGTCCCCTACGGAAGAGTTGTCCTTTT
The DNA here is from genome assembly GCF_019279795.1 of Protopterus annectens. Classification (NCBI taxonomy): domain Eukaryota; kingdom Metazoa; phylum Chordata; order Ceratodontiformes; family Protopteridae; genus Protopterus; species Protopterus annectens. The sequence goes on along the minus strand of NC_056747.1, from coordinate 285,862,920 downwards.
TGGATAGGGTGGCTTGTATGATGGAACATTTTAACTAGGGCTGTTACCACGTTTCTGATGTTCAAAAAAGGTACTATGAATTCTTACAAATAGATTCTCCATGGCCTTCTACATTCCTTCCAGTGCTGGATGCCCTTTTGGATATTTTCACGGCAGCCTCTGAGTCTATTTATTCTCGACCCCCTTCCCTAAGAAACCAAACAGTTTTTATAATGTTCCTGAAGCTCAAACATTTTTGTATAAAAAGCCCTTCCTCTGATCCTACTGTAGCCACTGATAAACCATCCAATTTGCTGTCCTCTTCTAAACGTTTACCTTTTGGTAAGGACAGCTGTGTCATAGACAGGTGTAAAAAATAAGTATATTCTTCTGTTACCTTAGCTTTCAGGGCTATTAATTACCAAACCCATATGACTATGTACATCCTGACTCTTCTCTCCAAACTTGGAGGTATTCTTGCTGAGGTGCCTGATTTGGAAGGTAAGACTTCTGCAGTTTCTCTTTTGAGATCTGCTTTTCAGGTGACTTGCCATTCTATTAAATGCAGTGATGATGCAGTTGATGCCTCCTCTATGGCAACTGTATCTGGATCTGTAATGATGAGTTATTCTTGGTTGCACTTCCAAATTCTGCCTGAAGACATCAAGGCCAAATTATTAGACTCCCCCTTAGACAACCAGAATCTCTTTGGCACTGCTGTTAATGATAATGAATTAAGACCCTTTGGGATAAGGGTAAAGTTATGAGGATTTGAAAGAAATCTTTGTATCACATGTTGCTAAGTTTCAGAGACAGTATCCGTCTAAGCCTTCCCTTGCTTGTAGGTAGTCTAAACAGCCTTCTAGGGGCAAGAGGTCTTCCATAAGAGTTTTTCTGATCAAGCGTTTTCAGGATTCTAAGGTTCAGAAGCCTCATTTTGCTGCAAAATATGCTTCTATTTGACATTCATTCACTCCCAGCCTTCTGCCAGATTTGTCTGCCCTCAGGTTGACACTTTTTTTTCCTGTTTGGCAACAGATAACCACAGACTATTTGGTGATTTCCATTATCTAAAATGATTGTTTTATGGTCTGGAAGTCCCTTCCTCCATTCTCTGGCCTTCTTTAGCCTCCTCCTTGTCAGCTCCCACATTTTCCTTTGGCTCTTTGGGATCTGGTGGTACAGGGAAACATCTAGCCTGACCTTTTTGTCTTGGCAGGGAACAGGTTTTTATTCCAAGAGTTTCTGATTCCTAGGAAAAAGGAGTCATGGAGGCCCAATCTGTATCTGTCCTTTCTCAACACCTTTCTCAAGGCTTCCTCTTTCAGGATGTTGTCTCTTCAGGCACTTTTTTTCCTCTTTTGTTTCCTCAAGCTTTTGTGGAATCCCAGGATTTGAAGGACACTTACCTTCACATTTCTATTCACCCTGTCTTCATGAAGTTTTTTTTACATTTCTCTCTTTCTTCCTCTCATCAGTTCTCTGCTTTGCCTTTTGGACTTTCCACAGCTCTGAAAGATTTTTCCAAATATCTGGCCCCTGTGGTAGACTTCTGCAGACCTCAGGGAATTCAAATATCCCCTTACTTGGATGACCTTTAGATTCAAGCTCCCTCTCAACAGCTCCTGACTCGGGATCTTTCCTTTACTGTGCTTGTTTGCAGTGTGGGGTTCACCTACAATCTCAAAAAGTCTGTGTTGACTACCTTTCAGGACCAAGTCATCCTAGGTTGCAGGATTCAGACCATTCCAATGATGGCTTGCCAGCCAAGGTTCTCTCTTTGACTGCTTATTTCCAGTCTCTTCTAACTCTTCCAGTCCTTTATGCATGGGAATTTTCTGAGCTCTGGGTACATGGCATCCACCATTCCCATGGTTCCCTTTGACAAACTCTATTCGAGGAAATTTCAGTGGTATCTCAAGACTGTTTGACTCCAGCACTGCCACCCTCTGGAGTATCTGGTTCCTCTCTTGTCTCGTCTCAAGCTTGAGTTTCGCTGGTGGATTCACCAGATTTCCTGAATCCAGGTCTGCTTTTTCAGGTTCCAGTCCCTACTCAGGAACTGTACACAGATGGGGCCAATCAAAGTTGGGGAGCTTCCTCCAAGTCCAGGATCTTTGGTTTTATCAAAAACTGGCAGACATTATCAACATCAAGAGATATGGTCCTATCAGCAATTGGCAAATGTTAACAACATCAAGAGATGAAGGCTCTAATTCTAGCTCTTCAGACCTTTCAATCCCTTTAGGTTTTGGTCCTGTAAAGGTTTTTACAGACAATACTATAGTAATGTGGGTATATCAACAAACAAGGAGGCACAAAATCTTACCTTCTTTGCAGGCTGGCTCTATTGTCTTAAGATTTTGCACTCTGCAATCACTTGGTTCTTCAGGCAGTTTACATTCCTTCAGAACACAATCTTGTGGCAGATTCTTTGAACAAGTCCAGGAAAAATTCCCACAAATGGATGCTTCACAGGGAGGTGTTTTTAGACAATGTATATTGGTGAGGTATTCCTGAAGTAGATTATTTTGCATCCACACTGAACAGACAACTTCTCTAGTTCTGTTAGAGTGACAAGTCCCCTGGCTTGGAACGTGGACGCCATGTCTTTTTCTTGGAAGGGGATATTTCTGTATGACTATCCCCTTCTTCCTCTGCTATGAAAGGTCCTACATAAGATCATGTAGGACAGAGCCAAAATGTTGCTGATGACTCCCTTTTGACCCAAACAGCACTGGTTCAGTCTCATGTTTCATCTGGTCAGGGGCAGCTATCACAAGTTACCTCACTGGATCGATCTTCTCACACAAGACAAAGGATTTCTTATTCAGCCTCACTTGCCCACCCTTCACTTGACACTGGATGATAGGGTTTTGATTCCTTTTAGACAGCAATTTTCTGAGGATGAGCTTCGAGTTTTTCAGGAGGCCAGAAAACCCACTAGTAGAAAATCCTATGTGATTAAATGGAAGAGATTTTCTTTTTTTTTTTTTGGTGTTTCAAACATGACCTGGGCCCATATTTGTGGGTATTCCTTTGGTCTTTCCTATTTGTGAATTGCTCAATTCTGGCTTGGCATATTCATCTGTTAAAGTTCATTTGTCAGTCATGTCCTCTTGTCTGCCTCTGAATCCTCTTCTGGCTTCTAGTTTTGAAGTCAAACAATTTCTGAAAGGTGTACTTCATATTCAGTCTCTAAGAAAGGCCTACCCCTCCTTCTTGGGACCTTAACTTTCTTGTTGAGAAATTGATGCAGTCCCCTTTTGAATCTGCAGCTTCTTCTTCCCTGCAACATTGTACTTAGAAGACTATTATTGGTGGTTCTTCCTTCTGCCAAGAGGGTCTCTGAACTTCAAGCACTCATGTCAATTCCACCTTTATGTTTTGTTTGTTCACAAGGACAGAGTTTCTCTTTATACCATTCATTTCCCTTCTTTTTCCCTTCTCCACAGATTCCTAGTGAGAGGGTTCCTCACATCTTGGATTTACATAGACCGCTCAGATATAATCTAGAGAAGACAAAACATATCAGGAAATATGAGCAGCTTTTTGTTTTCTTTCATGCCAAGAAATTGAGTCTGGCAGTGGCTATGTAAACCATCTCCTCCTAGATTTTTAGGGCTGTTTCTTTTTGCTATTCTTTTAATGGCAAGCAGCTTTCTTCTTCTTCTTCTTTTCATGCTCATTCAACCAGGGCAGTAGCCTCTTCTGGTGCTTTTTTCAAGGGTCTGAATGCTAGAGCCATCTTGGAAGCTGCTATTTGATCTTCTGTTCACATTTTACCAAACATTACGAGTTAGATGTCACTTCTAGGGCCAGTGTGGGTTTTGCCAGGGTCATCCTTCATGAGTTTTTGCAGGACTCTTCTGTGACTTCTTCCTCCCATATTTTCCAGTAGTTTTTGTATTTTCTCAAGAGAGAAGGCTATTGCAACAGTGATAAGGAAGGACACAGTACAGTTGTGTAAGATCTTACCATAACAGTAAATGTCCTATTTCTTACTGTTGCAGTATTCTGTCCCTCCCTCCTATCCTCTGTTATCTTCTGTTGCCTTCTTTCTGGCCAAGTAGTCTTTCTCATATCCTTTTGTCCTCCTTCCCTTCCTGGATGTACATAGGTTCACAGATTAGTACTAGGCTAGCTGCTCTTCTGGATCATTTTAAGCCTAGCCAATTACCCCATGTGAGAATCAAACCCTCACTTTGTGCCTGTAAGGTATGCACCTTAACCATTATACCAACCTCCCATAAATGTTCTCTGTAATGTCAAGCAACAGCTCCCACACAGTTGACTGCAGTGAGAACAGAGCCCCTACCTATCTCAGTACACAGACTACAGAACCCAGTAATTTATACAAGTGCCACAGCTCAAGTTATGATACTGTTTTCCTCTGGGGTTGCTCTAGTTCTTCTGGAGCACTTCATTTCTGAGGATTAGGTGCTCATATGTCACCTACGTACCTTATATCTTGCACATAGGACATACATCTGACATACAGTGCTTGGAAGGTGTAAAGGTTTTGGTTTACTGACTGGATGTTCGTCCATCCTTGGCAGGATATCCCAAGAGTGAAGAATACTGAAACAATGAGAAGTAGAGCATTGTTGTTATGGTAAGATCTTATAAAACTATACTTTCTTAGACATAAGAAAAGCATATGTTTTTTTAAACACAGTTCAACAGATAATCCAAACCGTATCTATTCTGAATCAGAAATTATTACCCAACATGAAATTAACTATATAACTGACTTCATTTGCTTTGGTAACACAAAACATCACATGAAACACATTTGAAGTGTTGTACTGAAACCTATAAAGTTTCAGCTTTAAGTCAAAATCTATGGTATTTCATGGCCTAGCAATATAGTCAAAAAGGTAACCAGAAAACATAACATCACGTGTGCATCTTTCCTTCTTATTTCGATCCCTTACAGTGTTTGCTTCAGAGTCTTCAATTACTTTGAAATAATTAGGTTATGGAAACTGGGTGTGATAAGTAGATAAAATAGCAAAGAAACCTTAGTACACATGCAGTGAAGTAAGGGTTTAACTCCCCAAAGTAGTGGTTGCACAACTACATTTTAGAGATCAGCATAACTGTATCAACTCTACCATGGCAAGATGATGTCATCTGCTTGCCTAACCCTCTTGTTCCATTTCTATTTATCTTGTTTCTTTTGCATTGCTTTTGCCAATTCCCTATTGTATTTTTTTCTGCTATATTTTATTGTTCACTTCTCACTGGTCATGTGCCTGCTGAGTCTAAATTGATAATACGTTTTCCATTTTTTCTTTGTCGTATTTTTTTTTTTGTATTCTCCCTCTCCAAAGAACCTGGCCTAATAGCTCCCCTACCTTACTCAATTGTCCAATTCATTATATGGTAGAGGGAATGAGGTATCCCTGAGCTAGTGGGGAGCCCTACAGTCCCATTCATTCCTGTCAGCAATCTCAAATCACCTCATCTGATCCACAGCGTGAGCTGGGTGGTAGGGAGATGACCAATCTGTTGGTCCTGTATACTGATCTATACTGTCTCCTAGTAGAATATCCTCTCCAACCTTGTGGAGTCTCTTCCATGCTCTGCTATGTGCTGTCATCTGAGGGTCCTCCACATGCTGAATTCCATTTGGCTTGCTGTGCAATTGCACTTGACAGTACCAGCTTGCTAAGTCTGAGCTCCATGGGGTGCAGTATTTATGTTTTCTCTGTTCTTGTACTCCACATACATTCTGCAGTCACTGTGGCCATCTGGGTGCCACAGCTGTGGTAATATCTTTCAACTGTCCCTGAACTTGTTTCACATTTTAGCTGTATCCTGTTAATACCTCCTAAAATGGATGACTTTTGGGGAAAAGGTTGTGAATTACTCTTAATAACCAATGACAATAATTAGAGGTATAGACTTCATTTACTTCAGAAAATGTATATTAATTCATATTCTCTTGCTCTGTTAATGACTCAAATTAATAGTATTAATACTTTAAAAGTGTCCTTGACTGTCCTTCATTATTTCTAGATTTGTCCCTGATTTGTTGAGAGCTATGGCTGTCTCACTTTTGGATACATTTGTCCTTGGATGACCTACAATAAAAAGGAACAAAAAGAAATAATTGTACTCCGAGTTCCTTGGCCAACTATGTAATTTGCTTTGGCAGGATGCCTTCAGTGTGCTTCCAAATCCATGTCATTTCTTGGCTCTGTTGGGTACAGTTGACAAATCATTTTTTTCCATCCTGTGTGGTAAACCATGGGTCACAGTGCTTGGTTGCCTTGTAAATCTGCAAGGCACATGCCTGTTTGCCTTTGAAACTGTGACTTGCTTATTTGCCTAGTCTGTTGTGACTTTGGAATTTTTTAAATCTGTTAATTCATCTTCACCCCAGGCTATGTTGTTTTGGCCCTGATGTAGCATTTTGTGGCAGCCACCTGCAACGGTGGAATAGGTTAAGGTCTCTGTGTATTGAAACAGATCAAGCCCATTCGCATGGTACATTTTATTCATGAATATTACAAACAGAAAGGGTCCTTGTATAGATTCCTGTGGCACACCTAAATCTAGGTTGTAGTGTGAGAAGACTTAAGTTTGGATATGCAGCTGTTTGAGTGCAACAAAAGTAAAAGCAAATAATCCAGGTTAGCACATGCTGCCTAAACCCCAAATATAGATGTGCACCAGGGAGTGCATATTCAACCATACTAAATGTTTTTAAAAAAGTACAGAAATGAAAGCAGTATGCAGGCCTTTATCCCAGCATGTGATAATGTAATACACAAGTTTAGTAACTGCTGTACTAGTGCTGTGTCCATGCTGAATCCATCCTGGCTCTGTTAGAATAATACAAGCATCTAAAAAAATACTGACATTTGCTGAAGTGACACTGTTAACCAATTTTCTGCTTCATGGATCTTGATATCCTGTTTAAGCTGTTTGTTCATAGGTTCATAGGTTGGTACTAGGCTATCAGCCCTAGGGCCTATACAAGCCTAGCCATAACAATTCCCTGGCTATTTCTTCCCACACTATTTACTTCCCTGGACCCCTGTCTAGCAGGGAGACTGACGTGATCCCCGGGGTGAATTTCCTTTCTCCCATCCAATCGTCAAGGTTCCTTTTGAAGAGGACCAAAGAGGCACTCTGCTTGACATGTATGGGCAATGTATTCCAGAGTCTGGGGAGTCTCTGGGTCAGGAACCTATCCCTCCAGCATGTTTTGTTTATTGTGATGACAAGGTTTAGATCCCTGGAGCGTGTGGCTCTGAGGGATTGGGATTTCTTTAAGTGTAGCATGTCCAAGAGCCTCTGGGTTTGACATGGCCTTGTATGTAAAGCAAAGATCGCCTCTGAGTAGACGATATGCGACATAGTATAGCTGGAGTTTTTTAAGGCGGTCAGTGTAGGGCATCTGCTTTAGGCCTGTGATTTTTTAGTGAGGTATTTCTGTGGCCTTTCCAGTTGTTGCAGATGTCTTGAGAGGTACATACCAAATGGGGCATTGTATTCTATAATGGGCCTAATGAGAGATGAGTACAGTGGGACAATGACCTCCATTTTTCTGGATGAAAAGCCCTTAGTGATGAGGTGTGCAAGTTCAAAAGGCTTAATTTACTTATGATGTCCAGACAATCTAAAAGACATCAAATGACTTAATGTGGTGTTGGCTCGCTGTTGGCTGGACTGGTCTCTTTAGCTGGAGTGCACTGAATATATTTTATATACTGCACTTATAAAAATGGGTGTTAATAAGGTAGAGGGCTAAATATTTATTTATTTCAGCCATGAAATATTTTATTAATAAACACTTCATAAATAAACTTTTAACATACTCTGCCGTCCTCATGCATGCATAGTTTAGATAAGTAAAATCTCCAGAGGCTGATCATTCTATTAATTATAACAATAAAACGAACATCCTAATATCACAAATGATCCTTCTCCATCTTGGGGGTTACAAAATAACATGACAAGATTGACAACGCTCCTTAAATGTATATAAAAAAAAATTCATTTTCCCTCTGTCAGTAGCACCATTGAAAGATTGAACATAATATATTTTCTAATAACATGCCAATTGGAATTTAAATACTCTTACAACAAAGAGTAGTAGTAGCTCATGCAAATGTTGGCAATAGGTAACCAAAGCGCAAAATCATGAACAAACTACGCCAACAATGTCAGAAGGACAAACAAGAACACTTTAATCTCTAGGTCTAAATCACAGAGAGTTCAGGTTATCTCAAGCCTTCCTCAATGTGTAATAGAACAACCCTTTCAATACAAATTTAAATCTCATTCAAAAGACACAGCCAGCCAATCAAAACCACTTTCCAATTAATCCATTACATAAATGTTCAGATTTAAAGAACAAATAAAACATGTACATAACATAGATAATTCAAGTAACACAACCAATTCCATATTTCTTCAATTATGTTATACATATATAAATAAAAAGTCATTCATAAAACAAAATAAAAACAAAAGATCTAACAGTTAGATATGGCTGAATATAGATGGATACTTAAAATGAATGCTGATAAACCACCGGGTCTGAATGCAGCTAAAAGTTTTGCACTATGTGCACAACTTCATCATTTTTTAAGATAAGTTTTAAACTAATAGCTCCATTCAGACCTGGTGGTTCATCCTCGGAGGATGAATCTCTTACCTAATCCTCTTAGATTGCATCTCCTCTGGGGTATGTTTCCACTGAGGAGGAGTCCAATGGAGCACACTCCCCTGGGGAAGATATTACTTTTGGGGAGACCATCACTCAAATGAAAGACCATTTCATATGGGATTGCAGTCAGGTATCTGAGACACAAAAGAGGTATTATGACCTTCTGCAGATGGAGCCTCCTAACTCTTCTGCAATCCTCCCTGTCCAGCATGACTTTTTGTATGCCTTTTTGGTTGCCTCTAAATCCCCAGACTCCCACCCGCTTGCACCTAAATGCCCTGACAGATTCTACAGTGCCTGAGGATGCTAAGTTCCTGTTTAAGGCCCCATCAGCTGACCCAGCTATCATTTCTATGGCTGCTGAAAAAAATTCCAAATTGCTACTCCCACTTCCTTGCTCCCCTCTGATAAGGAAAGTAAGATTATGGAGAGGTTGGGCAAAAATATTTATACTTCTGCCACCTTGGCTGTTAGGGTCATCAACTATCAGACCCATATGGCAAAATATGCATTGGCTGTGTTGACAGATGCCATCAAGCAATTTAGAGAATTAACAGACTGCCCCAACAAGTCCAAAATAGCTAAACTTCTAAAATCTTGCAGCCAAGTTACCAGACACTCCATAAAATGTAGTTATGATGCAGTGGAGGCCTCTGCTAGGGCAGCTGCATCAGGGTCAGTCCTAAGAATGTATTCTTGGCTCAGGCTGCAGTCTTTGCTGGATGATATCAAAGCAAAACTTATGGATGCACCCTTGGATAACAAAGCAGCTGCTGAGCTCTTCAAGGCCTTTCAGGAAAAGGGCAAATCACTTCAAGACCTTAGGAACATCTTTGTGTCCCCTGTTTCCCACTTCCAGAGGAACTACCCTGCCAAGATTTACTTTGTTAGGAAGCCCTCTAAACACCTCTCTTCCAAAGGGAGAAAGGACTCCAAAAAGCAGACCCTTTCCAGATCCTCTCCTTCTGCACTTGCACAAAAGCAGCCCTTTTAGGCAAAACCTGGTAGTCTGTGACTACCAGGCCCAAAACCCATCTACTCCTCTCTCTCTTTATCTATCTCTGTCCCTCCCAGCTTGGAAACAGATTACCCAGGACTCTTGGGTCCTTACCATTATCAAACAAGATTGCTTTATGACCTGGGAATCCAGAACATCCTTTTGAGGTATTCCCCAACCACCACTTTCCTATAGTCCTGCATTCCCTATTATCCCAGGGCACCATTCATTAGGTGCCTTCAGACCTAAGGGGAAAAGGATTCTATTCCAGAATGTTTATAGTCTCCAGGAAAGAAGGTCCTTGGAGGCCTGTCTTAGACCTATCTCATCTAAACACCTTTCTCAAGGTGCCTTTCTTTCGCATGCTGACTCTTCCTACACTCCTCCCCCTGATTCTCCCTCAGGCTTACATGGTGTCCTTGGACATAAAAGATGCTTACTTGCACATAGCATTCCACCCACTCTTCAGGAAATTCCTTTGATTCTCTGTGGGTTATTGGCATTTTCAGTTCTGTGCTTTGCCATTTGGTCTCTCTATGGCCCCCAGAGTATTCACAAAATGCTTTGCCACAGTCAGAGCCTTCTGCAGAATGCAAAGCATTCAGATCTTTCCTTTCTTGGACGACCTCCTCATTCAGGCTTTATCCACAGGGTTGGTAAAATATCATCTAGACTACACCATAACCCTGCTAAAGGGTTTGGGATTCACCATAAATCAACAGAAATCTTCCCTGACCTCATCCCAGGAACATGTGTTCCTCAGTTGCAGGATATTCACAGACCAAATGATGGCCTGCCTATCCACAGACAAAATTCTGACCCTCACTACTTACTTTCAGGGACTAATTCCACTACAATCTCTGTCTGACAGGGGGCTCATGTGACTCCTGGGATTCATGGCTTCCACCATCCCCATGGTTCCCGTGGCAAGGCTACACATGAGAAAATTTCAGTGGTTTCTGAGAACAGTTTGGAAACATCATCCATATCCTCTAGAGTTTGTGGTCCCCCTCATTCCCTGCTTAACAAAAGAACAAACGTGGTGGATTTCTCAGATTTCAAAAAACCCAGGCCTTCCTCTCCAACCCCTTCCTCCAACCAGGATCTATACACAGATGTGTCAGACATGGGCTGGGGGGCAATCCTAGGGAACTGGAGAGTGAGAGATGTATGGTCCCCTTCCAGTCAAGGAAGCATATCAACATCATGATAATGAAATGAGTGCCTTGATTTTTGCCCTACAAATATTCAAGCCCCAACTGTTACCAGGAGTGCTAAGGTGGTACACAGACAATACCACGGTCCTCTGGTACATCAGTAAGCAGGGGGGACATGATCCTACATCCTTTGCAGATTGGCTCTCTATGTGTGGGAGATTGCTCAGCACAGCCAGGTTTCTCTCCTGGCAGTCTACATCCCCTCAGCTTAAAATGTGATGGCAGACTCACAAGCAGGTCTATGCCTCAATCCCATGAATGGATGTTACACAGAGATGTGCTCTTGGAGTTTGTCCATCGATGGGGTATTCCTCAGGTAGACATGTTTTCCTCCCCCATGAACAGACAGCTTCCCACATACTGCACCAGGATACACACCCCTGGGATGTGGAAGCCGGATGCTCTTTCCTTAACTTGGAAGGGGATGTTTGCATATGCATTTCCCCCTTCCATCTTCTTCTGAAAGTTCTATTGAAAATTCAGAGAGAACAACCAAAAATTTTGTTGGTGACCCCCTTTTGGCCAAGACAGCACTGGTTCCTCCTTCTGTATCATCTAGCCAAGGGCAATCACCACAAATTACCCCTTATGATTGACCTAATCACACAGGAAAAGGGAACACTCATACACCCTCAGATATCCAACCTGAACTTAACCCTGTGGGTGATATGACTTTGATTCCCTTTAGACACCTTTACACTGAAGACATGCTACAAGTACTGCTGGAGGCCAGAAAACCCACTACCAGGAAATCCTATTTATCCAAATAGAAGAAATTTTCTGTTTGGTGTCTAAACCATAGCTTACAACCACTGTCTGCCAGTGGTCATGTCTTACCTGTGTAAATTGATGAAAAGTGTCTTGTCGTACTCTTCCATCAAGGCACATTTATCTGCCATCTCAGCATGTTTACCTTTGACTCCTCCCCTGGTATCCAGGTTGGAAGTCAAGCTTTTCCTGAGAGGGTTCCTACACATTAGTCCCCCTTGGAAACCTATACCTACCCCTTGTGATCTTAATTTTGTGATAGAAAAGCTTACTCTAGTCCCCTTTGAGCCAGCTAAGGAGTCTTCCCTACAATACTGCACATGGAAAACTGTCCTCCTGGTTGCTATCACCTCAGCCATTGGGGTCTCTGAACTTCAGGCCCTAATGGCATTTCTCCCTTAATAGTTTTCCATAGGGACAGGGTTTACCTTCATACCAACCCAACCTTTATGCCAAAGGTAATGAATGAGCTGTCCTTGAATCAGTCCATCAGTCTCCCTACCTTCTCTTTCCTTCACCACTATCTCCTAGTGGAAGGATTCTCCATTCCTTGGATGTGCATAGGCAGCTCAGATATTATTTTTCTAAGACTAAGCCCATCTGTAAGTCAGACAGGGTATTCATTTCCTATCACCCAAGAGCCTTGGGCCATCCTGTTTCCAAGCAAACTGTTTCCTCCTGGATTTCTAGAGCCATTTCCTTCTGCTCCATAGCCATTGAGAAAAATCTTCCCTTTCCAGTCAAGGCACACTCCACTATGGCAGTGTCTTTGTTAAAGTTATACTACACATCTGGGGCTTTCTTTAAAGTTTGCATACAGCTTCCATTTTGGAGGCAGCTACATGGTCCTCTGTTCACACCTTCACCAAACATTACAAAGTGGATACTGTTTCCAGGCCCAGAGCAGGATTTGCCAGGGCTACTCTGTATGGCTTTGTGGAAAATGTCTCTACTCCTCCTTCCAATCTCTCTGTTGCATGAGATATGGCATTCTCCCTCATGTTATGGATACTGCAGCATATGAATAGAAGGACATAGAATAGTTGTGTAAAATCTTACCATAAACATAGATGTCCTTCTCTTCTATATGCTGAAATATGGTTTCCCACCCTGCCTTCCCCCTGATGCTTGCCTAACTTCTGGAGACTCACTTCCTTCAGACTGGTGCTTGACGGCATTCATTTCTGATGTGGGTGCGTGCAGACATCTGCTTTATACCCGACATCCGTTTATGGCTGATGTATGCTGAGTGATGCAAGCCAATGCACATACCTACCTAGTAGCAGTTTAACTTTGGTAAAATGGCCGGACGTACGGGTCAACTAGAGGCAGACTCTCTCATGTTATGTATACTGCAGCATATAGAAGAGGACATCTCTGGTTATGGTAAGATTTTACACAACTGTTCTTTCTATTGCTTTGAGTTCCTCAATGAATGCTACAACACATTTGATATCTTCTAGTAATTCAAAAAATCAACACTGCCACGGCTGGAAATCACACTTCGAAGATCTTTATTAACAATTACAGACGATTGAGCGCTTTCTTCCCTACATACAGGGATTTCATCAGAATCTACATTCATTCCCATTTTCCCCAATAAATACTTTAATCAAACCATGATGTCACTCATTACAAAATTTGATAGGATGAATTTAAAGTGCAAGGTTCATATTAAAACCATGTTAAAAAATATGTTTAATATACAAGTAAAACCATGTAAATATAAAACATACTATTATCTGTTCCATTTAATTCCATAAAAAACATACCATTTCATTTTGTAAAATCCACTTTTTTATTTAATATAGGCTTTATGGAAATAATTTCATTTAAGCCTGGGGTTAGACTTGCTTGTAATTTGATTTGCCATTTTGTTTCCCTTTCTTCTATGTATGTTCTATAGTCCCCACCCCTTGGGTTTCTTAATACTTTCTCTAAAATAGTAAATCTGAACTCTTTACACTCCTGGGAGCTACTAATATGTCTGTATAGGGCATTATTAGTTTTCTTAGTACTTATCTGGTATGTGTGTTCATATATCCTGTCCTTCAGTTTTCTCTCTGTTTTGCCTATATAAAAACTGGGACAGGATTCACACAAAGCCAGATAAATGACTCCAGTAGTTTGACAATTCCCTTTTTCCGGTTTCACTACATTTTTCAAATAGTTGTTAATTTTTATTTTTTCCTCTGTACAAATATATCTACACTGTGAACAATTCCCACACTTTGTGGTCCCATATCTATTATTCATCTTAATGGGCATTTCAAAATTCTTTTTCAAGTTTGGACCTACTTTATATACAAAGTTAGGTTTACTTCCTCCTATGTTCCAAAGTTTATGATTGTTCCTCAGGATGGCCCAGTTTTTGTTAATAATTTTTTCTACCTCCCTTGCATAACCACCATATGGAACAATCATAGCTCTTTCATAATTTTTATTTTCTGTGTTATTTATTCCCTTTCCTTCACTCAAAGCATTGTTATTCCCTAATAGTGGCTTGTATTTCTTACCCCATTCATTCTTAATATACTCCACATATTCATTTATCATTTTAACCGGGTACCCCCTTTCTTGAAACATAAAGGCTACTTGCCTTAATTCCTCTTGTAGGTCTTCCTGTTTTGAAGTCATCCTTGCTACCCTAATCAACTGTCCTTTGACTATACTATGCTTTTGTCTAACTGGATGATCACTAGAATATTGCAAGTAAGAATTACTGAAGGAAGGTTTCCTGTATATCTTAGATTTAAAGCAGTTCATGTCCTTTTCTATGTATGTGTCCAAATAATTTATTCCCTTTGTATTATACACATACGTGAACTTTAAAAATCCTGTGCTTTCATTAAGGTGTTGTACCAAATCTTTAATCATATTTTCAGGGCCTTTCCACAAAATAAATATGTCGTACAAAAACCTAACATAAAGTCTCATATGTTGGAAAAAAATCACTACTAAACACATTTATTTGCTCCCACTGTAAAAGCACAAGGTTAGCAAAAATAGGAGCACAAGAAGCGCCCACTGCAACACCCCTATGCTGCCTATAATGTTCTCCATCAAACATAATGTAATTATAATCTAAGACAATTTCTATAAATTCCACTATTAAGTTTTGTTTGTCCTTATCTAATGTTGTGTTCTTATATAGACAGTCTCTAAAGATGTCTAATCCTTCCTGTTTGGGAATAGATGTAAATAATTCCACTACGTCGATGGTTATGAATATTACATCTTCGTCCCACATCTCATGCTTAATTATTCCCAGAAAATCCCACGAGTCTTTTATTATATGATCACTGTTCACGACCTGTTGTTTCAACCACTTATCTATAGAAACTCCAAAGGGATACGTTTTTGACCCTCGTCCATCCACTATTGGTCTAAAACTTAAATTTTCCAAATCTTTGTGGGTCTTTGGTATCCCAAAAATTGTAGCTACTTTTGGATTTAAAACTTTTAGGTATTTATATGTTTCTCCTGTAATTCTTTCTTCTAAAAGATAATCTTCCAAATAATAGTCTATTCTTTTATTACTAATGTTTATCTCATTAAGTGAAGCTGGTTGGTATGTTTCTAGGTCATTCGGCATTTCAAAGATTTTTTGGGAATATTCCAATGTGTCAAAGAAAACCATCCCACCCCCTTTGTCTGGTCGCATAACTCTTATAGTTCTATCATTCTTAAGCTTTTGCATGACTTCATTTTCTTTGTAAGTCAGATTTTTATTTTTAAGAGTATGCTGCTCCTTACTTTTCAATTTATAAATATCTTCCATTATGGCTTTTTCCAGGACGTTTAAAGTAGGGTCTAAAGGTGGATTATATACACTTTTATTTCTAGGTTCCATATTATTGTTTTTTCTCCTTTCAGCTTTAGTTTTATCTTGAAACATGTAGGCCAAATTTAACTTTCTCAGGAACATTTTTAATTCTATAATGGTGTAAGTGTAGTCAAATTGCTTTGCAGGAACAAATTTTAACCCTTTCATACACAATTCAAAATGTTCAGGTGTTAAATCTACCCCTGCATAGTTATAAATATGGTATCCTTTCATGGTGTTTACTACTACGTTTTCTAATATTTGTTCGTTCTTCCCTATTTCCTGTTCTTGTTCTTGTTCCTTCTGTTCCATCCTGTTACCCATTGCTCTCTTTCTTGTTCCAGCCCTACATCCCATTCTTGTTGGTACTGAAAAGATTGAAATTCATGTGTGTCTTTGTTAAGTTGTTCATTATTATAATAATTTCCCTTAGTTTCTAATCTTTGCATTTTTCTTTGCCCATTAATGTTCTTGTTCATAATGTTTCTATTATTTTTCAGTGTTCTATCTCTCTTAACCACATATGCCCTGTTCTCCTTATATTCGTCTAAATCTCTCTTCATTTTCTTACATTTTGTTTCAAATATTTTATTACATTTAAAATCTATATTGTCTAATTTTCTGTAATACACCCCTTCATATTCAGAGAATAGAAGGTCATTTTTAATTTTCCCATCTAAAATTTCTGCTTCTCCTATCAATATACTTAACTTCTTGTCATTGTTTTTTATTATTTTCCCAATTAACTCCATGCCATACCTATCAAACATTTCTGTAAATTCTGCTATCAAATTATCGTCATAATCCAACCCAAAAGGAAATTTATAAATTCTGAGACCCTTGGGTATTATTTTTTTCAACAAACATTCAGACAAATAACCATTTTCAACCTGCAATTTCTTAATATGAAACATTTTTGTTTCAAACTTAAAAATCATGTCCTTCACTGTACCATCATACACATTCTGTTCATCATTCGTATTCTTATATGTTTTATCTGCCAGTACATTATCTGAAAAAACATATTGTTTTGTTAACAAATAGTCAAAACCTTTTAATTGTCCTCTGGTTTGTTTTTGGACCATATGGTTTGAACTATTACTCACATGTCTCTGGCTTGTGGTTACATTTGATATCTTGTTTCCTGCTGTGTGTTGCATCACCTTATAATCACATTTTTAAATGATAACAATATTATATTAAGGTAGCCAAAACCTGAAAATATTGTGATTTTTTTTATGGGTCAAAGAGTCAGCTAAGAACCATCTTGCTCTGTAACTCCTGACCCAAAGTAGCTGTTAACATTTGTTGTAACTCCCATTAAAAGTCATTAAACTCCATACCTCAAATATGTGCTTCCAAGTGCCCAGTTCTTTTGCTGTGCATCTCCTGCATATGGATGAAACCTGGGGGAGCATTTTATTAAGTCTACTACAGGTGTAAAAATATCTGTGGAGATACTTCCATGCAATGATTCTGAATTTCTTTGATGTAGTTGTATATTCTGGAGATAAGCAAATCACTGTCCATGGATGTGCTCTTATCTGCTTATTCAGGGACCTGACCCATTCTTTCCTTAATAAATCCACCCTATTTTCCATACATTGTAATAAAGCCTTATAAGTGCTTCTCAATATGCTCCTTCTTGCAGTTTTCTCTGTTCTAACTTTTATTAATACATTTGTTTACCTCAGGCCTTACGTTCTGTCCTTTTCATCTATCTTTGCTATACGTTCTAAATTTTACCTTAAGCCCATGTGTAGCAGCCTTACTTGTTCTGTCAAATTAAATCTTCATTTGGAATCTTCCCAGGTCAGCAGCTTATCCTGTCTTAATATCTGTTCCTAAAACTTAGGTTCAGTTTGTAATTTTTCCATATCATTGCTGCTGTGTCTGTTGATTTACTTGCTACTGAATACTTATCCATTCCTGTTGGTGTTATATTTTCTACTCTCTCTCACATATTTCAACTATAATAATAATAATAATAATAATTTGCAGGCTTGAGAAATATAGTGTCCCAGATATTTCTTATTTTTCTTCCTATAGTTGTAACCAGAATTACTGTCTCTCTTGTTGTTTACCATGTCCATTTTATACCTGCATAAGCTGGTTCCATTTGGGAGAATAGTCTTTGTACTGTGTAAAATAAATTAGCTTTATCTGGGTTGCTATAAAATACAGCTTCAAGTCTGGGAGACCTAATCCTTCCCAGTCTGTCGGTAATGTCCTTACCTCTCAGTCGACTGTAGTGTCTTACCTCCCCATAAAAAGTTTAACTTCTTATTATCCTTGTTCAAATTATTTCCTTTGGATAATAGAAGAAAGTCTGGCTGTTATAGAAAATTAAGGGTACTAACAACATTTTTGCTGCCTATATCATTGTGCCCTTATGTATATTGAATACTTTCCTCTGCTAGGTTTTCCCTTATTTTGGTATCCTTTGTTTCATCCCATGTATCTGCACCCCCTTTTATCCATATTCTCAGATATGTTATCTTCTCATGACCCCAAAAGAATGTGGAGTTCTATAGTAAATTATGGGTTGAGATGTAGTTCAGAACAGTTGTTTTATTTTTATTTTTGTTGATTTCGTAAACAGCAATCTGTTGACATTTTCATAATAATTTGAATCAAATGGGTAGGTCTTTCATAGGATTTGATGGATAATATATAATACCTTCAGCAAATGCAGCTATCTTCTCTTCTCTGACATGCCAATTATAACTTTCTATTTGTGATTCTCTAATTTTAGCTGCTAAAGGTTCTAAATGCATTGCAAATAGAACGGGGAATAATGGACACCCCTGCTTCATCTCCTATTAAGCATGAGATAGCTGAAAAGTGTTCCCCCAGGCTTCTTACTTTTGAATCTGTATACATTTGAAAATCTATCCACATTTTCAGAAACCCAAATCTTTTTAGCATCTTACTCAGAAACTCAGCATACTCAGGCAAAGGCTTTTTCTGCATCCATCCCTATTAACGTTAGATGATCTTTATTTATTTCTGTTCCTCCTGCAACATCAAAGTCTTATTAATATTGTCAAAGGTCTGCATCTGACCAGTAAGACCACATTGATCAAGACTAATAATATTTAGGACGACTGGTGATGACCTCTTGGCTAGTATGGTCATAAAAATCTTGTAGTTGTGGTTTAATGCTGAAATTGGCCTAATGGAACCCAGGTCTATTGGATTATTACCTTCTTTAGATATTAACATTGTAACTACTTATTTCCACAGAGATTGAATGGCCCCTCCTGTCGCATGTCTTGTGTATTCGAATGAGACACTGAGGCATGAGGTGGGTTCAGTTCATTTATTGTACATAAACACATCAGGAGCTGTAACTGGAACATGTACTTTGAACTTTGTATGTTTACTGACTCGCTCATTACTTCTAACACACTCACATGTGCATCTCCATTCAAGTTTGCACTCATACTGAATGACTGTACAAAATGACACTGATCTCGCACGTGCTCAGTAACTTATATGCATGTCCTCTCGGACTACAGTGGCTGACTAGGTACAATATGCACACTGATCTACACCTCCTTTTATATTACTAATGAATAGTTTCTGAAGCAGTGCTGCCATCCTGTTTCTATTCAGTCTCCAAACCTCCAGTGGTATCCCATCTGATCCAGGGGACTTCCCCAAAGGTTGATAACTCATTGCTAGATTAACATCCTCATTTATCATTTGTTCCAAATTTGCTCTATCTCCTCTTGACATCTGAGGTAGAAGTACATTCTTCCAAACCCCTCAGTTGCCTTCTCCATATCTTTCATGCTGTCACTATAAAGTATGTCTCATAATATTTTTAACACTTCCAAATGTTTACAGTCTCCATCTCCATTTTATCCAATTCTTCATTCTGTAGTTTAGTAATAACCCTGTCCATATTTTGATATCTCAACTTTTGTGTCAGAAATTGTATTTATATGGTTACTTTCAAAATATAGCATGTTAAAGGCTATTTTCTGATATTCATTTTGTGTGATAAGATGTTCCAAAATAATTGTCTTTGATTTTCCCATTGTCCTTCTTCAAACCCATTTGTTTCTCTTGTAATTTTTTGACAATTGTCCCTATATGCATCATTTGATTTTTTTCCTTTTCTCCTTTTTCTTTAATATTGACTAGTTTTGTAATTTTAAATTTCAAGTTCTCCTATTTCTCAGCAAGGTCTTTATTTGTTGTTTCATTTGGTAAAATCTTTTGTAGCAGTAAATCTACCCACGAGCACCAGAAATGCTTCTATTCGGTAAGCACATTAGAAACCTCCACTGCTTTTATTTGTCTACTGGTAAATCCCATTTTAATTGTAATTGGATAATGGTGTGGTTTGACAACAAAAGGGTGAGTCTTTTGACCTGCAACCAGGTTTTTAAGTTCCCATGTGATATAAAATCTATCTAATCTATCCCAAGTATTGTACTGCTGTGAAAACTATGTATATTCTATTTTTGTTCCCTCGGTCCGTATTATGTTTAGTGAACAAAAGGTTTTAAAATACTTTCCCAGGAATCTGCCCTTCTGAGATATTTTATATTTCCTTGGACCACCTGGCACGTCCTCTCTCACTATACAGTCACCAACTATTACCAAAAATTCTTTGGTGGAAATCTAAAAAAATTACCCAATATTTCCTTTAATTCATATTTTTTTTGTTTTTGGTGGAATACACAGAGCTGCATTTGCCAGCCCCTCATAACCCTCTGAATGTATACTCCCCTCCATTTATCCATTTTGCCCTCTTCAGTTTCGATATCAATGCTTTCTCCAACTGGTATTACAACCCCCTCTTTCTACCTTCACCTGCAGTTATGTTGTATCAAACATTTATGTTCACCATTGTAAAGATGTGTTCCTTTGTAACAGAAAAAATTTGGGCCATAGTCATTAATGTTCATCAGCACACTCTGTCAATTGTCAAGATGTGTTAAGCCATTTTATTTTATTTATTCTGAGTTTGTTAACCTGGGTAGAGCACTGATCCCACTGACCCATTCCAGTCTCAGCCTGTGGAAAACACAATAGATACATGATATAGATCAGGGTTGAAGTTCTTTTTGGATCTGATATTCCTGATAGTGGTAGGAATGGGAGAACAGGATTTATGCCTGATGATATAGGTAAGTGAGTGGTCACTTATATCATCAGGAAGGGTTCAAGATTCATATATTTGGGGATGGTTGTTTATTAGAATCCAGTCTAATGTGCTTTCCTTCTTGTTGTGTTTGTTTATCCTGGTGAGGGGGGTGATGGTTTGGGAGAAACCATGAGGGTTAATGTGGATGGTAGGGTGGCTGCTACTACAGCAATTCCAATCAATGTTTATATCACCAAGGATCAGAGTGAATGACAAAATGTAATATAGACATGTATACAAAGTAAATATCAGTTGGTTTGAGGGTATAAAGGCAATAGATAAGTGACATTATATATAGAGTGACTGAAAAATGCAATATATGCATTGTTTTTATTTTAGAGGCGCTTAGTAGTAATTGCTTATCATCAGGGTATGAAAATTGGCCTGATGTTCAAGTTCAAGAGAAGTGACAAATGGTTAGAGTAGAATATGACCATGTCAGTGGCTGGAGCAGAATAGGACATTTAATGTTCGAGGCTGCCCTCATTTGTAAAGAGCTGCTCATCTTTCTATTGATTTCCTACAGCTTAGCTATACTTTTGAGGGCTAAGTAATTAGTTGTTCAAGTAGTTCAGCTTCTGATATGTGCAAGCAAGAATTTGAAAGCATCTTGTGGTAAATCACAGTACTAGATGTAACCAACATCAGTAAAATAAGAACAGTTAAAATACTAGTTATGGGGATATCTTAACTGTTGCAACAGCTTATATAATGATTTTTGACAATTTTGAGTTGGCTAAAACAGGGAAGTACCAAATCTATAATAATTATTTGGCTACGTCTTGTTGTGTTATTCTGTATGTGTAACAGTGATAAACAGGAAAGCAGAGCGCCTGATGTAAGCTAGTTTTTCTGGTGAGTAAGGTAACATAGATGCAGAAGGAATCAGATATCACCACCATTAATAGAATATGCTGATAGCTCAGCAGTGGTTTGCTCTACCCCAAATTTTCCCACGTTAGAAACCATCGCACAGGAAGCTTTTACCTCTATAGAAAACTGGCTAAATAAATCTTAGTTGCTGTTAAACTTAAAAAAAAAAACTAATCATATTCCTTCTCCAAAACATAAATCAAAACAGCACTGATCTTAATATTATCTCCTCAAACAACTCAAAAATGTAAAACATCACCAGCTCAAGATTACTAGGAGTTGCCATTGATAACAAATTAAAATTCGATCTGCACGTTAAAAAACACACTGGAAACTAGGCTCTCTTTATAGAATAAAGCACCTGCTAAGTGATCGTAGTAAAAAAAAAATAGCTGCCACCTCCCTTCCCCTTCCTAACCTCTTATATGCCTCAACAATATTCACAAATCTCAACTCTTCCACCAAACACAAACTAGAAAGCACCTACTACAAAATTAACAAATTTGTTTGCAGCCACCCAAACCACTCCCACCACTGCACAATGTTCAATACCCTCTAATGTCTTGAACTTCCTCAACACATTGCCATGTCTCTGCTACTCACAGCACACCCAAAACGTCACCATCCACTTAAACACCCTCCCTGTCAAATCACATCCAATGCCATGCACCAACTAGAACCCTAAGATCCTCAGAACTTAAACTGTTGCTAATAAATAAAATAATTATTACAGTTACTTGCTATTTTCTGCCACAATCTCCAAAGAATGGAACCAACTTCCAAAACATCAGGCTTTTAAATAACCTGAAGCAATTCAAATCCACCCAGTAATATTACCTGGCAACTAATAAACTATGCAACTGTACCACATCTACAGTTTGAAGTATGTAGTCCTATCTCTGTCTGCTATTATTATTTATTATTTTATTATTTGGCATTTGTTTACCAAGGAAGTCCGAGTGGGTATGAGACCATTTTCAGTGGAGGCCCAGGGAGAAAAGCTCCACAGTACATGTTAAACAGAATTTAAAAAAATCGAACAATGGTTACAAATATTAAGACACGAACAAAGTAGTACAATTTGTGAATACAATAAAAGAAAATAAGCAAAATATAAGGCAAGCAATAAAGTTGAACATACATTATATGCAAGATAGAAGAGATTTCCTAATATGCATGCTACATAATGATGCATGAAAAATATATAACAGAATAAGTAATAGGTCATAAAAGCCATATACTCTTTCTGGCAGGAGAGCTAGGTAGTACATTTCAGTGATAAATTCTGGGATAGATAAAGGTTAGTGTAAGAATATAAAGAAAGGACATTAGAATGTCAAGGAATTAAAGAGAGGTGAGGCTAGAAAGTATGTAATGCAGGAAGGGAAGTAGGATCTATCAAGAGAAAGTCCATTAAGAGTGGGGAAGAAGGGAATAGAAAAGAGTGCTAAGATGGCGGGGAGCACGGGCAGATCCAATTATTGTTAGATGTTCTTTCAGCCTAGACTTGAAGGAATAGTAGTGGGGTATAAGTGTGATTAATTCTGGAATTTGGTTCCAGGATTTGGCAACACAGTGAGAGTAAAGACTAACCCCATTAGATTTTTGAGGTTTGTAAATAGATAGTAGATACTTGTGAGAGGAGTGTAGGTCATGAGATGGAATATAGTGTTGAAGTAGTGATGATGCAGTTTGCGAAAATCAGGAATTGTACAGTATTTTGTGAGTTAATCTTAGTTGATTAAATGTGAGAAGGTGGGGTAGTTCGAGACAATTTAGGGGCTTGAGAGCACAGCAATGGTGAGAGTAGTAATTTAGCTATTTTATTATAACATTGACTAAGTTTTGCTTTGAGTGAAGAGTGAAGAATGGTTAGAACAGATGAAGCATATAAAAGGGAAGGTACGAAACAGGTGGTGGCAAGGGTTACTCTTGTGGAGTTACAGATGAATTTCTTAGCCCTATACATCATGCCCAATTTTTGATTATTTTTTTTATGTTGTTGCTGATAAGTAGGTCAAAGTTAAGATTGGTGTCAATAGTTACACCTAACAGTTTTGTATGTGAAACCACATTGATTGAAGTATTGTTCAGAGAAGTAATAGCAAAGTTAGAGGTATCTGGAGAAAATAGTTTTGGTAAAAATAGTAGGTGTACTTTTTGTGGTTAAGTTGTAAATGGTTGTTGGTGAGCAAAGACTCAATAGAATTGAATGCTTCTTGAGTTAAACTCTGTAGATGAGAGAGAGTCCTGGCAGAACAGATTGACGTAGAGTCATCAGCATATTGAATTAGTGTGGCTTGTTTACTGTCAATATTAAGATGATTAATAAAAATGTTGAAGAGAAGTGGACTTAGTACTGAGCTTTGGGGTACCTCAGTGCTAATAGGTAAGTAAGGAGAGAAATTAGAGTTCCATTTGCCAGATTGATATCTGTTAGAGAAATAGCTAGTGAACCATTGTAATGGTTAAACTCAGAAGAGATAGTTGGGATAAGAGTTGGGGGCAGGTAAAGACTTTGGATACATGTAAGAACAGAGAAGAGACAAAGTTTCCTGAGTCATAAGCTTTGTTGACAGTGTCAGTAAAGGACAGTAGAGCAGTGATAGTGCTGTGTTCTGGTCTGAATCCATGTTGAGTGGGAGAGAGAAGATTATTGTGAAGTAGGTATTGAAGAAGTTGTTTATGGATACATTTTTCTAGAATTTTTGATAGTGGTGAAAGAATAGCAATTGGCCTATACTTAGAGATTTCTGTGGAGGTGCCACCTTTGTGGAGAGGGAGGATGAAGGATTTTTTACATAGGGAAGGGACATATGCCTCCTTGATGGATCTATTAATGATTATTGAGACTGGATAGGCAATTGAGTCAGCAGCCATTTTTAGGAATTTTTAGGACGATTATCATCAGAGGGAGAACATGGCTTGAGCTTGCACAGGAGGGATTTGATGAAGGAAGTAGGAACTAGTTGAAAAGAAAATGTGGAGTGACACGTAATAGAAGGCTGACAGAGGGAGATGGAGGGAATTTGTTAGTGATTGAGGCTATGCTATCCATGATGTAAGAGTTAAATTGAGTTGCTATGTCAGGGGAGGTACTATCACAGGATGGTTGGGGGGACTACTGACTTCCTGGGTTTAGGATTTTTTTTGATAGTGTGCCATGAGATTTTTGGACCAAATTTGTGCTGATTTTGTGGCTTTGCATAGAAGTATTTTTTGTCTAAATTAACCTGTTTCTTTACAAGGTTGCACAGTGCATTGAAATGTTATAAATTATTGTGAGTCTTATGTTTTAGGTAAGTTATCCAAGCCTTGTCTCTTTTTTGCATGAGTGATCTGGTATAGACAGAAAGCCAATGAGTATAGCTGGTTTTGACTCTTTTCCTTCTGGTCGAAGCTAAATGGTCTAAAGTGTTTAGGAATGTGGAATTAAATTGTTCAAATGCATCATCTAGTGGTAAGTATTTAAGGAAGGACCAATTGATGGTGTTTAGTAAATTTGTAAAGGCCTGCTGGTCAAAGTTGGATAGGTTTCATACTGTCTTGTAGGCGTGTTGTCTACATGAATGTGAAATAAGTCTAGTTATACATATGGGGGTGGTGATCACTAATAGAGACTGGAAATGTTTTGGAATGAGAGAAATTGTTAGGATGGGAGATGAAAATCCAATCAATTATTGAGCCGTTTTGGTTTACGGACCTGGTAAAGGTTGGGTGAGTAATTAGCTGAGAAAATCAAAATAGGTTTATTCTATATGTGGGAAATTATAAGTTAAGTTTCTGCCAGTCAATGTTGATATCACCTAATATTATTGTTTCCAGAGAGATATTTTTGATACCCTAGATAGGATACTTTCAAGAGTTGATAAGTTATTGCCAGGGGGTATGTATATAGCTATAATGCAGAGACTTTTATTATTGTTTAATTTTAAGGTAGGTGATCAATAGTTCGGCATTGTCAAAGAAGGGTATGACTTGGTTGTGAGAGGTTAAGGAAATAGAACCAGGCTATATTACTGCAACACCACCTCCATTTCTTTTATGTTGGCCAGCTCTGAACATATTAAAGCCTGGTGGAAGTACTTCGGTATCTTTTATGTATAGTTTAAGTCAGGTTTCAGTGATTACTGGTATGTCAGGAGATTGTGCAGTCATCCAAGCATGCAACACAGAATTTTTTGTTGCATGTGCTATGTGTGTTTACTGAGATAAAGTTAAGCATATTTTGCGTATGGGTTGAAGATGTGGATTGTGAGATGTTGGGAACAGGGTTAGGGTGGATGTCACTATAGAGCTGGAGGAATTTCAAGTTTGCATAGTAAAGATAAGATTTCATTTTGGTTAAATTGTCAGTATGTTATGTTAAACAGGTACAGCTGTGTCTGAAACAGTTTGGGTTCAAAGAACAATATATTGTCTGTGTGAAAGAGATGAGTTGTGATGGGTAGGGAGTAGTGATTTGTGTTACTGGTGTAAGAGGGTAGTGTCTGTAGGAGAGCTTAGAATAGGTTGGATGGGAACCAGATATGATGATAGTGAAAAGAAGCAGAAAAGCATTAGTGATAGGAGAGTAAGGAGAATCATTTTAGACGAGGGATTATTAGAGAGTTAATCAGACAAACTACTTAAGTGGATAATTTGAGGAGAATAATAAAGTTTGTAGAAATGAAGGAAGGGGAATAGTATGCAGCTAGGGTGCTAGTCTGATATTAATAGGAATATGCTGAGAAATGGAGTGTAAGGATGAGGAGGGTGGAGCTAACAGAGGAAGAGGTGTGGTGTGGATAGGTTTAAATGTAGAGGTATTTGGGGTGGGAGAGATTAGGGGGCAGCATAGGGGAATGAAGTGAGCCTGGAGGGCGAACAAGTGGGATGATACCTCAGAGAACAAGAACCAGAAATAAACTGTCAGTGAGGCTGCAGAAAATCTATTAAGATGCTGGTTATAAGGTCAGTTAAGTATTATGTGCAAAGTAGTAAGGTATATAAGGGTATGTTTAAAGCTTATAAAGAATATTAGCTTAAGAACATTTGGTACTCCTCTTTAAGCAAGTACAGTGGAATCAGAAACTGCTCCAAGTGCAATTCCTAATTAAAATAAGTTGGGAGGGGGAAGGGGGGTGAGCACTCTACACAGATTGCAAGTGTAACAAAAACATTATATTAAATACAGCTATTCAAGCCAAATAACATTGCATACTGAAAATCCAATTAAAGGGAAAGACCATTTATCATAGGTTCATAGGTAGGTACTAGGCTATCGGCTCAAGCGCCTATGTAAGCCTAGCCAACAAGGTTCCCTGGCTTACGCCACCCAAGAAAGTTATTTTCCTGTGCCATCCCCGGGGTGTATTTCCTATTTCCTATCCACTCATCAAGATTTTTCTTGAAGAGTGCTAATGAAGAACTTTGCTTGACATAGATGGGTAGCCTGTTCCAGAGTATGGGAAGTCTCTGGGATAGGAATCTATCCCTCCATCATGTCCTGTTTATTGTGGTGACAAGGTTTAGGTCCCTAGAGCGTGTAGCTCTGAGGGATTGGGATTTCTTTAGGTGTAGCATGTCCAACAGCTCTTGGTTTGACATAGCTTTATATGTTAGGCAGAGATCACCTCAGAGTAGGCGATATGCTATGGAGTAAAGTTGGAGTTTTTTGAGACGGTCAGTGTAGGGCATTTGTTTGAGGCCATTCATCCTCTTTGTGAGGTACTTCTGTGGCCTTTCCAGCTGCTGCAGATGTCTTGTGAGGTACATTCCAAAAGGGGCATTGTACTCTATAATGGGTCTAATGAGTGTCGAGTAGAGAGAAACAATGACCTCTTTTTTCCTGGATGAGAACCCTTTTATGATGAGATGTGCCACGTAGAAGGACTTCCTGACTACTGTGGCGATGTGACTATCAAAGGAGAGACTACTGTCCACCTGGGTCCCAAGGTCTCTTATCACACATTCGGTGTTAAGTAGATTGCTGCATCTGTGGTAGTTCATGGGTACAGAGTATTTACCAAAGGAGATGACACTGCACTTTTTGGCATTGAGCTTGAGGCCATGGCTCTGACGCCAGGCATCTGTCTCAGCGAGACCCTTCTGTAGGTTGTCCACATCATTTGGGGACTTGACTATGGCTCCTAGTTTGCAGTCATCTGCAAACTTCATTAGCCAGAGGCCTTCTGTGTTAGCCTGTACTTCAGAGAAGTAGATACCAAACAGGAGAGGTCCAAGGACGGAACCTTGTGGTACTCCACTTGTCACTGCTTTGAGGTCAGATTTGGAGTCTGCAACTTTTACAGTGTGGGTTCTCTCAGTGAGCCAGTTGACAACCCATCTTGTGATGCAGTGATTTATACCTAGTTTAGTGAGTTTAGCTATAATTCCAGAATGGGGGATGGTGTCGAAAGCCTTGGCAAGGTCAAGATAGGCTGTGTGAACCACCTTACCCTCATCTACAGCTTTGGTGACTGCCTCAAAGAAGTCGATCAGGTTCAGGAGGCATGATCTGCCTTTCACAAACCCGAACTGGGTGGGATCCAAAGTTTGGAGGTTACCAATGTCTTTGTTAATGAGTTCCATGGTGATACGTTCCATGGCCTTGCAGACCAGGCTCGTCAGGCTAATAGGTCGATAGTTCCCGGGATCAGTGGTGGCTCTCACTTTGTGGAGTGGGATAACTGTTGCTGTGCACCATTTAGTGGACACAAAGCCTAATGTGAGGCTATTATTAAACATGGTGCTTAAGTGGGGAGCCAGTTCGTTCTGAAGTTCGTGTAAAATGCAGCCTGGGATGTTGTCTGGTCCCATGGATGCTGTGTTTTTGGCTTTAGAGAGTGCAGCTTTTACCTGCATAGTTGTGATTACAGGGACTCTGCATTCTTCCTGTATAGATATGGACCCTTTAGGGGATGGGGGGGCAAAGTTAGCACTGAACCTATTTGCCAGGATGTTGGCAATATCAGTTGGTTCTGTAATTTTCGTGCCGTTGTGCTGTAACTCAGAGCAGATCTGGGTGTTGCCATTGAGATTCTTGACATAGCTATAGAATGCTTTGTGGTTGTCCTTAGAATTAGTGGCAATTTTGTTTTCATAGCTAGCTTTGGAGGATCTTATAAGAGATCTCAGCTTCTTACTGAGGCTAACCAGGGAGCTCCTCCACTCATGGGATTTTACTCTCTTTTGCAACAGTTTCTTCCTTTTGTTGTACAGTTTGATTATGGCAGGGGACCACCAGATTGGCTTCCTTTTTTTGGAGGATAGCATCTTGGTTCTGTTTGGGATAGCACGATCCATGCACTCGTGTAAGTGCTTATAGAGTGCATTTGTGTAGGATTCAGCAGTCGTAACTGTATTGTCCATCTGCATGGGTGTCATGAAGTTCACCACTTCTGTCTTAAGAAGCATGAAGTTGGCTTTGGAGAAATATTTTACTGTGGTTTCCTTAATGGGGGGTGGGGGCGGGATGTGGATATCAAGGGTGATTAGCTTATGGTCGGATCAGACCAACGAGGAGTTGACTTCAGATGTGGAACACTGGTCACTCATGTTGGCAATGACTAGGTCTAGGATATTGTTGCCCCTGGTGGGAGTGTGGATAAGTTGATCCAGGGCATTGGAGTTTATGAATTCCAGAAAGCATTGAGCTAAGGAGTTGGTACACGAGTAGTTTTCCCAGTTAATGGTGGGGTAGTTGAAGTCACCCATTATTAAGGTGTTTGGTTGAACCCTAATATTTTCCAGTACATCAAGAAAAGAGGAGTGGGAATCCTGGGGCATGGTGGGGGATCTGTAGCAAGCTACAATTTGTATTGCAGTTTTGCCCTGAGTTAGTTGCACTTGGATAACCTTGGATGCATTATGCTGAGCAACTAGCCTGGAGGTCTGGATATTCTTAATGAATATGGACACACCTCCACTTTTGGTGTTTCAGTCCAGGTTACATGGCCGAAAAGTGTGGTATGAGTTATAGCCTGGTAGTGCAGGGGTGCTCAATGGAGCCTTGAACCAGGTCTCAATCACTGCACAGATATCAATGTTCTCCATTTTAAGGAGTGCCTTGAGTGAGTACATTTTGAGATTTAGACTTCTAGCATTGAGTAGCATTACCCTCAGTTTTTGCTTGCCTGTTCCTGCTACAGTGGTGAATTTGTCATTTGAACCTTGCCTAAAAAAGGCACTATAGGGGCAGCAAGAGCCTTAGCCAGTATCTGGAATCCCAGGGGTGACAGGTGCAGGCCATCTGTGGCAAAACATCGTGGTCTGTCGACCATGTCATCCCAAGCAGACAAATACTGGATCCCCTTAGAATGACACCAGAAGCATAGCCAATTGTTGAAGTCAATCATTTTGTCCTTGTACTGCGGTATCATTCTGGGCAATGGCAGAATGCTACTCAGGGCTAGGGTCATACCTGCCTGGGCTACAAGATCGGAGAGCTCTTCCATGTCTCTTTTCATGTAGTCCGGGGAGGTATGTCTCAGGTCATTCACACCAACATGGACAATGACAGAGTCATATTTGTACTTGTTGTGGAGTGACCTGAGTGTGTGGGTTATGTGGCGGATCCTGGCACCTGACAGGCAGCTGACAGTAACCTTTCCCTTGTTTAGCCTGGTGAGTGGGACATCAGTGTGCCTGACTATAAAGCCACCTATGACTAGTGTGTTGGATATGTTGTTTTGCCTTATTGGCTGTGGTTGAGTGGCACACTGAGTCTGTGGCTATGTGTCATTTGTGTTGTGTTGGGGGATGGAGGTTGCTTGCGTTTCTGCTTTGGATGTCTCTGTTGCTTAGACAGATTATTATTGAGAGCCTCCACAAATGTTTTTGTGTTACTATGTGTGGATTTTGGTGGTGCAGATTTAGTGAGACTATGTGATGAGTGTGGTGTGGTGCAAATGTTTACCTTCTCCATATGACTGTCAAGTTCAGTCTTGGTTGGAGAAAGCTTTACCTCCAGTTTGGCTAGATACGTGCATCTCTCACAGGTTGTAATGTTGGGTGGTAGGAGGAGAGGGTTGTCTGTGTACATAAGGCAATTTCTACATTGCCTCAAGATGCCCAGATTCATCAGATAGACAGGAGAGAACACTGGGAGCTGACCCTTGGACATGTCTGAATAAAAAAAATATTTTCCTCTAGATAACTGAGTACAACAGCTGTTTTTCTCTAGGCAAGTGAGAAAAGTAAGTACAAAAACTGTTTTCCTCTAGGTAATGAGGAATGTTGAGTGCTATAGTAATTAATAGCTTATTTAGTGCTTACAAGTTCTGAATAAGTGCTGAGCACGAATAAACAAATTTAAGTGCTAAAACTAAGAATCTATATCTGCACTAGACGAGTTACAGGACAGAAACAAGTGCAAATGCAGGCTTTCAAATCAGAAAGTTGAGAGAGATGGAAGAGATTGCCCAAACGGCCAGTAACTACAATTTCTGGGCCAGAACCACTCCTTATGTGGTAGACAGGTTACCTAGTGCTTGCCACTTCCACTGATAAGCTAGAAGGCTTCCCTCCAACACAGAAAGGCTTTGGGGGCTCAGAAGCTTACATACAGTCCTGGATACAGCAAATCTATATCTGGAACACTAGTTACAGGAAAGGTAGGAAACAGGCTTACAGTTTTTTTTTTTTTTTTTTTTTTTTTTACAGAAAAGTAGCTAAAACAGTAGTAAAAACAATTCACCTGCAGTGCAAGCTAGCACACTTGAGTATGTAGCAATAGTAGACCAAACACTGTTTAAAAATGCAATTAAATTAAAAAGGACTAAAAGCAAGTGCAGAAAGAGTTTATTAAGTAGAATGTGGTAAAGAGATGGGACTGGGGGAGTGTCCCAGATCAAATCTACAGTGGGACGAGCAACTGCAAAAGCCACCAAATTTAAACTACAAGCCAGAAATAGGGAGGGTGGGTGGGACAAAAGAGTATCAACAGAGATCTAAGCAACAATTAACAGTACAAACTCTAAAACCAAAAAAATATACTCAGCTATGTATATTTGCAGATAAATTGGAAAGCAGTCTATCAGAACAGGGAGACAGCAGTTTCAACAGAGATCTAAGCAACAATTAACAGTACAAACTTTAAAATCAAAAAAAGATACCTAGTTCAGTATATTTGCAAATAGATTGGAATGCAGTCTCTCTGAACAGGGAGACAACAGTTTCAACAGAGATCTAAGCAACAATTAACAGTGCAAACTCTAAAACCAAAAAATATACTCAGCTCTGTATATTTGCAGATAGATTGGAAAGCAGTCTCTCAGAACAGTGAGACAACAGTTTCAACACAGATCTAAGCAACAATTAAGAGTACAAACTCTAAAACCAAAAAATATACTCAGCTCTGTATATTTGCAGATAGATTGGAAAGCAGTCTCTCAGAACAGGGAGACAACAGTTTCAACAGAGATCTAAGCAACAATTAACAGTACAAACTCTAAAACCAAAAAATATACTCAGCTCTGTATATTTGCAGATAGATTGGAAATCAGTTTCTCAGAACAGGGAAACAACAGTTTCAACAGAGATCTAAGCAACAACTTACAGTACAAACTCTAAATCCAAAAAATATACTCAGCTCTGTATATTTGCCGATAGATTGGAAAGGAGTCTCTCAGAACAGGGAGACAACAGTTTCAACAGACATCTAAGCAACAATTAACAGTACAAACTCTAAAACCAAAAAATATACTCAGTTCTGTATATTTGCAGATAGAATGGAAAGCAGTCTCTCAGAACAGGGAGACAACAGTTTCAACAGGGATCTAAGCAACAATTAACAGTACAAACTCTAAAACCAAAAAAGATACTCAGCTCTGTATATTTGCAGATAGATTGGAAAGCGGTTTCTCAGAACAGGGGGACAGTTTCAACATAGATCTCGGCAACAATTAACAGTACAAACTCTAAAACCAAAAAATATACTCAGCTCTGTATATTTGCAGATAGATTGGAAAGCAGTCTCTCAGAACAGGGAGACAACAGTTTCAATAGAGATCTAAGAAGCAATTAACAGTACAAACTCTAAAACCAAGAAAATACACTCAGCTATGTATATTTGCAGATAGATCGGAAAGCAGTCTCTCAGAACAGGGAGACAACAGTTTCAACAGAGAACTAAGCAACAATTAACAGTACAAACTCTGAAACTAAAAAATATATACTCAGCTCTGTATATTTGCAGATAGATTGGAAACCAGACACTCAGAACAGGGAGACAACAGTTTCAACAGAGATCTAAGCAACAATTAAGAGTACAAACTCTAAAACCAAAAAAGATACTCAGCTCTGTATATTTGCAAATAGATTGGAAAGCAGTTTCTCAGAACAGGGAGACAGTTTCAGCAGAGATCTCGGCAACAATTAACAGTACAAACTCTAAAACCAAAAAAATATATATCAGCTCTGTATATTTGCAGATAGATTGGAAAGCAGTCTCTCAGAACAGGGAGACAACAGTTTCAACAGAGATCTAAGCAGCAATTAACAGTACAAACTCTAAAACCAAAAAAATACACTCAGCTCTGTATATTTGCAGATAGATTGGAAAGCAGTCTCTCAGAACAGGGAGACAACAGTTTCAACAGAGATCTAAGCAACAATTAACAGTACAAACTCTAAAACCAAAAACTATACTCAGCTCCTTATATTTGCAGATAGATTGGAAAGCAGTCTCTCAGAACAGGGAGACAGTTTCAACAGATATCTAAATAACAATTAACAGTACAAACTCTAAAACCAAAATAATATACTCAGCTCTGTATATTTGTAGATAGATTGGAAAGCAGTCTATCAGAACAGGGAGACAGCAGTTTCAACAGAGATCTAAGCAACAATTAACAGTACAAACTTTAAAATCAAAAAAAGATACCTAGTTCAGTATATTTGCAAATAGATTGGAATGCAGTCTCTCTGAACAGGGAGACAACAGTTTCAACAGAGATCTAAGCAACAATTAACAGTACAAACTCTAAAACCAAAAAATATACTCAGCTTTGTATATTTGCAGATAGATTGGAAAGCAGTCTCTCAGAACACAGGTTCCAGCAATTAAATGCTTTATACACACTTTCTTATTTATAAAGCATTTTGGCAGGTTTGCAGAGAGCTTGCAAGTGATTTTTGTTGTTTGAGTCCCAAGTGTTTAAAATCATCCAGGAGGGACCTTGTAGTTTACAGATGAGGAGGGGGGGTCATAGGTGCCGGAAGCTGTTGAAGACTGGGGGTGCAGAGGGTAAGAGGGGCACACACACACACACACACACACACACACACACACACACACACACACACACACACACACACACACACACACACCACGGAGAACTGACTTTGCACAATGTGCAAATGCAAGTCTTATCACAGCAGGATAAAAGACTTTTACACAGTTAATTCCTCGGGCCAATCAGGTAAAAGCACAATAAGGCTTCTACCAGAAGTTTTCAACTTGGATGGATTGAATTCCTTGGACATAAGTTCACTCACCCTGAAATGTTCAAGAAAATACAGACAAAAGTGCACAACACAGAAAAAATTTGCATAACTACTAACATATAATACACTACTCTCTTCTCACACTGCATTCTTACAGAAAGGCCCCCAAACCAAGAATTGGCAAGCTGCAATTAATATCCAAACAAAGTTATAGGATCAGGGGTTTACAGATTTATAGGAGGTTACTATGCCAAAGGCCATAGAACATTTACCAGGCTAGCCATGTTATACCCATGTTCCCACAGGTTTTTGCCTACACTTCTGAGAAATAGACTCCAAATAGTAAAGGGTCCAGCATAAATCTATAAACCCATGTAGTAGTATCATAAACACTCAAGAAATAACTATTAAATGAAAACTATAATGTGCTGTGGGGTTAAATCCCCCAAAGACTGCTTCAGTAGTTTCCCATGTATGCACAACCACCAAAAAGAAACAGTTCCCCTAAAGACCAAAAGCAGATGACATCAAAATGAATAATTTCCCAAGGCTTCCTTAAGCAGTTTGTCAATGTATGCAAAAACACCAAAATGAAACATTTTCCCGAATGACATGTTCAATAGCCTGTCCATGTATGCACGTAAGGAGCAAATGACATAAAAATGAATCATTTCCCTAAGGTTCCCTTAATTACATTTCCACGTATGCACAAGCACAAAAATTAAAGAATTTTCCCAACAACCCCTTCAGTACTTTGTCCATGTATGCACAAACACTAAAATGAAACATTTTCTCCAATGACCCCTTCAGTCAGGTTTATCCATGTATGCACAAGCACCACCAAATTACATCAAAATGAATAATTTCCCCCAAGGTTCCCTTAATTACTTTTCTGTGTATCTACAAGCACAAAAATAAAGCATTTTCCCCAACGACTTCTTCAGTAGTGTGTTTGTATGCATAGTAAGCACAAAATTACATCAAAATGAATAATTTCCCCCAAGGATCCCTTGTGTACTTTGTGCATGTATGCACAAGCACAAAAATTAAACATTTTTTCCAATGACCCCTTCAGTACTTTGTCTATGTATCCACAAGAACTAAAGTGAAAAACTTTCCCCAACGACCTCTTCATTGCCTTAGACCCAACGCATACCTCTCAACTGTACAGATTTTTGCAGAATGTCCAGATTTTGCCCTCATATTATTGGTCCGTTTTTCATAAAGTTGTGGTTTTCTGACAAATTAGTGGTAAATTATTAAAGATTGAAGTTCAAAAATTATGACAGCCATTTGAGTTTTCAGAGTTCATTTCCTTCAGAAAATTCACGCTAATGCAAAACCTGTTATTCTATCAACATTCAAAGTTTGTAAGAGCAATATTTATAAATTGTCCCTATTTTTGGGACTTTGTTCCACTTTTATTTATTCATAGATTCATACTAGGCTAATTGTCCTCAGGGGTTTAAGCCTAGCCAGTTACCCCATGTGAGAATCAAACCCTGCACCTTGTGTTTCTAAGGTAAGCACCTTAACCATTATGCCAACCTCCCACCGCTATGGCTTTGTCCAGATTTCTTGCTCTACGAAGTTGACAGGTATGGACTCAAGACCCTCACCTAGTGCCTTTTCCATTCCTGTCACGTTACCAAACAAAATAGATAAAACAAATACCAAGGTAACTAAAAACATCTTTTGCAAAAAAAGACTGGCAAAGAAAGACAGTGAGAGGAAGTGAGAGAGACACAGTGTGAGTTTGGAATAGAGGCAATATTCTGATTAATTATTAATAATTATTATTATTAATCCCTTTTCCCATTTTACTTTTAAAATCTGTAACATTTGTGACTAGACTACCAATCATTGATGCCTAGGCACTGTATCTCAGGGATCAGTTTGGGATTAGTGCTTGTTTTGCTTAATGGTTGGAGAGGAGGGGGTGGCATTATT
This sequence comes from Protopterus annectens, assembly GCF_019279795.1. Taxonomy (NCBI): domain Eukaryota; kingdom Metazoa; phylum Chordata; order Ceratodontiformes; family Protopteridae; genus Protopterus; species Protopterus annectens. The sequence continues at coordinate 285,827,034 of NC_056747.1, read as the reverse complement.
TCCTAGGTGATCTAGTTATTGACAGTCACAGAAAAGCCTGAAAATTGCTAATTAGGATCTGACTTGGGATTAGTGCTACTGCTTTGTTTCTGGTGAGAGAAGGGGTAGAGGGACACTGATTTCCTGATGGTCTCTGATTGACCAATGTTTATGAGACTTCACTGAGTGGTCTGGTTGCAGTTTTTGTGAGAACCTTTTCAGGCCTTTTGTGCAGCTTGGCTTTCTATTGCTTCCAGCTGATATAGGTTATATCCAGGGTATGTACAAGAGAAGACTATAGCAGGTGTACTTGACCCATCAACATCCGGGTTAATAACTATTACTCAGGAGGAGAGAGAAGGTGCAAAGGATCATTGTTTCCTAGCTGTGTGCAGCACTGTTGAAATCAGCACTGTCTCCACTACTATACAGATAACACCTCCAGTAATCAACTCCAAACCTCACAGGTGCTACTCTCTCTTCAGCCCACATTAGTAAGCACCTGAAACCATAGATCTACACTTTCCAATGGTCTCTGTAGCCAGCATGGTTGAAATGTGCATCCTGAGACAATATAGGAAGTCTCACGCCAACTACTTAAACAAACTGACATGATGTGTGTGAGAGATGTAGTTATATAATGTTACTGCAGGCAAAACTCTCACATAAACCCATTACAGATAGCAAACAGGCTGTCAGTAACACACAATACTACACTATACCTATCACACACATTACAGATCAAATGCATAGACCTACATATGCTGAGACTTAAAAGTAACCTACATAAACTGCAATGGCATCCTAAATACAACCCAAGAAACAAGTACCCTCAGTAACCTCACAAACACTCAGCTCCAGCTGCACCCAGTATGAAGCATGAATTTAAGATTATCAGTGTCTTAACTTAAAAACCCCATAAGGCAAACCTCCATACAATCAACATTCTAGTTATAGATGATTCCATAATGATATGTAGTGATGGATCCCTCATTAGACTGAGTAAGGAGAAGCTCACAGTCAGTTGACTGTTGGGTGCTAGGTTTTGTGGGTCTATGCTCAGTCATCAAACAGAAAAATTGCCGAACAACATTACATCGAAAATAACGTTCAGCAAAACTCCTCATGTGGGGGGCTGTGCCCCCTCCCACTAGTTATATATACCAACTCTAAGATTGCACTACAGTGGAGAATGGGCAAATTTCCTGATCACTACTGTAATACAATCTTACTCGAATGGCTCAATGAGCAGCATGTTCGATGAAACATGCCATATGATGCTTTTTCTTTTGGATGACTGAACATAGACCCAGGTTTTGCCACATCATGTATCCACTCAAGTCCTTTCGTCCCAAGTACACATACACAGTCTCAGTACCTATGGGAATAAATGACTTGGAACTTGCCTCCCAATACTATATGAAGAAAGATACAATGGCGCTCTAAGAATAGGCGACCAAGGCAGGTATGAAACTATCCTTTGGGCAGCATTTTACAATCACCACGAATGATGCTGAATGCGAACAAAAATTATTGACTTCAATAATTGACTTAGCTGCTGGTATCATTGAAGAGTGGTACAATACATATCAGCCTGAGAGGAGATGGTAAAAGGTCATAACTGCTTTGCCAGGGATGGGTTGCACTTACCTCTCCAAAGTATTCATATATTGGCTAAAGTAGTGCCTTTTTCAGGAAATGTCAGTCTTCAACAAAAGCATCTGACTTAAAAAAATATCCAAATAACATGAACGTATTTTCAATGCTAGGAGCCTCAAGAAAAAACTTTACTCCCTACAGGAGCTGCTTACCTTGGAATGCATCGATTTGCATGCATACGTTAAATAATGTGCACGTGTGTGTGTGTGTGTGTGTGTGTGTGTGTGTGTGTGTGTGTGTGTGTGTGTGTGTGTGTGTGTACAGATAGATAGATAGATAGAGATATCTTTTGTGTGTGTATATATTTAGACATATGGTTGCCATTCGTTTTATGTAATACACTTTTCATCAACTCACTAATGATTGAAAAAGCTAATTTAATTGAATCACATTTCAAAGACAACAGTTGTAAGGTGTAGTAAATCACTGGTGATGTGGTTTAAGATCTTAGGATAGTAGGAGTTAGAAGGCAATTTAGTCTAGAACATCATTGATACCTTGCCAGTGCCCAACATCATGTTGTATCCACATCTTTAGGAGTTTTTACGCCAGCACTGATTTACTGTATGTGGTGTTTTCTCTTTTGTCTGCAGTTGTGTGATAGTGGATTTGAAGGCTGACAGCCTAGCCAGATAGAATTTTATAGATAATTCTATCATTTGTAAATAGTAATGTAAGGCACAGGCTTGTTGTCTTAAATGGAAATAAAACTGCTGTTAGATGTGGAACTGCAAAAAATGTCAGAACAGTGTTCTCTACTGACCAGGTAACAGCATGTTGTGACCGTTTGATCTAAAGTTGGCTCCAGCCCGTCTAGATGAAGACATTCTTTCTATTGTTTTAACCAAGAGTTAAATTGCTAGATTTAAACATGTAAATGTATTTTTATTGCTCTGTTGCCTAAACAGCTGCAAGATAACACAAGGACATGTTAAGAATATAAATTCAGTTTCTTTTGGCTTGGGAACCTAGGGAAATGTGAAGAATGATGTAATGTGTAGCCTGGGAACCCTGGGAAAGTGTGAAAAATGATGTAATGTGTATCAGAACTGCAATTTCAATTTAAACAGAGAGAACCAGAGAGGATTAAGCATTTTTTGTCTTGACCATCCAACTCACAGCACTGTCTTGCTCATATGTAAGTTATCCTAGACTTGTGTTTTCTTTTAGAAATAGCTAGAAACTAGAAAGATTAGACTAAGTGTTTTTCTGTGATGTCAGAACTGTACTACTGAATTATTTTAAGTATTTCTCTGTGATCTCTGAACTCTTGACTAGCACTGTGTAGTAAGAAGTATTGTCTTGTGTTTTTATTATTTATTATTAAATATTTTAAAACCTTTCAACTTTGGCTGTTTTGTGTAGAGATAATTTAAGCTCTAGAGTACATTACATACTTATAGTGATTACTGTACCACGTCACTCTAATAAGCCTTGACTGTTTAGTTATACTACCAATTGGATAATAATATTGCACAGTAATAATTGGACACCCTTTTAAAGGCCTTTGATTAGCTGATAAATATTAGCTGGGTGGTGGCAAGCGGTACTACCGTATAGTCTGGGTAATAGGGGCACAACTGGAGAACCTGTGCCAGCCTTTCCCAGAAGTGTCTGTGTGGTTGTATAAACTCTTATCTCAAAGTGTGTGTGTGTCAGCTACTTGGGCAGGGACACGAAGCACTGGTTGGACAGAGAGGGTGCTGGAGGTTTTAGCTTGCCCAGCTAGGCTGAGATCTGGACCCTATAGCTGTTCCAGTGGGGACCTGGAGAGCAAGGGAGTGACCAGCCTCAGATTGACTGTAATCATTGTGTGCTCTTAAGGGAAATTGTACTTTACTGTGTGTATTTGTTACTCTTTCCTTTATATATGCGATGCCCTCTCTGGTGTTAGTGGTGAGGATTGAGGCTACTTGATTGCTGGGCCACGGCACAGGCATCACATATTAATTCTTTGGCAGTGGTGGGATATCCACATCACATATTAATTGGTGGCAAATACTAATTGGCTTGTAGTGGTGTGGGTAGAGTGAATCCCTGTAGCTTGTGTACAGTGAACTTTGAAGGTGTTTTGTACTGTAAATCAGCCATGCAGTGAATACTCAGAGTTCAGATCACAATCGTTTTATTTCTTTTGTTAGCTTAGTTAGTCAGGGTGAGCAGGGCAGCGTGTCAGCAGAGCAGTATGGAAAGATGACAAGGAGCCAGCTGGCAGAGATGTGCCAGACTAGGGGACTGGTGCATGGAAACCCGACTAAGGCAGACCTGATTGCAGCCTTGGTTACAGCTACATCAGAAAACAGCAACCAGAAGGACAATCAGACTGGCAGTGGAGATATAATACCCTCTGAGAATGGACAGCTCAGCCTTTCTGCAGAGGACTTAAAAATCAATCTGGAGCTAAAGAGTCTTGAGTTGGAGGCCAGGCATTTGGAGATAGAAGCCGAGGAAAAGGAGAGGCAGAGGAAGCATGAGAGAGAAATGCTGACTCTTCACCAGAGTCATGGAGGTAATGGGAAAGGGAGAAACTGGACCCCAGAAGCACAACAGATCAGTAAATTTCTTCCACAGTTTAAAGAAGGGGAAAATTTTGATAGTTTCATTCATATGTTTGAGAGGGTATGCAAACAGTATAGTGTTGACCAAAAGCTCTGGGTATGGTTCCTGACCCCCTTACTCCATGGTAAAGCTGTAACTGTATTATCTAAAATGTCTGACTTTGCATATTTTGATTATATTACTGTAAAAAATTGTCTATTAGAGTTTTTTACGATAACACCTAAAACGTATAGGAAATTGTTTTGTGAGCATAGACGCAAGGCAGATGAAAGTGTGTGTGAATATGTTGCTGAAGTGAGCACTTATTTCCATAGGTGGGTGAGTGGATCTCACGTCACCACATTTGAAGGGCTGGCAGACCTTTTGGTGAGGGGAACAAGCTCTTAGCACTTTGCCTGAGGACTTGAGGATCTGGTTAGCTGATAGACAATGTGCTACTTCAGATGAGTTGGGGAAGAAGGGAGACCTATACCTGGCAAGCAGGGCAGCCCTGCACAGGAAGGGGACCCCCCAGTACTGCTCATGGGTCTAAATGAACCCATGGTGGGCAGCACAGACTGCCCCAACAGAATCAGCCAGTGCAGGGGAAGCCACTAGTCTAGGTACATGTCCAGGAGCTAGGGTTAAATGTTTTGAATGCAACCAGTGGGGCCATGTGGCATACAGGTGTCCATGGAGGCAAGGTGGGGTACAAAAGGTGAGGGAACCAGTAAGTGGGAAAGACAAAATGCCAATAGTAGGTTGTCTTGAGACAACAGGGGTACTAAACTACCATCCTGCAGATGTCCCGATAGGGAAGGATTTGGATGAGGCAGTACCATGTGCTTATGCAGTTATAAGCAGTCAGGCTTGGAGACAAGCAGGTAAGTCTGTTAGCCTGGGGAAGACCCAGACAGACTGCATACTTGCAGCCAGGACTGGTGAGGTGGTTACTTCAGGGTGGGAGCTACCCTATAGCAGTGAGACTGAATGTGAGCCACAGCTGCTTGGGGGTACTGATGGTCCCTTGGATAGAGTGACTGCAAAGGTAGAGGTGAGTAGGAGTAACCAAGCTGACAGTGAGGCACCACTGTCAGAGGATACCAGACTTCCTGGGGAAGGGGAGCTGGGAAGGGTTACAAGGAGAGAGTTGAGACAGGCTCAGCTCTCAGACCCTACATTGCAAGGCCTGAGGCAGGTAGCTAAGGAGGCACCTGATTCTCAAGGAAAGGGAGAATCTGTATTCTGGGACAAAGGGTTAATATACAGAGAGTGGACCCCTGAGGGAGGGCTAGAAGGTGAGAGAGTACAACAGTTGATAGTGCCTAGAGCCTACCATCTGGCGCTTCTAGCTATAGCTCATGATATTCCCTTTGCAGGTCATTTGGGCATAAAACATATAAAGAGGCGTATTATGCAGAACTTCTATTGACCTGGAATTTCGATAGATGTAACAGGGTACAGCAGGACCTGTGAGCAGTGCCAAAAGATAGGCAAGGCAGGAGACAAGGCGAGAGCTCCTTTGATGCCTTTGCCTGTGATTGAGGAGCCATTTCAGAGGGTAGCTATGGATATTGTGGGCCCTCTGAGTACCCCAAGTTCCACAAGGAAAACATATGTCCTTGTGGTAGTGGATTATGCTAGATGATAACATGAGGCAGTACTTTGTCCTTCATTGAGGCAGAGAAGGTGGTAAATGCTTTGTTAGAGGATTTTCAGCAGGGTAGGTCTCCCAAAAGAAATACTGACTGACTGAGGTGCCAATTTCATGTCAGACCTGCTGGCTTGTATGTGGAAGTCCTGTGGGGTGAAGCTCATGAAGACCACCCCCTACCATCCCCAGACTAATGGTCTTGTTGAGAGGTTAAACTCTACTGTCAAGTCCATGCTACGGGCATTTGCAGATCAGCTTAAGAGGGAGTGGGACAAATATTTTCCCTATCTGTTGTTTACTTACAGAGAGGTTCCCCAGGAATCCACAGGTTTTTCACCCTTTGAGTTGCTGTATGGGCATAGGATGAGGGGACCTCTAGATTTAATTTGAGATGAGTGAGAAGGTGAGTGTGAGTCTCACAAGGAGTCTGTTGTGGCATATGTCCTAAACCTCAGGACAAGGCTCAGGGAACTCATGGGCTTGGCCCAAAAGAACCTGGCAGAAACCGAACAACAGAAAAATGTGTGGTATGATATGATAGGAATGCTCGAGCTAGAGAGTATGCTGTGGGGCAGCAGGTAATGGTTCTCATTCCTGTCATACAAAACAAGCTGCAAGCAGCTTGGAAGGGACCCTACAAGGTGGTAAGAAAGGTAAGTGATGTTAACTACATGGTAGAACTGCTAGGCAGGAGGCAGGGGCACAAATTGCACCATGTTAACATAATGAAACCTTACTATGATAGGGAGGCCCTTGTGCTGAGCACTTGCAGTGGATTACAGGAGGAGTCTGAGGGAGATCTGAGGACTGATCTCCTCAGTAAGGCTCTGGCTGACACCTCAGTGGAAGGGCTAGCAATGTCCCACCAGCTATCTCCTACCAAAGTTTGAGAAATCTGAGCAGTGTTGCAGGAATTTGGGGACACGTTCACTGGGAAACCAGGGTGCACCCACCTGGGGCAGCACTAGGTGGATACAGGACCCCAAAGGCCTATTCGGCAGGGCCCTTATAGATTGCCTGAGAGAATCAAACAGACTCTGAGGGAGGAGGTACAAGAGATGTTGGAACTAGGGGTGATTCAAGAGTCCAACAGTCCCTGGGCCTCACCAGTAGTGCTGGTGCCAAAGAAGGATGGCAGCACCAGGTTCTTTGTGGACTACAGGAAATTAAATAGTCAAACAAAGTCAGATGCTTACCCTATGCCTAGGACAGATGAGGCCCTAGAGCAGATGGGTGAGGCTAAGTATCTTACAACCACTGATCTTACCAAGGGTTACTGGCAGGTGCCCTTGACTCCCAATGCTAGCCTTTGTGACACCTTTTGGCTTGTATTAGTTCACAAAGATGCCCTTTCTGATGAAGAATGCCCCAGCAACTTTCCAGGGACTGTTAGGTCATATCCTAGCAGGAGCAGGAGGGTTTGCCTTTGCTTACCTAGATGATATTGCCATCTACAGTCATTCCTGGCCAGAGCACCTTCAGCATGTCAGGGAGGTGCTGGAAAGACTACAGAGGGCAGGGTTGACCATTTAGCTGAGCAAATGTCAGGTGGGTATGACAGAGGTCTCCTACCTAGGACATAAAGTGGGGAGTGGTAAGATAAAGCCAGAACCTGCCAAGTGGTAGCCATTCAGGCATGGCCTGCACCTGTTACCAAAAAGCAGGTGAGGGCATTTTTAGGGACAGCAGGGTACTACAGAAAGTTCATCCCCAGTTATAGTACCATAGCTGCTCCCCTCACAGACCTGACAAGGAATAACAGGCCAGATAAGGTAGGGTGGACACTAGCATGTGAGCAGGCATTCCAGAAGTTTAAAGAAACTTTGGGAGGAACCCCCTGTGTTAGCCAGTCCAGATTACAGCAAAGAATTTGTTGTGCAGGTGGATGCTTTGAACCATTGGTTGGGGGCTGTACTTAGCCAGCTTTCTTCAGAGGGAGAAGAGCACCCAGTGGTTTATCTCAGTCACAGGCTCCAACTCAGAGAGGAATGCTATGCAGCTGTAGAAAAGGAATGTCTAGCCATAGTGTGAGCACTACAGAAACTTCAGCCATATCTGTATGGAAGGAAATTCACTGTTATGACAGATCACAGCCCTCTAACATGGTTAAACAGAGCCAGCCAGCAAAATGCCAAGTTGCTAAGATGGAGCCTGGGGTTGCAAGCATATGATATGTCAGTGCAGCACCGCAATGGGGCTAGCAATGCCAATGCAGATGGGCTCTCAAGACAGGGAATGGAGTGAGGTACACTCAGATAGACTTAACCCTCTAAAGCAGCATTTCTCAAGGGTCACTTGAAAAACTAGCTTGAGTTCTCCGGGGGGGGGGGGGTGAAGGCTGCCAGCCTAGCCAGATAGAATTTTATAGATAATTCTATCATTTGTAAATATTAATGTAAGGCACAGGCTTGTTGTCTTAAATGGAAAAAAAATGCTGTTAGATGTGGAACTGCAAAAAAGTCACAACAGTGCTGTCTACTGACCAAGTAAAAGCATGTTGTAACCCTTTGATCTAAAGTTGGCTCCAGCCCATCTAGATGAAGACATTCTTTCTATTGTTTTAACCAAGAGTTAAATTGCTAGATTTAAACATGCAAATGTATTTTTATTGTTCTGCTACCTGACCAGCTGCAAGATAACACAAGGAGATGTTAAGAGTATAAATGCAGTTTCTGTTAGCCTGGGAACCAAGGGAAGTGTGAAGAATGATGTAATGTGTAGCCTGGGTACCCCAGGAAAGTGTGAAGAATGATGTAATGTGAATCAGAACTGCAATTTCAATTTAAACAGAGAGAACCAGAGAGGATTAAGCATTTTTGTCTTGACCATCCAACTCACAGCACTGTCTTGTTCATATGTAAGTTATCTTAGACTTGTGTTTTCTTTTAGAAATAGCTAGAAACTAAAAAGATTAGACTGTTTTTCTCTGATGTCATAACTCTACTACTGAATTATTTTAAGTATTTCTCTGTGATCTCTGAACTCTTGACTAGCACTGTGTAGTAAGAAGTATTGTCTTGTGTTTTTATTATTTATTATTAAGTATTTAAAATCTTCCAACTGTGGCTGTTTTGTGTAGAGATAATTTAAGCACTAGAGGATATTGCATACTTATAGTGATTACTGTACCAAGTCACACTAATAAGCCTTGACTGTTTAGTTATACTGCCAATTGGATAATAATATTGCACAGTATAATTGAACACCCTTTTAAGGGCCTTTGAGTAGCTGATAAATATTAGCTCGGTGGTGGCAGGTGGTACTACCATATAGTCTGGGTAATAGGGACACAGCTGGAGAACCTGTGCCAGCCTTTCCCAGGAGTGTCTATGTGGTTGTATGAACTCTTATCTCAAAGTGTGTGTGTATAAGCTACTTGGGCAGGGATACAAAGCACTGGTTGGATAGAGAAGGTGCTGGAAGGTTTAGCTTGCCTAGCTAGGCTGAGATCTGGACCCTATAGCTGTGCCAGTGTGGAGTCTTAATGGGGACCTGGAGAGCAAGGGAGTGACCAGCCCTGGACTGACTGTGATCTCTGTGTGCTCTTAAGGGAAATTGCACTTTACTGTGTGTATTTGTTATCCTTTCCTTCATATATGAAATGCCCTGTCTGGTGTTAGTGGTGAGAACTGAGGTTCCTTGATTGCTGGGCCAGGGCACAGGCATCACAGTGGAGTTAGAACATTTTATGTCATGGAAGTATGGGGGAGAAGAAACCTCCCACATGGGGGTGCAGGGGGACCTGCCCCTTGCAAAAACAACCTTTTGAAGGGGTATTTGATCATTTCTGTGAAATGTCATTCAGTGAAAGGTGTTTTAATTCATTTTTTAAATGATTTGTGTGTGTGTGTGTGAGTGTGTGTGTGTGTGTGTGTGTGTGTATGTATATATATATATATATATATATATATATATATATATATATATATATATATGTTGATTCATCTAAATTTACGGCTTCTAAAACTCCAAACATAAAAAAAATAAAAGTGTTTTTCCAAGGGGGCAAGCCCCCCTTCAGCACAATGTGTGGGGAGGGCTATGCTCTCCCCACCCCCCTGCTAATTATACAGTCCAACTCCAAGTAGGAAAAATAACTAGGGCAAACTCCTGTAACCCACTGTACAAGATCTCAGAAAGAACACCCATAATTCAGCATGCGTGTAGCTGTGTAATGAGTGTAACCCAACAATAAATTCTAACTTTGCCCCAAATTAATTTAGACTAAATGCATGGAAGCCTAGATAGATAGATACACACACACATATATATAGAGAGATGTAAAGGCATATATAGATTGGCTAATATAGACAGTTAGTGCAGTTGTTCAGCAACATGTTTTAGGGAACATACTGTAGTACCAAGAGAAAAAAATCTGTGAACAGACAATGGAAATATGTACACTCCACAGAAACAATGATTGGAATCCCGGTTGAGGCCTGGACCCTGGTCATCATGCTCCCCACTTCTACTGCAGCTGATCATTTTTCAGCTGCTGTGGTTAACCCATTACAGTAATAAATCCAAGTCCTCTGCGCAGCCTTACAGTTTCTGAATCTGTATGCCTGGCCAGTGTCCTTATGACTTCTTACAACTCTTCATTTTATGGTGGGCTTCTGTTAATGTCGAAGAAAGCAAGGAAACCTGCACTAAAAAATCCTCTTTAGAAATGTGGAAGATTTCTCTATGGAGATTTCGCAATGTTGATAATATTATTTAATTTTCTTAAATGGCAACGTCCAAATGGACATAGCCCATTTTCAGACTAGCCCTGAGAAGATAAGCTACAGTTATCCATGCAATTCAAGCTATTGCTTGGTTTAAAATCTTTTCACAGTTAGTCTTGTTTATTATATTCTTCTGTCAAGCTACATAGTTCAGCTATCTCGGAGTCTGTACTGAGCCCAGATTTTTTTCATGGCCTTCACATTTAACATTGTTTAAAAGGACTTTAGATTTGAGACTTTCTGTAAAGCTGTTTTTTTGATAAAATGAAGGTCCCAGTTTTTACTAAAACCTTCATAATTTTCTGTTTAAAGTGTATTTCTCACATTCTGCAGTATCTTTGTTTAATAATTAATTTCATTTCTTGTTGTACACTTGATGTTAAAGTTGGTAGTGATTTTGCAAAAAAATGAAGATTATAGTGTGGTTTTATTAGTTTTGCATCTATGGGTACTGAGTTTTCTCATTTTTTCCCCCTCTAACTACACCTACAAAATGATGATCAGGTCTTAAGAATATGAGTTACATACAGCTGCAAAGCATTCTGCATAAATAGTCACAACTTTTTTAGAAGGTCAACTTCTTACTTACATTGTATTTTCACTACAACATTGTCAAGTGTTACTTTTTATTGTAAGGTGTTCCACATACAAGATCTAGTTGACAACTTGTCTTTTCTAGGAACTAAAAAAAGTTTTGGTTAAGATACTTTAAATACATTTCAAAAAACTTCACTGGATCATGTCCTTATGTTTCCCTTGAACTGTCATCAGAAATATAATGTTGAATTTTAAGGCAGAAGCAAATGCTTTGGTCTTAATTGCTTAAATAAAAAATGTTAAGGTTTTTAGTTAAAAAAACAGGATCTTTGTTGTCAGAAGACGTGGAAAACAACTCCATTGTATAATGCAGATCCAAACTTCTTCAAAACATTTTAACATTGGCTTTTTCTAATATGGCCCTTTAATCCTGTTAAAATGAACATAATCTTACTTTAAACCAGCTGCTTTAATGAATGTAAAGCTTATATCATGGAAGACTTTATTCTTAGTTATAGGGACCTTAGCAGTAGTAAAAAAAAATCACTGAGCTAGAAGCATAGAAGCATGGTTAAATAAGGCTTCCCATATAGGCTTCCTTATGAGCAGGATGCTTCTCATAATTAGATCGCATGCTCAAAGTTGTATCAAATTTTATCCTAAAATTACATCTATCTTTATTTTTCCCAGAGCAGGAGAATAAAATAAAACAGTTCTGGTTCATAAAATGTTAATAACTGCAATTTCACCTTTTGTTTTGTCACCATGTACAGCTCAGGGTCCTCTGTGGAATTATAAAGAAAACTTCCATAAATAAAAAGTGTGGTAGAACATTAATGTAATTAAGTGAAAGTTTGTATGACAGCTTGTCTTTAGTTGTAAAAAAAGTTCAAATAATCAGTCCCAGATAGCACTTATACCTTGTGTCAGTAAGTGCACTTAACATAATACTTTATACAGTACGAATATCACATCTTCTTAAATGGCTATTCCTACGAGATTAAACATTATCATTTTTTGTTCACTTTATACATCATGCTCCATGTAGAACTGTATTTAGGTTTCTATTGTATATCAAATAATGTATGTATGTATGTTTGTATCTGAAACATTTCTTTCTTGAATTTATGAAAGCAGACTGTATTTTCTCTGTGCATGTCTTTGGTTAGGATCATGGCTTTAAGCATCCTTTGCTGGAACTTGTGAATAAACAGACACACACAGAGGTAACTTGGGTATTATGAAACTAAGATGTTGCACATTAGAAAATCAGAGCAATTGTTTACTTTTCACAAGGAATAAGTCCTTCCTTCCACTTGGTAGACTTTACTTAAATGGTTCATGACAGCAATACATTAATTGGAAATGTCAAGGATTATTTCATCAAAGCCGCAGCCACTTCAACTGTTATTTTCAAACATGTTGCTTTTCAATGTATTTGTGAAAGTAGAGCTTATTTATATGTACTGATTTATTTTTGTAACCAAGTAAAGAAAGTCCAGTTTATGAAAGGCTGTTTGACTGGAGAAATCCAGACAAGAGGCACCATAGCAAACACCCACAGAAAATTATTGTGCCTAGTGAACCTAAGCTGCATAAACTTTTAGGGGCAGGAGAAAACCACAGAACACACAGGAAGCCCAAGGGGGTAATGGGAGAATGTATGAACTCCAGTTAGACAGCAGCTGGCAGCAAAGGTCAAACCCTGGAACTAAGAGGTGCTGTGCTAACTACTGTACAATCACTTTGCCTGTGGTCCAGCCTGATTTGAACATCTAACCACACTAAACATTATAAACTAACTGCCTAGTCTACAAACAGGATTGGGTTTGATACTGCACTCATTGCAGGGTATCTTATTAACTGTCCACCACACTTAAGATCTTGCAAACATGCTGCTTAGAATCCTGCACTGTTAGTATACTGTTGCAAACATGCTGCTTAGGATCCTGCACTGTTAGTATACTGTTGCAAACATGCTGCTTAGGATCCTGCACTGTTAGTATACTGTTGCAAACATGCTGCTTAGGATCCTGCACTGTTAGTATACTGTTGCAAACATGCTGCTTAGGATCCTGCACTGTTAGTATACTGTTGCAAACATGCTGCTTAGGATCCTGCACTGTTAGTATACTGTTGCAAACATGCTGCTTAGGATCCTGCACTGTTAGTATACTGTTGCAAACATGCTGCTTAGAATCCTGCACTGTTAGTATACTGTTGCAAACATGCTGCTTAGGATCCTGCACTGTTAGTATACTGTTGCAAACATGCTGCTTAGGATCCTGCACTGTTAGTATACTGTTGCAAACATGCTGCTTAGGATCCTGCACTGTTAGTATACTGTTGCAAACATGCTGCTTAGGATCCTGCACTGTTAGTATACTGTTGCAAGCATTCTCCTTGAGGTAAGATGTGTGTACAATGCACATGTTCCCAAGTACTCAATATCACAATAACATGTTGCTGCTGCACTGTTCTCTTAGGCTATATGGTCTGGTGCGTGAAGCATACTCATGACCTCTAGTAGGAGGCAGTCTGTTGTGGAGAGTTGTACTCCTTCCGCAGAAAAGTGACAGCCATAAGCCACTCAGTCCAATCTCTTCCCACCATGTGTTCCTGTCCCAGTCAGTAAGTTGAACCCAGATCACTGGTATTACAGAATAGTGTCTTGTCACTGTACCAAAGGGCTAACTGGGCATGAGGTTCCATAATACTGGAGTTTCACCTCATTAAATGCAGTTTCGTATAAAAAATATTGTCAGCACTGTTCCTATTATATTATTGCAAGCACTTTTCACTCTGCAAAAAAAACAAAAACAAACAAAAACTGTTTTTATTATGTTTTAAATCCAGATGAGGGTACGACCACTAGTGTTCTTCAGGATGTAGGTTTCTGTAAATGTAACATGGCAATTAATAGTGAAACCTCCACAGCAGGTGTTGTATTTTCTTTGTAGTTCTGTCATATAACCCTCTTTTAGCTTAATAGAAAATGTATCTCCTCATTTAAAAACACAACCATGACTTCTGCTTTAGTATCCTCAGTGAAAAGTTCAGCACAAGGCCAAATATGGCTCTTGACTGCTAAACCTGCTCACTGCCATATTCACTAAATTGCAAATACAGTTGGTGATGTAAGTGCCTACATTGTCAGCTATTAAACTGGACCAGTCTTACTTTTACTTTTTTAAAACATCTCTATCGAATCATCATATTTTAACCTGAAAAACTGGGTTTACATCACACTTCTCAGCCTTTTAGCACAGGAAATCTGGACAAAACCAAAATTTTATGAGGAACATTCGAAAAAATATGAGGCAAAAATCTCAACAATCTGTGAAAATCTGGACAGTTGTGAGGTTTGGTTCACATGCATTAATAGAAAAGAAAGCAAACCACACAAATAGTTATGTAGTGTAGGAAAACATCTTTAAAGTTTTTTATCCTGACTTTACATGATCACCTCAACAATCTTCTATCACAATAGGTAGACAGAGACTACCAACCTCTAAGAGAACAATGGTTAACTACAGGTGGGAAAAAAAAGCAAAATCATTTGTGTGAAATGTAAGAGTTTTACTCTACTAAGGTTAGCCAATAAAATAGGTTTTCATGGATGACTAGTAATGCTGTTTTTAATATCTGTAAACATTGTTATTCAAAATCTTTCAGTTGCATTTTCAAATATTTTTGTTGCACTTTAAACCTTAAAAATACATTTTCAGCCCAAGTGATTCCTGTAAGCTTAAGCTAGCAAGATTTTGAAGTAAGTTGTCTGTTTATCCAATAATAAACAGAAACATTTCCTTTTGAGACAGTAAATCTGCCTTGAAGGTAGTCCTGAGTAACTGATGATGGAAATAAACAAGATCTAACATTCATTTAACAGCATTCCAGAGCAAGGTGCTCTGACACAAATGATGTAAGTCCTTGTCAGTCATACAACTGCTACTGATTATATATACAACAATATGACCAACAATCTTATTACAGTTGGAATATTTGTTCATGTGACAAAAACATTTGAGAATGTCAACCATAACCTACACAAACTTGAAAGATGAAACTTTGGTGACAGCACAATTTCATGGTTTCAAAACTACCTAAAAGATACAATCTTTATTGTAACAACAATTTTTTCTAATATAGGCACATTAAGAAGTGGTGTCAGTCCGCTGTGGTGTAGCGGTAGCATTGTTGCCTCACAGCAAGAGGTTCTCCTGTTCGATTCTTGGCGGGAGCACCTTCTGTGTGGAGTCTGCATGCCCTCCCTGCGGTCGAGTGGTGTTCAAAAGACATGCGTAGAATGGGCATGCCTTTGTTGAAGGTTGGGCATCAAGCTGGCACCTGTAAAAAATCTACTGCCAAACTGGAGTTCCACTGTAGTGACCCCTAACCGGGAAAAGCCGAAAGAAGAACAACAAACATTAAGCAATGGTGTCTCTCAAGGCTCAATATTGGTCCCTCTTATCTTTTCCCTTTTTTATCAATGATGACCTATGTAATCTCAATATCTTAATGTATGTCAATCACAAATGTACAGCACACATTTTCTTTACTATTTAATTGGGTACAAACAAACAGACTCCTTTCCAGCACCACAGCAGTATCTGTATCAAACACTAACAGTATGCTTATGCTGGTCACATCATTTTCAGCACAACAGCTTTCTCTTTGAGCATGCAAAGCTATGTGCAAAAATGTCTTTCTGCCCGAACTGGAATATGCTGTACTTCTGATCACACTTCATTCTGCTTAAAACACTCAAAAGCTCTAAAACACAGATACAAAGATATGTGCTTTGCTAGCATATAGCACTTCCCATCACTGTGATGTACTACATAAAACCAATTGGCTCCCCATAATACACTTGTCCTAGGCAACATATTATTCAATATATTACATATGAACTAGTGCTCCCATCTAAGAAAAAAACTACTTGTCAGAGAGCAACACTACTCACTAAGAGGAAGCCAAGAGTATGGATTTACATTAGCCAGTCTACCTTATAGCTAGCAATTGTTAAAAAAACATTCTCTTGATTAAGCCCAGCCCTAGGAACAACCTTCCAGAAGTAAAAATACAACAAACCATAATGTCCTTAAAAATATCTCTGAAGGAATCCCTATTTCAAGATGCCAAGTTCACATCTTTCCATGATACTGGTTAACAAGTGTCCACTCTTATAGATATTTTCTGCCACATAATGTAACTTTCTGACCACACCTTATCTTAAAATTGTCAGCTACTAGGAAAGCCTTGTATATAAATTTATTTCTCTCCACTTGTATCTTTTGTATATACTCTATGGATGTATTTTTTCTTTAATGATTTTTTTTCTGTAAAATTGTAATATCTTGTTAACCTACTTGGTTTTCTACGATGTACAGCCCATTACTTGATTTTGTACTATGTAGATTGTTTTATTTGATTTCTTGTACTTTTGCACTTGGGTTATGACTGCAAAGGGTCAGTAGACCAGCTCAGTCGCCCAGTAATCAAATTGTTAAATAAAACCCTTGTATGGCTTTTACTTTATGACACTTCTTGTCTAATGGTTCTGTCCTGTAAAGCCCATTTATTGGGGTCATGGGAGATCTAACTACAGCATTTGTGTTCTTCTGTGGGTAGGGGTTTGGAGTTAGTACTTGTTCTTTGTGTAACTCTGTGCTCAGTTCAAAATGCATGTCTCGGTCACAGTTGTGGTTATAGTTATTTAAGAAGCTCCAGTTTCTTACTGTAGAAACTCCATGACCAAGCAAAAGTGGTTTGCACTACCTTCTTGTACTCACACAAGTATTTTTTCATGGTCTCCTTGTGTTCTTCATCCATCCACTATTTGATATATCCCGTATAATGTGAACGTGACCTTTTCTTTATCTTTTTATGTTGCCTGGAGATGGACAGTAGGTCTGTGGTAGTAGTCCACAAAAGTAGTTCTCATCTAGAGGTTATTTGTTTTCTCTCCCATGTTTCTTGGAGTGGAGTTTGAGAAAGACAGCAGAGTAAGCATATATGTACTCCTAGGTGTGAGAAAGCATGCTCGGTGCACTTATACAGCATACAAGTACTCCTGGGTGTGAGAAAGCATGCTCGGTGCACTTATACAGCATACAAGTACTCCTGGGTGTGAGAAAGCATGCTTGGTGCACTTATACAGCATACAAGTACTCCTGGGTGTGAGAAAGCATGCTCGGTGCACTTATACAGCATACAAGTACTCCTGGGTGTGAGAAAGCATGCTCGGTGCACTTATACAGCATATAAGTACTCCTGGGTGTGAGAAAGCATGCTCGGTGCACTTATACAGCATACAAGTACTCCTGGGTGTGAGAAAGCATGCTTGGTGCACTTATACAGCATACAAGTACTCCTGGGTGTGAGAAAGCATGCTCGGTGCACTTATACAGCATACAAGTACTCCTGGGTGTGAGAAAGCATGCTCGATGCACTTATACAGCATACAAGTACTCCTGGGTGTGAGAAAGCATGCTCGGTGCACTTATACACATGGTTATAAAAATGGGTATGACTATGAAAGGCCTAATCACAGAATCCTGACTTCAAAATTCCACAGCATGAAGTATTATCGGTAACTGTCAGGGATGGTCTTAAGAATGAATAGGGTAGAATCCTAGGAAGCAAGTCTATCTGAGTGTATCAGGTACTGGTCATAGTCCAAGATAGTAGTGCATGTTTATTTGGTCCCTGGACCAAATACTGTCTGTATGCCTACAAGCAGGAAGTCTTCCAAAACTACAAGGAATTTAGTTCAGGAAAAAGAAAAAAAAGCTCATTGTGCAGGAGTCTGAGCTGATCACAGAAATCACAAAAAAAAAAAAAAAACATGAAAAATAGCACATAATACTTTAGAGGAAAATTAGACAAGATATATTCCAAAGTCTTTAAAATTAGTGGGAATTTAGAAGACTACATTACAGCAAACAACAAAAGAATAAAAAAAGTTGATTATGCCGCAAGTAAACTGTTCAATCACCTGCTGACAATCCAGAAGACTGAAATGGAAATAAAACTGAGAATAACTTAGCATGAACTGATGTAACAGGATGTAACACAAAAGTTGGTGAAACTGGAAGACAGGTTATGACATGAGAATTTAAGATTTTCAGATATTTCAGAGAACATGGAAGGGACTAATTAATTTTTTATGAAAGAGCTTATCAGTAAATAGTTTGGCATAACTACAATAAACTGTTGATGCCGTGGTGGTGCAGCAGTTAGCGTTGTCGCCTCATAGCAAGAGGTTCTCCCGTTCAATTCTCAGCTGGAGCGCCTTCTGCGTGGAGTCTGAATGTCCTCCCTGCGGTTGAGTGACATTAAAGACATGCAAGTAGGTGCGAGTGTGAATGGGTGTGCCTTCTTTGAAGGTTGGGCATCGGGCTGGCAACTCGGCACAGTAAAAATCCACTGCCAATCATTAGCGGACCGGAGTTCTGCTGTGGCGACCCCTAACTGGGAAAAGCCAAAAAACATTATTTTTACAATAAACTGTTGGTTGAGTGAGCTCATTGAGTTTATTCATTAAACCTGTCTGCCAAAAGTCCACCTGGACCCATCTTATTAAAAATGCAGTCCTACCAGCAGGGGGAACTTTTACTGGCCAAAATGTGGCAGAAAGGGAAAATTCTCAAAATTTGGAGAACTAACACATACATTGAAAATGATTACTCTGGCTTTCCAAGGCAAAAAGGTGAATATAAAGAACCTAGGTTGTGCTTCAAGATGTCATACCCAGCAATTTTCATATTTTACCTTCCCTAATGGCACACAAAGACATTCATAGAAGCTAAAGTAGTCATGATGGAGATTGGAATATTCTAGCAGAGCATGCAAACACTGCAGATGGAGGAGAATATCCAAGAGCAAGCATCCACAAGTATATATGGTAGTGTGCTGGTAAAACCACTTTCCTTGTTCAAGAAAGAACTGGAACAACATCAAAGTTCCAGGAGCTGACCAAAGAATAAGGAGTAACTTGGATTTGAACCACTTGTTAGCTATAAGCGAGCCTAAAGAGGCAGAAGATAATTACCCCAAATCGGTGGGAAAAATGTTAAGTATAAATCCCACTGATGCTTAGAAAATCTGAATATTCCAAAAATAACCTGCATGAAAACACTGTAATGTAAGACTTCTGTACCTGCAAACTTAACATGGATTAAAGAGAAGAAATACATAATGAAATGAAAGCTGGGCCAGGAAAATCTGTTTTAATAAAAATCAAATTGCAGTAATGTACATTGTTCTATGAGGAGAGGTAGTCCACTGATTAGTGAGCTAAAAGACTGATAAATTTAAAAGTGTTTTATAATGCAAGGGGTCTGTACTTACAGACTTGTTATTGTAACCTGCTGTAATTTTGTACGTAGTTCTGATTGCCAAGGAACTGTTTCTTGCTATGAAAACAAAAGGGGTAAAAGTATAAAAACCCAAAAATAAAAAAAAAAAAAAAAAAAAAAAAAAAAGGTTTATTATCAATAAAATGTTAAAATATCCAGTTATAAGGCTTAATTTTAGCTGTTATCAATGCTTTTACTTTGTGAATAGTCTTACATTGCATAAAAGGACATGTTTTCTTAGGGAGTTAGAGACATCAGGAAAATTCTTCAAAGTTATTGGTTGCACGAGGGAAACATGCACAAAGTCATTCTGAAAAAATGGGTACAGGCCACTATTAGAGATATTTAAGATATTTTATGAAAATTGGTATAAAGCAGAGGAATGCAGAAATCAAGAAAGAGCACAACTGGAAATATTTATGGAAGACCTAATTATGTTAAGGCTGGAGGTAGATGAGACTCAACAATTAACGGTTAAGATAGGAGGAAATGAGATAAAACAGCAATGTATAATTACTCTGCAGGAAAGTCTCCAAGAACAAATGGTATTCCTGTGGAAGTTTGTTAATTACAAGGGAAAAATGGTAAAGATCTTGAGGGTTTTGTTTAATAGTATTTTAAAAGGTGTGGAAGCACCAACATCTTGGAAGAAAGCTCTGGTGGCTGTAATACCTAGAAATGGTAAAGACCTGTCAGACCCAGCTTCATATAGACCAATTTTAATTTTAAACCATGATTATAAAGTGATCATGTCTATACTAACTAAAAAATAACAAAGGTGTTGCCAAAATTGATAAATATGGATCAGTGTGGTTTTCTGTAGGGGCGTTAAACATTTGGTAACATTAATAGACCAATAATGAGCCAGAGGGAAGCAGAATGTAAGAAAATAGCATTGTTGTTGGTGGGTCTTGATGTAGAGAAAGCATTCAATAAATTAAGTTGAGATTTAATGATTAGGGCAATGGAAGCATTTGTATCCCCTGATGCAATAATAAAGTTAATTAGGAGGATATATGAAGGATTGGAGGCAAGAATTAAAATGGGAGGGTTCCTCTTGGATAAGTTTGGTCTGAACAGAGGAATCAAGCAGGGGTGTCCTCTTTCCCTTTTGTTTTTTGCTTTATATTTTGAGCAATTGGCAAAGAAAATAAGGGACTCCAAAATGAAAGGATATAATCGTAATGATAATCAAGAAAAGTTGGCTTTATTTACAGATTTTATTTTTATCTGATTTGTCCAGAAAAGGACATCTCAGTGTTGCAGAACATTCTGAGACAGTTTCATGTCTTTTCAGAGTATACAGCTAATGAAGATAAAACAAAAGGCTATAGCCATAAATTACATACCCCCACATGAATTGGTTCAGCAATACCCATATTTATGGGGACGTGATTAGATGAAGTATTTTTGGAATATGGATTCAAAGGGCTTCTTTTATGGCAACTAAGGATATGTGAGAGGAGACTTAAAAGATAATACAAAAACTGAGAAACTGGAAGCTAGACTTTATGGGTATGGATAGTAAGATAGAAGTAGTGAAAATCTTTTTAGTCTGTTTAATTTTGTATAGAGTTCAGGTATATTTTATCAACCAGAGGAGAACTTGTGGATAATAATTAATAAAAAGTTGAAGTACTTTATCTGGAAGGGGAAAAATAAAACAGTTAGGTGAGATAAGTTGATCCTTCCACTAGAACAAGATGGTTTAGGATTATTTGATTTGAAGAAATATTTTAAAGCTACACAAGTAAGGCTCATATATATAACACAACCAGAAGGTTATAATTCAAAGTAGAAAGAGATGATGATGAAGCAGGGGGGGGGGTTATTGAAGAAATAAGGGAGAGTGGGATTTTAAATGCAGATTCTTAAGAAGAATAATAACAGCCATACAGAATATTGTATTCATAAAATACCAGAAAGTATTCTAAGACCTAAGCCAATGCAAGAATGGAGAAAGAAGATTTTGCGAGTAGAGATGACTGCAAGTAGGGATACAGAGAATTGACAAGAGGGGGCTGGAATTAACTGGAGAAAACTAACAAAACAACCAAGGTATTGGGAGCAAATAATTAGAGAGGGAAAGATAATAGAATCGGATGATACCAAGAAGGCATTTGGACCGCACGCTAGAGACTACCTTCCCTACCAGGGATAGATATCAGAGAACAGGCAAGGAGAAAGAGATGGGAGATCCTGTGTGAAAGACCTGCTCTAGTAGAGTTTTTAGTGGAATCTAGAACAAGAAGCTGGTGTTAAAAATGGATAATTACTAGGACATATAAGATATTATGCAATAACTACAAGAATCAATCAGAGGATGTTAGAAAAGATTGGGGAGACATACTGTAAAAGCAATTTACAAGGGAACAATGAGATGACATATGTATGGCTCCCAAGTATGCAACAAAGTCCAGAAGGTTTAGAGTGTCTGCTTGGAAGTGTTTGCAAAGGTATTTTTATTACCCAAGAAGACTTCAAATAATTTTTGTCCAGGTAGATGGCAAATGTTGTAGGTGTGATGGGGAAGAGTGAGGTAACTGAGAACATATATTTTTGGGAGTATCTGTCAGAAATATTGGGTGAGTGAATTGCTGTAACTAAGGAAATTATTCTTTTGAGCTGGAACACAGGATCTGAATTGCTTTGACATAGAAAAGCCTTATTAAGTTTAATTCTTGTGTCTGCCAAAAAAAACAATTACTAGAAAATGAAAATTAAAGTCTAAACCAGCTGTATTTGTGAAGTACTGAATATTGTAACAGAGGCAAAAGAACTGGAAGTAGGATCTTTAGAAAAGGGAAGGAGGAAATTACATGTAAATCAATGGAAACTCCAGGAACAATACATGCAGAATAATGTTCAGGAGGAGAACAGAGATTTAAGGTTCAAGATTGGTAAAGGTGCATGATGCACTAGAGCTTCTTTATGTCCAAATAACTATCAGAAAGGTCCCAGACCATATATTTGCTAGCTATAGAACTCCATCTATGACAAAATAAAACCACAATGCCTATCAACAGGAACTAGACTCCCTCAGTCTTAAACTCAATACCATTTTCCTAGGTGATCTAAACTAACCAACTATAGAGTGGGAAACCTACACCACCACTAGTGATCAAGCACAGAGATTCCTGAACGTTGTCAATATTGTCAATACAAACACCTAGAACAACTAGTCAGAGTATCCACTAGGGGAATAACATCTTGGGACTTGTCTTTAATAATATTGGAGCATCTTGTACCACCCCTTGTGTATTCATTTGTTAGTTCTGTCCATAAAGCAGTCTTCCTCGAAATAAAACTTAAAGCAGAGATTTCTTCCACCCAAGGTACCTTTAGAAATTTCTTTAAGACAAACTACCTACTCCTAAGTGATGTATTGGCAAGCTTCAAACCACCACTAAACTCAGTTAACTCCACTGAATAAGCAGAAATGTACACCACTACACTATAACAGCTGCATAGATGCAGCTCTACCTCGTAGGATCAAATGCAAGGCAAAACCCAGAAACAAACTCAAACTTTGGAACATAAATATCAACAAGATTTATAATAAAAGGAAAAGAAGGAAAATAATTTTGACTAAAAGTAAGAAGATTAATTCCAAGAATGTTAGAGCTCTTGTCACTGAAATAAACAAACAACTCAGGAGCTTAATAAAATCCACCAAAGCCAAGTTTGAGGCTAAAATAGCTACCCAAGCCAAAGACAATCACAAAGCATTTAGTTATGTTCATAATCTCAAAAGTACAACACAGCAATGCACTGAGATGATTCTGAATGATGTTACCTATACTGATGCTGAAGATATAGTGAACCTACTGGCCAATAAATTTAGCTCCAGGTTTACTCCTATCTCTCCCATCTGTCTGTCCCTTAAGACATACTTGAAACTGGCTCATCACCAGCTATCACACAAAACCAAGTCCTGAAAGTGCTATCACGAGCTAAAAATACTCCATCACTGGGTCCTGACAAGATCCCTGGATGCATCGTAGATAGCATGAAACAAGATGAAGCCACACCCCTAACAACACTGTTCAATCTCAGCCTCTATACAGGTTTTGTAACAAGCGAATGGAGAACAGCTTCAGTCATTACCCTGTATAAGGGAGGACCTTCCACAGACCCATAAGTCTGATCAGCCTCATATGCATAGCCATGGAAATACTTATCATAGAATTAATCAATCAAAACATAGGGAACCTCCAAACAATAGATCTGTCTCAGTTTGGATTCATCAAGGGCAGGTCAACCTGGTGGATCTTTTTGAAAAGGTCACCTTGATCTGGCCAAAGCTTTTGAAACAGTTGCTCACTCACGTATAGTAGAAAAGCTAAATAAACTGTGAATAAAGCCCTGTGCCACCCACTGGATTGACAGCTGGCTCACAGGCTCCAGATAATCAAAACGGGAAGTTACTTCACAAAGAGACCAGTCACTAGGGTCCACTGTTGGGACCTCTTCTATTTTGCATCTACTTTTCTGAAGTAAAAGCCAATACCAAAGGGCTCTGGCTAACTAAGTTTGCAGTCATTGAATCTCCAGATGACTTAGCCATCCTGCAAAAAGGCTTGTCTCATGTAAATAACTGGTGTCAAAATCATGGTCTGAAACTAAATGCCAAAAAATGCATTGTTGTATCCTTTGGGAAGTCATCTTCCTTAGAGAACTGCCACATTGAAAATACTCTCTTAAGAGTTGACCAGGTTGTTTTGGATTTTGTCTCTAGATCTAGGGATGTCATTGTACCCCTTTACTCAGCCCTCGATAGGCCGGTCATTGAATGTAATACCCCTTTGGCATGTATCTGTCCAAACCCATGCCACAACTGGAATGCCTATAGAGATATCTTACTAAAAGGATACAAGGCCTAAACAAGATATCCTACATGGACTGACTCAAAGCCCTGTCACTGTACTTGCTATGCTACAGACTACTAAGAGGTGATCTGGGTCTGGCATACTGATGGATTTACTGCACAACAGCAAGTCAAATGGCATTAGAAATACTCAGTCTATGGATTTAAACCTCTTCTGCATGGTTTGGAGGGACAGGTATATTTCACCAAGGATACCTCTGCTGTGGAACAGACACCCAGTCTGCATAAAATAAAGTTCATTCCTGTCTATTTTCAAGCAAAACTTAGATCTGTGATTGGGGAAACAGAAAATTACCCCAGAACTGTCCCCTGTATTACTAATGGACAGAAGCAGCTCCTAAATGTTTTATCCCATGCATGGGTCCCCTCAAATTATCTGTGGTATGATACCAGTTATTATTATTAGGAGTAGTATATAATTATTGACCATAGGATGGGTAAGACCAATCTATAACCAAATGGAATAGGTTATTTCAAGCACGAAAAAAGAAACTGGCCCGCGAGGGCAGCTAGCCTAGTACTTACCTATGAACCTATAAGGGAAGGCAGGAATTGAGCAATTTATGTAATATTGGACTGATGATAGTTATAAAAAAAAGAACATATGTGGTGTATAGTGTATGTAATTGGAGGCATGTTAATATGGTTTGTTTTCTTTTATTTTAATGTATATTTACCCGTGTCTTAAGTGATAATTTTATAAAGGTATTAAAAAAAATTTATATAAATTTTCTTCATTTTTCTTTTTCTGATCTTGTCTCACACTGTGTTTAATGTGTCTGTCCAGTTCATTTATTTCAGTTTTCAGTTGTTTAACCTTGTTACGTGTGGCATCAAGAGCTACACTGCACTCCCATACATTATGCTATAATGCCTACTGTGCTCACACACATTAATAGAGTACCTTCTGCATTCCCGCACATGGTAACAGCATGCCCACTCCACTCTTTCACATAGTGATGTGATGCAAACTGTACCCTAGTGTGTGGTAATATGATGCATACTACATTCCTAAAAATGGTTATCGGATGTCTACTCTAAACATCATGACACCCATCACACACTTACCTATGCCATCAGAATGTACACTGTACTCACACGCATTTTTCTTGGATGCCTGTTCACCTTTCACACATGGTAACAGGGTGTCTATTGCACTCCTACACATGATGCTATATTGCCCACTCTACTTCTCTGTGTAGTGCTATGATGCCCACTATATTTGTCCACAAAGTAAAATGGTTCCCATTGCACTCCTCCTCAGGATATTGGGGTACCCAGTGCACTTCTGCACTGTTAAAATAATTTTTCATTGCACTGCTGTAGAAGTTCTAACATGTTGAGTGAACTTCTGCACATGGTAATAGAATGTGCACTGTACATACATACTAATGGGATGTATTGTGCACCGCCCGCTACACATGGCATCATATATCCACTGTGCTATATGAAGGTCACACTACTACAGATAGTATCAGGATGCCAGCATTGCTCTTGTACATGGCAATATTACTCCTACACATAGTAAAAGATATCTGCTTCACTTGTATACACAGTTGTAGGATTTCCACTGTATTCTGACACGACATTAGGATGCTCGGTGCACATTTGCATACAGAAATAAGATGCACTCCTGCACTCATTAATAGAAGACCCACTGCACTCCTGCACCTGGAACCATGTACCCACTGAAGTGTACCTGACCATTTTTGACTAAGGATGCCTTGATGAATATGAAGAGTGTTGAAACTCCTATTGTTTAAAAATCTTGAAATTATTGACTTACAATCTGTGAACTATTATCTATTGTAAGTATGTTAGGGATACCATGTCAAGAAAAAGTTGGCTTCATTAATTTTTGTCACTTTGAGAAGAAATTATCTTTTATTTTTTATGATCACAGATTACTTGGAAGAGCAGTCAACACATATGAGATACTAACTGCCCTTGAAATGGAAGAGATCAGATCCAAACTTGCTCCATGGTCTGTCTGGAATTTCTTCAGGTAGCACTACATCTTTGAAATCATTTTTTGTGGCATGTTACATATTTGACAGTTCATTACCATCAGTTTATTCTATCTAAATATTTCCTAGCCAGAACATAGCACCATGTGCCCTTTCTTTAAGCTTAATTCTTAAGTGTGCTTCATGTTGTCTCTCTAACATGTGACTACTCAGCTGGAATGACACGATCATGTTATTGGATTTGAACAACAATCCATAAGATTCATGAATTTCATTTCAGTAAGTGTAATATTCTTGAACTAGTAATGTAACTTTTTTTCCCTTATAACTTGGACAATCTGCCAGTGTCACCTTTTTCAGCAGCTGCAACTCTGAGTCATTCTTAGTATGATGAGGAGAGGAAATTTTGATAGTTCACCGAGAAAAGTAACTTAACTCAGCACACTCGCACAGAGGCAGGGTGCCTGTCTGCATTATGGGCAAACTGAGTTCAGGAATGGATTTGGATTACTAGAAGGGCCAACTGGGAGCAACAAGAGGAAGCCACCAAAAGGCAGCTCTCCTGTCCCTGGGAAGGATGTGGGAAAACCTGATGCTTGGGCAACCATTGGTAGAGATCAGGAACCTTACAAACAATTTCAGGATAATGCAGTGGATGGAGAGGATGACCTAACATCCCTAAACAATCCACTCTCACAGTTTGTGTTAATGAAAGGTTGCTGCAGGACTGATGGGACTAGGCAATGTTATTTCTTACTTTTTCATTTTTACACCACATGTGCTCCCATCTCTCAGCAGTGAATAGTACAAATTTTTACATGCACTGTATTTAGCTCTTTGCTTAGTCACATATGCATCAAAAATTCTTGCAAGCTCTGGTCACTAGTGAAAAATAGAGATTTCTACATGTCAAGTATTTTTTAGGTTTACAAAATGAATGGAATGTATTTTTATGGCAAGTAAATCAGAGTGCTGCACTTCAGTAACATTAAATGTGTTAAAACCTCTAAACAATATTTTCACCTGCTACATTTTTATTTATTATTTTATTTTACATTTGTTTGTTGGGAAAGTCTGACTGGACACAAGTCCTTTTTCACCGGAGGCCTGAGGAGAAGAGCTTCGGGGAAAAAAGTACAAAATGTAGACACAGTATAAGAGATGTAGAAAAAAGTATGGCAAAATAAGGTTTACTATCAAATGACTGAAAAATCAAAAGACTGAATCCCAAAAAGACTGAAAATTCAAAATATTGAATACATTTTTAATGAAAGGTGCAAGCCCCCTGCTCCCCTCATGTGGAGGTGCCCCCCACACCCCCTGCTAAATATATATATACTAATTCCAAGATCGCACAACGGTGTAGAAGGGGCGAATTCCATCATTCAATATTTTGAATTTTCAGTCTTTTTGGAATTCAGTCTTTTGTTTTTCAGTCATTTGATAGTAAACGTAAA
Organism: Protopterus annectens; assembly: GCF_019279795.1. Lineage (NCBI taxonomy): Eukaryota > Metazoa > Chordata > Ceratodontiformes > Protopteridae > Protopterus > Protopterus annectens. The sequence goes on along the minus strand of NC_056747.1, from coordinate 285,799,265 downwards.
AATAGCCCAACATACTGAGTACAAAATACAAAAATAATTGAATTATGTACATGATTGAGAAGCTACAGAAGAACTTTACAAAACTGATGTACTTAAATGGTAGACAAATTTCAGAGGACCTATACAACATGATTCATGTTAAAATGTTCTGTGGGAAATGCATATTTTAAGGTTAAAACAGATATATACAATGTCAAATACAGGCATATATTCTATTTGCAATTCAGAAGAAAGTAGTAGGACATTTATAAGGTAGGCTTCTAAGATTCTGTGTTACCAGAAACTAGTCTGGACAGGTGCAAGAGCAGAGACAAGTTTCAGTTAAGTGTGACTTTAGAAGTTTTTTGAATTGAGCTATAGAGCAGCTGGAGGTTATTGGGGCTGGTAGTTTGTTCCATATTTTGGGAATGAGTCCCTGGCTGAGTTGTTTGCTTTAAAGACAGTAAATAGTAGTTTATTGGAACGGACAGAGTGATTGTTGGTGTGTGGTTGTATAAGGTTCTGGAGAGAAGGATTTTTTCTGGTTGATGCAGGATTTTATGGGCAAAGGTTAACTGATTAAAGAGTAGTGGTTGTTGTAGTTCTATACAATTTAGTAGTTTTAGCTCTGTACAATGATGTGTCCAAGATGGGGAATCTGTGGCAAACCTGGCACTTTTATTATAGCAAGAATCTAGTTTAGCTAGATCAGTTTTTCTGAGGTTGGTTAGAATGGGAGAGGCATATAGGAGTGTAGAAAAGAGGTGTGAACGAGCAATGGTAGCTTTTGTGTTTATGGACAGGAATTGTTTGTTTCTGTAGAGAGTGCCTAATTTCTTGTGCACTTTCTTGATGGTTTGAGAGATGTGAATATCAAATTTCAAAGTGTTATCAATTTCAACACCTAGAGGTTTGGTGTGGGTTACTGGTGTGATAGTGGTTTTATTTATGGATGTGATATTGAATGACAGGTTTGATGGGGATGTTCTTGTGGTGTAGAAGAGAAGGAGCTTGGTTTTGTTGGGATTTAGAATGTGCTGGGTGTTAGTGAGCCATGTTTTGGCAGCAGGAAAAGAATCTTGGGTTATGGTCTGGAGGTCTTGTAGAGAGGGGGCTGTGCAAATGAATGTGGAATCATCTGTGTATTGTATGACTGTAGTGTGGGGGGGTAGAAGTGTGGAGTCTGTTAGTGAAGGCAGAAAATAACAGAGGTCCACAGAGAGAACCTTGGGGAACTCCTAATGTTACTGGAAGGAGGGGGGAGAGTTCATTTTGCCATTGAACACCTGCTGGTGTCCTGATAGGTAGCTTTTAAACCAGGTAATAGAGGGAATACTAAAGTTTAGGGTGGTGAGAGCATTAATAGGTTTGTTGTGATTTACCATATCGAAGGCTTTAGAAAGGTCTGGGAAGACTGCAGATATAAAATTTCTGTTATTTCTATAGTGGTTCACTGTGTTAGTGAAGGACATTAGTGCTGTGGTTGTACTGTGATAAGGGCGAAAGCCATGTTGAGTGCTTGACAGTAGTTTTTGTGTGTGTAGGTAATGCATCAATTGTGTGGGGACTATTCTCTCTAGGATTTTAGATAGGGGAGACAGAATGGCAATTGGACAATAGTTGGTCAGTTCAGTGGAGCTTCCACTTTTGTGTAAAGCTAGAATATGGGATAGTTTCCAAATGTCAGGTACTAGATTTTCAGAGATTGATCTGTTGATTAGTATGGCTATTGGATAAGCTATAGCTTCTGCTGTGATTTGTAAGAAGTCTGCAGGTAGTTTGTCTGGTGCTAGTGTGGTTGGGTTGTAATGTAAAGGAGCTAGTGCTATTTTGGGATATGAATGGCCCAGAGATGACAGGGGTGGTTTGGGAATTTGAGAGGGTTAGGATGGTTTCTGTGAAGTATTTACTGAACTGAGTTGTTATGTTATCTGAGTTACTAGTTGTTGGTGGTGAAGGTGTGGTCGATTTACCTGGATGTAGAATATTAGTAATGGTAGCCCAAAACCTTTGGTGTTTTGTTTGAATATTATGGTAGTTGATTTTGTCAAGTTTGACTAATTTCTTAGCTTTGTATCTCAATTGTAGGAATGATAGTTTTAAAGCCTGGGATTTGTTTTTATGAAACTGCCCCCAAGCTTTATCTCTAGCTATTAATAGGGATCTGCATTCCTTAAATGAAGGAAAGTTGCAGCGTGAACTTTTTTGCTCTTTTCAGACAGCACTGAAGTCACATTATCACCTACAATAGCTACATGATACAGAGGAATGGAGTGCTGACTGTGATCCAGGTGATCGAGTATTGTTTAGCAGTCGTGCTACTGAAAGAGCCAGCTAGAGAGGGAAAGGAGTTGAATGGGCATGGCCTAATTGCCTCTCTCTGAGGAGAGGGGAGGACTATGGTACAGGTGGAGCAAATAGGCAAGTGTGATTTCTCTGGTGGAAACAAGGAAAACCACTTTCCATACTCTACAAATGGGCTCAAGATTGCTTGCTGGCAATGTTCCTTGTGCATGTCACATTGTGCAGTCAGTCCGCTGCATGTCTTCCTCCTGCTGCTTAACCAAGCATGAACGAGAAGCTACAGTCACACGCAAAAAAAAACTTTGAACTACCTATAATGGATTCATTAATGATAACCCCAGCTCGCTGACTCTCACCTTTCGTAATCAATAAACGAATGGGTGATTGACAAAGAGGGCTGATGATCAGCAGATAGCTGGGACAAAAAAAACAGAAAGCATTTACCCTGTTGCCTTGCTTGTGGCTCATTTACCCAGTTTTCTCATCATCAGTTATAAGTTATCAAAGAAACTATTTTTCTATTCAGTATTCATTTGAATTCTTTTCAAGACTGTGCTTTATCAGGCCTGTTTTCTGTTTGACCTTTTTTATTTTTGATCTTTCTTCAGTTTAGGACTTGTCATTGATCTCTATAGATTCTACTGTTTCAGCTGGTTTTCCAACATTTCCTTATTTTGTTTCTCATCGGTACACTTGTTTATACTTTCGTTGTATTCAGTAATCTACATTTTTCCATTTTTACTTTGAATTTATTCAATTACTTTGTTTATTAGCAGTTCTGTCACATTTTTCTGATACTCTGTATCACCGGTTTGTATGTTTTTTTACCATTCTTATTCTGATTTAATTTTGTTATTACATCTAAGTTTCAAGTGGAATTTGATTCTGGTACTAGAAAGTAATCCAAACAGTGAAGTACATCAGGAAAAAAAATGTGTTACCAGCTCAAAATAGTACTATTATGTTGTGTTTATGTACTACAGAAATACTCTTCTACAACTCACGGTGCTCTCACCTTCAAAATTTCCGATGGACAAGAGAATGAGGACAAATTTACCAAAGAGTTCACTTCTACATCAGCCAGAACAAATCAGACAAGCTGTTCTTCAGACACAGAAATTCTGTTAACAACTAATCAGCTAAAATTGCTGTGTGTGTGTGTGTGTGTGTGTGTGTGTGTGTGTGTGTGTGTGTCTGCGCACGCTGAGGGGGGGAAGGGGAATTCAGATTCAGAATTATGTAGACAAACATTTAAAACAACAGGAAGCTGTTACAGTTTGCTATCAAAAGCACGAAAATCACTTACCCGAACGGTGATTTCCACAACAAACAACGTCAACTCCTACACCTTAAGTAGGTTGTATGGTCGACACAACAATGTCGACAAATTCTGTTGACCATACTTTCTAAATCCCTGATTCACAGCAATGCTGCAAACCCCTGCCATGTGCACGTCCTTCTGAATGGTCCTACACATGAATGTCGACATTCCGACTGTCGTTCCTACCATGGTCGAGGAGGTGGCTGTTGGACATGTCAACATCGGCCTTTTGACTGTAAACCAGCTGTTACCATTGGACATGCTAAGTAATTCATCATGGCACTACTTTGTCAAAACAGGAGAAGGTCTAACAATGAGAAGGAACAGAAGCACCTGTATCAGACTGGATGGTTTTCTTCACAATTTAATAAAGTGACAATGAATCTACTAATGACAAGACAGTTCAACTCCGTATGTGTTGCATATTTGGCAAACAAAGCCTATTCTAGATTATTATCCCCATATACGTCCTGGTAATAACTGTATATTGGCTGTTTCCTTGTATACCAGACCTGATGATGACAATCTACCTTATAATGAACAACTATAAGATGTGACCTTACAATCAGCTGCAACATTATTTACTTGACTGTAAATCATCTAGAATTAATAGTTATTAGAAAACCTTCCAAATGAAGTGATTATTTTTCATACAACAGTAAACTCTCAGTTAGGTAGAACTCAAGCAACCAGAACTTTCAAGCAACCAGAACCCCCCCCCCCCCCGAAAATGTACTGTACAGTTTTCATGCATTGCACTTTGTTTCCCCCCAGAGAAACATACTTTACATTTTCAGCTTTAAAAAGGAAAATAGGAATAAATTCCCTTCTCTCTCCCCAACCTATGAACAAGTCAAACCAAACAAATAGTGTAGGGTATAGTATGAATCAGGCCTATTTTTAATAGTAAATCTCAAGCAACCAGGAACTATAGTTATCTGGCATCTACCAAGCCCCATGGGTGCCGGTTAACCAAGAGTTTCCTGTATTATAACAAAAACTATGTTGTAAAGCTGATAATAAAATGTAGCGCATATTTAGGTTGAGCTGTCTTTTGTGCATGCATCTTTCTCGTAAGAAATTCAGAAATGATGTGTGTATGTGACATCCCTAATAACCACAGCCACAACTCCTTCTCGTCGGAAAAGCAAACAAATTGAACACCTCCGCCGGCTTTACCATAAAGGGTATACTCCCGTAATAAATGAATGTTACAGCTCGCCAGAATAACCAAAAGTAGATATAGTTTTTTAAAAATTGATTTTACCTGAAATTAGAACTAAATAATGACCAATTGACTGATAAAATAATTAATTGATTAAATGTTTAATTTCTAAAAGTATTTAAGGCATGTAATAATTAGTAACAATGGATTCTGATGAAGTCTGGTAACTATAGATGAAAGCGCGCTCAATCCCAGTTCGTTGTATGTGTCTTTTGTTGGTTATTAAATTCATTGATTTTTTATCTACGAGTGGCTGATACTTTTGCAACTATATCTACTTTTGGTTATTCTGGCGAGCTGTAACATTCATTTATTACGGGAGTATACCCTTTATGGTAAAGCCGGTGGAGGTGTTCAATTTGTTTGCTATGTGACATCCCTAATCAATAGTGTACTGCACACACAATCATGTGTACATTTATCTGTGTATACATACGCATGCAAATGTTAAACTTAAAGGATGTAATGTAGTCTGTACTGAGCTGTGCCTTTAAGTATCCAACTGTGATTCTGGTCACCTGGGATCATCTTGTAATCTGGGAAGGTGGAGAGCGGGTCAAGGGGGAAGAGGGCTAGTTTTTTAGTGGTCACTGTCCAGCTTTCTGACTTCAAAGGGAGAGTGTGTCATTCTCCAACACTTTACTATACTCAAGTGGAGGCCACATAAATACACAAGGCGAGATGGAAAAACATCCATAACTCATGTAGGGGAGCATCATGTAACAGGCATGATTTCAATGAATGCCCTCCACCTGAAGAACTAGAGCCAAAAAGCATACATTCCAGCTGTGAGACTATGACTCTGTACTCGTACTGTCTTCAACCAGCTGTGATTCAAAAAGCATACATTCCAGCTGTGAGACTATGACTCTGTACTCGTACTGTCTTCAACCAGCTGTGATTCAAAAAGCATACATTCCAGGTGTGAGACTATGACTCTGTACTCGGACTGTCTTCAACCAGCTGTGATTCAAAAAGCATACATTCCAGCTGTGAGACTATGACTGTGTACTTGGACTGTCTTCAACCAGCTGTGATTCAAAAAGCATACATTCCAGCTGTGAGACTATGACTCTGTACTCGGACTGTCTTCAACCAGCTGTGATTCCAGGCTGGTGAGCTGACCAGTATGAGGGGGAAGTGCTTTTCTTCTGGACACATTACCTAACTACTTCCTTCTCACCTACCTCACCTGCTCAACCCTCTGTTCTCACCTGCTGCTTCCCTCTCATATTTGCTACTAAAATGAATCCACATTTGTTTTTTTACTCTGTTAATATTTACATTTTGTTTCAATTGTCTATGGGATTCTCTGTGATTATGAATTTATTCTGTTTTATTTTTTCATGAATTTCTTCACCCAAATTGTGCCTGCAACTGGTCTATTATAATCAGTGTACTACCCCAGTTAACAAACAAGATAAATAAATAAGGCAAATAGAGAGTTACCAGTGGGAACAAATGATCAAATCCTATATCAGGCAAACAATTCACCAGCCTTTCAGGTATAATTCTTATAAAACATTTTCAGAAGATATTTTCTAAGTATTTGACTTTGAATTTCATGTAATGTATTTACTTACTAACATTTTGCCTTAACATGCAGAACTTTCTGTTCCTAAGAACAGCTACATCTCTTGTTTTCATAATAGTATGAGGAACTTTCTTGTATCGCCCCCTTACCATTTACAGTAATCCCTGCTGATTATTTAACCTCCATGTTTGCTTCTGTTTTATACTGCCCTACAAAGACATCTGAGCCAACTCTCATCTAGTTCCTTCTTCAGTGGTATTCTGTGCCAAACCACATTGGTAATTCCACTTCCTGAATCTTTACCACAAAGTGTAATCAATCCCTTGCCTTAGGCATATGTTTCTCTAACCATCTCATATTCACAGCTTAAAAGATATCACTGTTAACATTTACCATGACTGTTTTGTTTCTTTATGTTTTACATATTTAATCACCAGTCTTAACAATGTTAAATCTAGGCAAACGTGCATTTGTCCTGGAAACAACAGCTCACCTGACTTGCGACGTATGTGTCTCATGTGCATTAGCCATCTGGTGCACTGCTGCAAAATGTTGTCCCCTGCATTTCCTGCCAGAAATCTACATCTCATTTCCTGCATATTTGTCTCTGATGTGTCACAAGAATGTTCTCTAATTTTCCACACATACCTAGTAATATCCAAAAATGATTGCCTGGTATCTTCCCGGACTTTAAGTGGGTGTACTGGTTACTTTCAAAACCAGGAATATTACATATAAAAAGTCATCTAATGCATGATTGACAAAGAAGTAACATTTTATATATATATATATATATATATATATATATATACACACACACACACACACACACACACACACACACACGCAGACGTGAGAAGGAAGTCAGAATGATGCGTCCACTAATTTTCTCGCACAGTACCACAGGGGCTGCCTACTGTGTATCTTGTTGGCCCCCATGATGTCTGTCTTAATTAAATATGGATCCAAACAAAACACATGGAGGAAACAGAATTAGTAATAATGACCTGAGAACACTTCAGCAAGAACTTACATTACCAAAATAATATCACAAAGAGGGATTGTAGAAAAGAAGATTAGTAAAGTAGAAGTTAAAAAAAACGGAAAATGAAGTTATGGAGTGCCTGCAAAGTGAAGGATTTGGTGTAGAAGGTCTAACACAGGTTACATCACTGCATGATGGAGTGAGTCCTCAAAGTAAGGAGAACAGGAACATCAGGAGACCTCTGAAGAGGAAATATGGACATAGGAAAGAAAAAGAAATGTAACATGGTGTAATGTCTATGCAAAGGAGAAAGCAAAACTAATCAATACAAAAAGAGCAGCACCAACAATATTTGAAGAGAAATACAGACAAAGGAATCCAAACATGGAAAACGTTACAATACAAAAAATAAGAAGACAAAGAGGAAAAGGAGATTATTAATGGAGAAGTTAAAGAAATAGAAAATGTGGTTATGGAGTACCTCGAAGTGAAAGATTCAGTATAGAAAATCTAATTCAGAAAGCACCACAACAGGATAGAGCAATGGACCTCCAAATTAAGGGGAAACCAGTGGAATGGGAAACAATTGGTCAGGTGTCATATGAAGATATTTTGGAGCCTTCCACAGGAAACCAGTATAATCATTCACTTGAAGCTGGACAACAAAGGAAGGAACAGGAAACTGATGCAGTCAATATTGAGGAGTGATAGGCCAGTGAGTTCCTATACGACACAGGATGATATTGAAGAGAATTTGCCATAGGAGGATGCAATAGGACTTTCTATGGAATGCCTGCAGGAAGTGGAAAACAAAAAATGTACACTCAGTTTAGAAGAAAATGAGCTAAGAGAAGAGTTGCTTGATTTAATAGAGATAGATAGACATATTAAGATCAATGAAAGAAATATACTGCAGAAGGTCAATTAAAAACAAAAGTCAGACGTTTGATAAAACAAATGAACATAGTAATTAGGACTGTCCATAGACATCCATGCGATATAACAGAAGTAAACAGGATATATTACTGTGCAGCTAAATTAATTACTGCTAAAATTCTACCACAAGAACACATGGTAGTGAGGGAAAGAAAGGGGAGAAATTGAATACCATCATGGAAGTATCGAACAGAGAAATCTAAAAAGCAATTAAGACAAAACGCATCACTGTTAGAGGAGTATAGAAGAGGGAACAGATCAACAAAAATACTTAGAAAGACAGACATGATAAAAACAATATGCAGTATTAGAACAGATCAGGATCTATCATGCACTATCACCAATAACAAACTGAAAATCTCAGCAGAGTTGGATAAACTTAGAAGATACGCAGATAATTATAAAGGAAAAGTACAAAATAAGCAATTTATTGATGATCCCAAAAAGTTTTATAGAAAACTGGGAAACAAGGTGAAAGGAATTGAGAGAACACCAAAAAAGAAGAAATAGATACATTTTAGAGAAGTACCTATGAAGATCCTGTGGAACATGACAAAGATGCTAAATGGATAGAAAAAGTAAAAGAAATGGGATGAAGTAACAGACAGAGAGATTGAAACAAAGTTAAGAAAAGCCTCTAACTGGAAAACCCCAGGCCCAGATGCAGTACCTAACTTCTGGTTAAAACTATTAACATCTTTGCACGAAAATTTAGCCATGAGTAAGAACTATTTATGTGTGCACCCCGAACAGGTACCAACCTGGATAACAGGAAAAACGATGGTCCTACTTGAGTGAACCTGCAAGCTACCCTAAAAATTATAGCCCAATAACTTGCCCTCTGAGACGTATAAACTATTCACTGGAGTTGATGCCAACAGAGTTTACAGTCATTTAGAAGAAAACTCAATTATGGCAGTAGAACAAAAGGGCAATAAAAGAAAGTCATATGGAACAAAGGATCATTGTCTTGTTAAATAAAGTCATAGTGGAGAACTGTAAAAAGGGGAAGAATTTAGGTTTGGCATGGATTGACTACAAAAAAGCATTTGATAGTATCCTACATTCATGAATAAATGTCCATGTCCATGTGGATTTTCATCAGGGTCACTGGCTTCCTCCCACATTCCAAAGATGCGAACAGGTGAATTGGTGATTGCCTAAACAATCCACATATGTGGCTGTATGGTGTGCTTGTCAGTATAGCCTGTTATAGGTAGTGTTCCATCTAGGTCTAGTTTGCTGCCTTATATTTTCACCTTGTTAACAGAGATTCTCCAGAAAAAGAACAACATAAAGAGGGTATCATATAACTAATTGAATGAAATCACAAGGAAGGTCTTAAACTGCACTTCTTAAAATATGTTGCTTTAAGCATGCTATGCATAATATATCATCATCAGTTTTTAAAATTATTTATCCTGGTGGGGCTCACAGTGGTATTAAACCAGATTGCTTTTTTACTGAAACAGTCTGAATTTCATCTTGGGATATCCTCAGTTGTGTACAGGCAAGCTGAGAGAAATAATCCCTCTGCGTCCTGGGTTTACCCTGGTGCATTCACCCAGTGGAATGTTTCCAGTAACCCATCTCATGGGAAGTGCCCAGGGGTATCCTTCCAAGGTACTTTAGAAGCTGCTTTTGCAATGCAATGAAACCCAATGTTTCTTATAACCAAATTTCTTCACTGTATTTTGGCAGTAAAGTTGTGATATTTAACATCTATGGGCAAACAGCATCCATAAAATTAAGATATGGCACATTTATTTTCTTTTTAAAATTTACTTTGTTAATTTGAAAAAAGACTGTTGTTTGCAATTAATCCCATGGAATGGCTTTATGTTGATTAGCATTCTGAACTCAGGAAATGGCAGGCAAGGTCTAGGTCATAATATAAGCTGCCATGGTAGACTTCCAGCATCAACAAACTCTACAATAAATGTAAAAAGTTGCTAACCAGGAAAACAAAGACAAGGACCCAGCAATGGAAAAGCACCCTCCTCAGCCTTAACAGGCAAATAAGACATCTTGTCAAATCCTACAAGAGCTCCTTTGGGAGAAAGCTAGCAATTACTGCCAAGGATAACCATAAGACCTTTTACAGCCATGTACGTAACCTAAAGGATCGGACCCAAACATGTGCAGAACTGGTGGCCAATGGTATCACACACACTGACCCAGCAGAGATAGCAAACCTGCTAATGGACAGGTTTGGTGAAAATTTCACTCCCTTATCCCCTCCTAACTTACAACAAACCCTCCCCCAAGCCCCCCCCCCCCACATATCTACAGAGCAGGTCCTCAAAGTCCTGTCTAAGGCAAAGAATATGGCCTATGTGGGACCAGATGACATCCCCAACTGTCTTCTAAATGGGTCTATATTAGATAAATGAAAGTATATCTAACCGAATGCTCACATGAGCGAAAATCCAATAACTCGAAACTGGAATTGTGGGGGGCTGCATCCCCCCATGCTAAATATATATTCCAACTCCGAGATCACACTACAGTGAGGAAAGGGCAAATAGTTCCATCTTCACTGTACCGCGATCTCGCAATTGCGGTTTTGAGTTCCACACTTTTCACTCATGTGAGCGTTCGATTAGATAAACTTTAGTTTATCTAATATAGACCCTTCTAAACAGGCTAAAACATGAACTAGCATCACCACTAAGTACCCTTTTCAGTCATAGCCTAACTACTGGCTTTGTTCCTGTGGAATGGAGAACAGCTACAGTTATTCCCCTCCACAAAGGTGGCCTAGAAACAGACCCAGGGAATTACAGTCCCATAAGCCTGACCAGCCTCATCTGTAAGGCCATGGAACTTATCATTATGGATCTCATAAATAAAGACATAGGTGACCTCCAAACCCTAGATCCTACCCAATTTGGCTTCATGAAGGACAGATCCTGCCTGTTAAATCTGGTGGATTTCTTTGAAAGTGTGACCAAGGCCATTGATGAGGGAAAATCTGTGCACACGGCATACCAGGACTTGGCAAAGGGTTTCAACACAATCCCACATTCATACATTACTGATAAACTTAGCAAACTGAATGTAAACCCCTTCGTTGTAAGATGTGTTACCAACCAGCTCACAAGCCAGACACTATCAAAGTAGGTGACTCCACATCAACCAACAGACCTGTTACCAGCAGGATCCCACAGGGGTCAGTGCTGGGCCCCCTACTGTCTGGTATATACTTCTCAGAAGTTCACATCAAAACTAAAGGGTTGTGGCTGATCAGGTTTGCAGACAACTGCAAACTAGGTGCAATCATTGAATCTCCACTTGATGTCAGGAGGGTCTCACACAGATCAACAGTTGGTGTATTAGTCACGGTCTCAAACTGAATGCAAAGAAATACATCATCATTCCCTTTAGCACAAAGACAAGAATGTCCCTTCACACTATCAGATCAATAACAATACCCTAAGTACCCATGAAGTGGTAAGGGACCTGGGATCACAGGTTGACCATGACCTTAACTTCAACCACCTCATGTCTACCATTGAAGGAAAGCTTTCATGTAGCTCACTTGATTAGTAAAAACATCGCCTCAAGAGCAAAAGAAGTTATAACACCTCTATACTCGGCACTTATCTGGCCCATAATTGAATATAATGCCCCTTTGGTACATACCATACTAAGCACCTACGGCAATTAGAGAGACCTCAGAAGTTTCTAACAAAGAAGATCAAGGCCCACCAGCATGTTCCTTACACAGACTGACTAAAATCCCTGTCACTATACTCTGTATCATATAGACTTCTTACAGGAGACTTATGCCTGGCCTACAGAGCAACCCAAGACCCAAACATAATGAACTTACTGCATATCTGTAAGTCAAATGTGTCTACGGCTACCCATTTCAGGGACTTAAATATGGCCTGTGACTTAAATAGTACATGCTGGAGGGACAGATTTATCTCCCAGTGACTGTCATGTCTTTTGAACAGACTACTAATTCATGTGAAACAGCGCACATCTGTGAAACTGTTCAAGAGGAACCTGGATGAGTGGATAGGGCACCAGGAATTCTTATTGGAGATAATGCCCACAACCCTCTTGGACATGAGCAGGTCATCACTGAAAGCAATCTTGGGTATTGACTAGTACCTCTATGTATTACATTGGGTTGAAACGCCTAGGCTTAAAATGACCTCTGGGTCGATAGCCTAGTAATCTCCTATGATCCTAGGAATCATCCAAGATTTATGTCCCAAATTCTTTCTGTATGCCTTTTCCGACTGGAACTGTTTTAGTACTTTGCAAATGAATACTTAAAACAGCAGGTCTATTTGGTGTCAAAAGCATCATGTCACAGATATTAGCTTCCCCAGTACAATCAACTACTCTCCTGAGGCAATGTACACTGATGAACTAATGGCTTGAAGGAACAATACCCTGTTCTGGAAATGAATTAGGATAAGGAATTGTCATATTTTGTACATCTTGCAATACCCAGGCATTCAAATTTATGCCTGGTGTCACTATTTTGTAATATATAAAGCTAATTTTTTTCCTATCAGTGCTAAGTATCCATATCTAAGAAGTCAACCAAATATTGTACTGTCTTTTAAGTAATAATAGGCCTCAGCCACAGATTTTTTTTTTCTTTAGGTGCCCGCCATGCCACCTGCTGACCATCAAGACTCATTTTTGTTTTCCTAGGTGATTTTCTCCATGTTCTGCTAGCCATCAATCCTCCTGTGGGCTTGAGTCCATTTATTCCCTAGCAGTACTGGAGTCCCCAAATTTGCTAGGGTGAGAGTTGTCTGGAAGGGCCCTGACTCGTGCAAGAACCAGGGAATTTGCACTCTCCTTGTCATCCTGGAAATTAGAGCACTTTGTTTAAGTAACTAATCCCCAGCCATGGGCAATGGAACAGACCACCCATATCACAACATGACTCACAATGACCTCCCCCTGGAAATGTATACTTCTAGTACTCATTAATGTTTCAATGTATGCTTATGGCTAGGGAACTCTTTATAAATCAAAATAAGCCTATCTCCATAGAGTCACAGTTCAATATGCCTTAACTCCAAACCAGCCATCTAAACTGTTTTTAAAGGTTTTTAAGTTACTAGGCCGTGTGAATACTCATACTTAATATTTTCCATCTTTTTTTTCCCAGCCACACATTTAAAGTCAGACTCCCGTTTATTGTTATTTATTTTATTTATTTATTTTATTTTATTTTACATTTGATGACTGGGAAAGTCCGACTGGACACAGGTTCATTTTCAGTGGAGGCCCGGGGAGAAAAGCTCCACTTAATACAATGTTACAATACATGTAGTAAAATACATAACTGTGTTCTTAAGGCATGCAATTAAACATTTAAACAACATATTTAACATTTCTGAATAGACATAAAAAAAGTCAGTAGCATCAGAATAAAACTTCAACATTTCTAAATAGACATTTAAATCAAAACTATTAAAATAGAACATTGTTTGGTAAGAGTAAGTATTCAGAGGTTAGAAATTTATAGTAAGAATATAAGGTTGAAACTTATAGGTGCTCTTTGCTGGAATTCTTGCAAAACTGCATTGTAGTGGCTTAGCCTGGGGAGTCACATGTGCACAGCCAATTGTTAGTATAGGGGGTTTTGAGTAGTTTCTTAAATAGTGATGCAGATCTTGTAGATGTTATATGATTTGGGAGTGAGTTCCAGATTTTTGCTATAGTACAGCCAAAAAGAGTTTTACCTGCTTCATTCTTATGTTTGATGACATTTGTGAGATTTTGGTCTGTTGATCTTAAGGTTCGGGTGGTGGTATAGTGCTGTATTAGCTCTTGTAGAGCAAGAGTTTTGTCAGAGAGGTAGTACAGTTTGTGGGCTGTGGAGAGTTGAGTAGCAAGAAGTAGTTGGGGCAACTCAAGCCAGTTGAGCTGCTTGAGGGAAAGGCAGTAATGGGATCTACTAGAGGCACCTGTAGCAAACTTTGCAATCTTGTTATAGCAAGATGTCATTTTGTTTAGTTCGCTGTGGTGAAGATTAGTCAGGATTGGGGAGGCATACAGTAGGGTGGATAATAGGTGTGTTCTAGCAATAGTGGCTTTGGTATAATTGGTCATGAATTGCTTGTTCCGATACAGTAGACCGAGCTTTTTGTTTACTTTTTTGATTGTTTGGGCTATGTGTATGTCAAACTTTAGATTATCAGTTATTACTTCTAGGAGTTTAGTGTCAGTTGTTGAGGTGATTGAGGTATTATTGTTCCTTGTCTCTTGACAATTACCATTAAACATGATATCTAGTGTACCAGCTCATGGGACATTTGTTGCACAATAAATGGCATCACATCTGGTGCAACTGATAAAAAGCAGAGTAGACGAGATTTAAATTTAACCATTCCACGTATCATAGATGCTTCACTTCAGAGACTTTTTTTTGGTGTAATATCTTTGCACTGTCTCAAAACTGTCAATGTTGTTTATACAGTAATTATAGAACCCTGCTCTGTACTTTAAATTGGCCTCACTATACTCTTAAACAATAGTAGAAATACTACAACAGACTGCATCATAGAGTCTATTACATCATAATTCCTTCTAGCCAGACAACTGATATATCCATCAAATTTCATACCTTCAGAAATATGTACTCTGACACCTACATATATCATGCATTCTGGCATCAGATCATTTGTCATTGTATATGCATAGTCTACAATATCCTTTCCTAGTTGGAGAATCTTACATTGATTAGTATTAAAAGTTGCCATATTTGCTTATGACTAGTTACAGTGTTCATCAGTATATATGCCCTTCCATATCATTGTTGCAGTATTCATCACCTCTGGGATCTCCTGCAAATGCTAACACAATGTCTGGCTAATATACCAAAACCTTAATTGCCTAGGAGCATCGTGCATCAGACATATGCTGGCTGCACAAGCATAGGGCATAAAGGTGACGTACGAACGCTATCACCCCAGAACTTTGCTGTTGCCAGTCCATATGCCGTTAATATACATCAGTCAGAATGCCCTTCACTTCACTGGCTTGGTCTATTCTTCAGTGAAAGCTCACCTGTCAGCCATTTACTCCTTCTTTCCTCCTTTAGCCTCTAGATTTGCGGTCAAGCAGTTTCTAAAAGGTATCGTTCATATCAGACCCGTCAAGAAAGCCTGTTCCACCTTCTTGGGATCTTAATTTTGTCCTTAGAAACCTGGCTCAGGCTCCTTTTGAACCTGCTGCCTCCTCTTCTTTGCAACACTGTACTTGGAAGACTGTTGTATTGGTTGCTTTAACTGCCAGAACAGTATCTGAACTCTAGGCTTTTTTGGCGCTCTCTGTTTTTGTTTTTTCATAGAGGCAACATGTCTCCTCATATGAATCCTTCTTTTATGCTCGAGGTGGTTAATGAGCTGTCCCTTAATTAGTCTAGCCAGCTTCCTTCTTTTTTCCCTTCTCTGCAGCCTGCTAGTCAGAAAGTTCTTCATACCATGGAGTTGCATAGACAGCTCAGATTTTATTTAAACAAAACAAAGGCCTTTCGTATATCTGACCAACGTTTTGTTTCTTTTCATTCCAGGACATTGAGTTTGTCATTTTCTAAGCAAACCATGTCATCCTGTATTTCCAACGCCATTTCTTTTTGTTATTCTTTTCATGGCAGACAGTTGTCTGCTTCTGTTATGGCTCATTCTACTAGAGCAGTGGCTTCCTCAGGGGGGTTTCTTCAGTGGTTTGGACACCAACTCCGCCCTTGAAGCAGCTACTTGATCTTTGGTTCTCACATTCATTAAACATTACAAACTGGATGTCATTTCCAGGCCCAGGCTATCCTTCGTGGGTTTGAGTAAGGCCCCTTCTTGCCTTCCTCCTCTCTACCTTCTCAGTAGTTTCTGCACTCTCCCTGAGGTGATGAATACTTCAGCAATGGTACAGAGGGTCATAGTACAGTTGTGTAAAATCTTACCATAACAGGAGATGTCCTTCTTTTCACTGTTACAGTATTCCCTCCCTCCCTCCTAGCCCTGTTCTTTTCTCTCCCTATCCATGGGGGGTATTTTCCCTCTGGCCAAGAGGTTCTTCTCCTTCTCTTCCTTCCTTTTTCTGAATGTCAATGTTCTCCTTTCTGCTGGGGGTCCTGGTTCTCTTGAGGCACTTCAGTTCTAGGTTGAGAATGTTCACATACTGGCCAGACATTGACCTATCCTTGGCAGGAGATCCCAGAGGTGATGAATACTGCAACACTGAAAAGGAGGACATCAACTGTTATGGTAGGATTTTACACAACTGTATTTTCTGAAAGTGAGCCTTGTCTGCAACATTGGTCACCACATTCACAACTTCTGAATCATCCATACACTTTTGTACCTATCACTTCTATCCAAAGGACATGTGAACATAAGAAATAGAAGAAATATGGTCACAGTACAAGTACAGAGCCTTAAGGTACCCCATTAAACACTTCATACTTGCCTGAGATCTTCTTTCTTCCTCTTCTTCTTTCGGCTGTTCCCATCAGGGGTCACCACAGTGAATCATCTGTTTCCATTTCTTCCTGTCCCCTGAATCTTGCTCTGTCATACCAACCACCTGCATGTCCTCTCTCACCACATCCATAAACCTTATATTAGGCCTTCTTCTTTTCCTCTTATCTGGCAGCTCCATTCTTGGCATCTTTTTCCCAATATACTCAGCATCCCTCCTCAGCACATGTCTAAACCAACGCAATCTCGCCTCTCTGGCTTTGTCTCCAAACCATCCAACCTGAGCTGACCCTCTAATATACTGATTCCTAATCCTGTCCATCCTCGTCACACCCAATGCAAATCTTAACATCTTTAACTCTGCCAACTCCAGCTTTGACTCCTGTCTTTTTGTTAATGCCACCATCTCCAACCCATATAGCATAGCTGGTCTCACTACCCTCTTGTAGGCCTTCCCTTTCACTCTTACTGGTACCCATCTGTCACAAATCACTCATGACACTCTTCTCCACTCACTCCACCCTGCCTGTACTCTCTTCTTCACCTCTCTTTCACACTCACCATTACTCTGAACTGTTGATCGCAAGTGTTTAAATGCATCTACCTTCATCAGCTCTACTCCCTGCATCCTCACCATTCCTCTATCCTCCCTCTCATTCACACAGATATATTCTGTCTTAGTCCTGCTGACCTTCATTCCTCTCCTCCCTAGAGCATATCTCCACCTCTCCAGGGTCTCCTCAACCTGTTCCCTATTCAAACTACAGATCACAATGTCATTGGCAAACATCATGGTCCATGAGGACTCCTGTCTGATCTCTTCTGTCAACCTGTCCATTACCATTGCAAATAAGAAAGGGCTCAGAGCTGATCCTTGATGTAATCCCACCTCCACCTTAAATGCATCCATCACTCCTATTGCAGACCTCACCACTGTCACACTACCCTCATACACATCCTGTACCGCTCTTACATACTTCTCTACCACTCCCGACTTCCTCATATAATAGCACAACTCCTCTCTAGGCACCCTGTCATATGCTTTCTCTAAGTCCACAAAGACACAATGCAACTCCTTCTGACCTTCTCTGTAATTCTCCATCAACACCAACAGAGCAAACATCGCACCTGTAGTGCTCTTTCCTGGCATGAAACCATAATGCTGATCACTAATCATCACCTCTCTTCTTAACCTAGCTTCCAGTACTCTTTCCCATAACTTCATACTGTGTACTCATCTGAGATGAACATCTTTAATCCCAACCATGGACTTTCATCCTTGTAACAATTTTGCAATCCATCTAATTACATATTTATTAATATTCACTTTTTCAAAGAGACAATAATTTGTCATGTGTCACCAAATCAAAGGCTTTTGCCAGATCCAGGTATATATCTACAGGTAAGCCATTAACAAAGGTATAAATGACATATAAATAAAAGGAAATCAAACGTGTGATACAAGATCTGCTTTAAAAAAAACTGTGTTGGTACGGATTCATATGGAGTATTTTCCCACAATTTTCCACATAAAGCAAAACTATTTGTTCTAAAGTTTACTAGAAATACTAGTTAAACTTTTGTATCTGTTGTTTTCAGCACTATCAGTGGGACCTGTTTAATGTATTGGTATGGCATATGCTCTTTTCCATTGAAATAGAACATAACCTGTTCTAGGTGACTGTTGAAACAGATACTTTAGGACTGGATGAAAAGCTACTTTTATGTTCTGTAGAAAAAAAAAACACTTCCATGAGCAGGACCTAAGGCCAAATATTTCATAATCTTGTTAAGGGCCTAATTTAACCTTATTTCCTCTAATACAGGGCACTCTCCATTAAGGGACTTACCATTTGAGGAAATGTTCCTTGTCCCAGTGTACTAGGAAAATTTCATCGCTAAATTCCTTGGTACATCTACTGGGCCAGCCAGTAAAATTCCTTAGTTTAAGACTATCTCTGAAACTTTTTCCTTTCTGTATTCCCTAACATGCTTGTAAAAGAAGATTTCTTGTTACCTTATATAAAGTTTACCAGCTTAAATTCCTATATTTTAGCACATCTAGAAGCATTATTTAGTCTCCTAACACCATATTTATATTCTGCAATGTTCCCTAATGACAGAGTGACCTTATTTCATCAATATATTTTCTTTGTTCAACTAATCTTTGCAATGTTTTATCCCACCATGGAGTTTTACTTTTTTTGGTCTGTTACTAGGCCTAATGGTTGATGGAATATATTTGCTAGTTAACTCCATCTGTTTTGTGTAAAACAGCGAGCATTTTTTCTACATCTACATCACCGAAAACACTTTTCTAGTCCTGTGTACAGAACTCCTTATAAATTTTGTCATAATTTCCGATGTAAACAGTTTTTTTTGGTTCTACTGTATCATTATTCTTCCTGCCCGTATAAGAAAGTAGTGTTTTGACACTTAACAGTATTATGATCAGTTACTCAATAGAGTGACTACCATTAGGTCTAGGATGTTGATTTCTGTAAGTCCTGGTGTTACATTTAGCTTATTGTCAAGCCTTTGACATATTAGTACAGTGATTGCTTGATTATTACTTTCAAGACTTCATTCTCAATATCGTCAGTTGCATAAAAAAGCAAAAAAATATTGTCAGTTGTATAAGTATCCCAACAGGTGTTTTGCATGCTCAAGACACCCATTAAGATGACAATGACAATGTATAAATTTCTTTAGCTCTTTGGAAAAAAAAAAATGAAGGCTACCACCAGGTGATGGTTTGGTGAGTCAAAGGCCTGACACCAGGATGCACAATGCAGTGCTGCCCTTACTCTAAGGTGTTGTGGCTATGTGTGTCCTGCTACGCCCCATCAAACCTCCATGATGGGCATACCTATCCTCCCCTGTCAGCACCATTAAGTGCCCAAACTGCTAGGTGAACTCAGCTTGCATGAACCATAGTCAGGGCTTTTTCTGTACAAGTCACTGGAGCTGCACCATGCAGTCACAATTTATTTATTTTACATTTGTTGACCGGGCTACTCTAGCTGGATGTATGTCCATTTTCAGTAGAGGCCCGGGGAGATAAGCTCCAAAATCACATAATTACAAAAATGTTGGTACAGTACAATAATATAACAAATGATCTTAGTAAAATACCTTACTTTTTAACAATCTTAACATGAACACTAAAAAAAAAAAAAAATGTATGCATTAGAATGATGTTTCTCTATACATTAGCTTAAATTACAAGATCATGGTCTCTTTGGTTATTAAGGAGAAATACTTCAGTTAGTGCAGAAGAGTACAAGTTTTTGCTAATGTCACTGTTATCTGTAAGTCTATGCCAGTATTTATTTTAAGGCTCTCCTAGAACCCTGGTCACTATCACTGTGTTCTGAATAAAGTGACAAGCTGGGATCCTTGGTGGAATTGCTGTAATACAAATAACCAATCAAAACATTTCTAGCTAAGACACTATCCACAGTCTTGGAAACAAAGATGCTATTACAGCTCCTAGCAACAACATTTTGTACATTCAGAGGGATGTAGAAGCACACATGCCCACATACAGCATAGCAAGCAAGGACATTTCCCCTTCAGACTTAACATGAACCATGTACGATTTTGGCTAATGAAACTGCAGGATTCCTAATGTACCACTGCCAAATGCATTTGTTTTCTGTTTCTTTTTCTTAGACTGGGATTTGTAAACAAGCTGTGTAGTATGCTTCATGCACTTGCACGGAAATCGTCGATGCTTAGGCAGGTGCATGGAAATCTGCAGTGTTTAGGCAGGTGCACGGAAATTGGCAATGTTTAGACAGGTGGATGCTAGTGCTGATTTATCATCCCATGTTGTGCTGCAGTGCAGTGAGCATAAATGCACAATAGCAGGTATATGCAAATGACTGCATTATGACTTACAAATGAGATAGGGTAGTAAAATGGGGTACTAATGATATTAAAATATATGCAAAGTGAACAGAACCCCACTTAATAATTGTCTACAAAAGAAATTGGGCATTTGTGTACACCTGATGATAAATGGGCAAAGCAAACCAAGCATCACTGCATATAGCAAGAATCTGGAGTCACAGCAAAATACCACAGCCCTTAGCACCACTGACTCCCGCTAGTATAATTGTGGTACTTTCTGTAACCAAAGCAACAAATACCATCAGTGACTGACTTAAGCATAATTTCACTGACCAAGAGATTATTGTCCACTTCCGCATTGACTGAGGCATTGTACAGGCCTTGGGTGACATGTAGCCTCTAATAATGCTAACAACAAAAAAATGCTACCGGGAGTGTTATTAATAGTAAATAATTCATTAAATAAAATTAAGTGCTTTTAATCATATGCTGTTGTACTACACAAATACTTATTAACTTGTGCAGACTTGGCTGTGCACCCCTATTTGATTGGCTAAGTCAGAAGATATGCATATCTAAGAGTCATTATATTTTGCTGCAGTTCATCTGCAGTATAAGGCACAGGCTACTGCCTTGCTTGCTCATGACAGCGTATGGCCACAAACGCAAGCTGGACAACTGCACAGGTATGAGCTTCATGCTATTTTGCACCTAACCATGGTACTAAAATAATATTGTAAGTGTAATTTACTGGCCATCATCTTTTTCCTTATAAGTGTGACATATTTTTCAGATGAAATTTAGGAGGAGGTCTGCTAGTGCCTTCAGGACAGAACATGCATGGTGCATAAAGGAGAACAAAATAATGCTTTATACCCTTCATGGTATTTCAGGAAGTGCCTACTGGGCCTCTGTCATGGTGCATTTAAAAAGTAAATGCCTCATGGTATCTGGTGGGAGGGGACTTGTCCTCAGCCATGTGCATCAACAGGACAGGGGAACATTACACTGCTCAGTCCACTTGCACATTTGCTGAATGACTTTTTTATGTACCCAGAAGCGCAGCTAGCTGCCCATAAGCATTGCATGCTTTTGTATGGATATTCACTGCCTCATTCTGCCTCTGTATAGTGCTGGTTAGCTCCACTGGGATTGTGCAGATGTGCAGTGTATCTATGAATCCCAGTCATAATGCATTTTGTAGAAGACACTTACATCTTGTATAACTCCTGCTCGGATAAATATTGCACTCATTTAAGTGTCATTTCTACCACTATTATGTTAGCTTTTAATGTTACATACATTAAAGGTTGGCATAAGTTTACATATAGTTGATACGTTCATATAATTATCTCTTTTAAGTGGCTTAGCTGACAGCACCAGGCACTTACAATCATTAAGCTTGTGAAGGTACAACAAGTTTGTGAAGGTATCATATTTTATGCGTGACAGACAAATTTCTTTATCAGAATTGCAGTCTGACCTTGAAACAAGGAAGACAAGTAAAGACATTTTCATCTGCATGATTTCTACCACACATGGATGTGATAAAAGGAATATAGTCAGAAATGGCGGGAAAGGCTGTGGCTCTCTTGCAAATATTATTATAGAGCAATGGACAAATAATCTTACTAATGTGATGAAAATGCACAAATCTATAAGAAATGCTTCTGATCGATACAAGTTAGTATATGACGTTCATTATTCTCCCTATAGGTTGTTTCTGATGAATTACAAAGTTAATGATCAGTGTTGGCACTCTAATAGGGCTAACAACATTGCAGGAAAATCTCTCTACTCTCATATCATTGCTCAGGCCTGGAATAACCTCCCGTCCCCCATTATCTCTACCACAAATATTACACAATTCAAAAAACTACTTAAATCACACCTTCTGGAAACTTGGATCTGTCCATGCATAACTTGATACAACCCCCCCCCATCATTGCACTCTCCAACCACCATGGATCCAATTTCTCAACATAGGTCTTGTCTTATTATGTCAGGTATCTTACTCTCATTACCTTTTGTATCTCCTAGGATTCTGCATATTTATATAACCTTTCTGTTTGTACTTGTTCTCTCTAGGCTAGTTACTATAATTTGTCTAAACTCTTGTACTAAAATTTTTGTTTTTTTTGTATTTTTCCCTGAAATTGTGATTGTTACTCATTTACTATCTGTAATTTTGTTGTACTCATATTTTCGTAGCTTTTCTCCCTGGGCCTCCATTGAAAATGGGCCTTGTCCAGCTGGATTTTCCCAGTTAACAAATGTAAAATAAAAATAAATAAATAGTGATAAGGCAGATTAATTTTATTGTTGGTGGAGTTGGGTTCAAATTGTTGCATATTGGACGTTAACACACTTATGGATTTGTAATTTACTACGAAAATATATTTTGTTTACTCCTGAATTACTTATCTTAGCTATGCTGAATAATTTTATTAAGATTTAAAAAATAGTTTTAGGCACTATGGTTAGTAAAACAAAGATCTGTGAAAATTGGAAAACTGCACTGTTTCCAGACTTCAATATGAATACATGGTGATGTACTTAATTGTTTGTTTGGCTAAAATATGTTATTTTTTTTTATTTTTCTCTGCAGCTCCCTTTCTCCTAGTTTCTTTATTTTTTTCCTTCCTTCTGTTTTTATTTTTTATTATTTTTTGCAGTGGTGATACTTTCTTAGTATAATGATAGTATAACATGAACTCTGCACTTTATTAAATAAATAAATAAACAAACAAATAAAGCTTCTGTCTCTCTAGCCCAATCTCTGAACTTCACTTTGTTGTACAGTACTCATTGCCATTCATGGCATCAGCTCCTTCAAACAATATGATCGCTCCATTTACTGATGTTGGATGTAATCCAAGTTTAATGTAATAGATATAATTCCTGTTTTTCTTTTAGTTTCTTAATAGATCACAATGTGGGCCATGCTAGGAGACTTTTTTTTACTTGAACTAAATATATAATTTCAGTTATAAATGCATTTTTGGATATTTAAAAAAGGAATATAATGTGTTTCTACACTGAACGAATACAACCCAATTTAGATTTAGTAGAGGCAATGTTGTAATACTGAAAGTGGAAGTACTTTGTGGGACAAGTGATTTATATGTATTTATTCAGGTTCACTGGTATTAAGAGTGGGGGTATATAACATTTAGATTATTTTAAAATCTGAATAAATAAAATACGCAATAACATCGGCGCACCAGTAAACACTAGCAAAAACTTAAACATTAAGGTTACTTAGTATAGACAAGGTTACAAGGATAATTATGTACATGCTGCGGTGGTACAATGGTAGTGTTGTTACCTCACAACAAGAGGTTCTCCCATTCGATTCTTGGCTTGGCTTGGGAGTGCCTTCTGTGTGGGGTTTGCATGTCCTCCCCGTGGTTGCGTAGCGTTCGAAAGACATGCGTGCGTAAATGGGTGTGCCTTCGTTGAAGGTTGGGCGTCGAGCTGGCACCTCAGTGTTTCGTAAAAATCTACTGCCAATCATTAGCGGACCGGAGTTCCGCTGTGGCGACCCCTTACCGGGAAAAGCTGAAAGACAAACAACAACTATAGGCAAGGTTATAACTAAATTTTATGTGAAGAACTGACTTGCAGTTTTATCAAAAACGTAATGTAATGCGTGTTGTTTTATAAGACATTATGAAATGTCTAGCACTACATATCACAACAGGATAACCCATACAGGGAGACAAGTGTTTTACTTTGCAACTGTAAGAACCATTACAAATTAAAAAATATAATCTACTTTTATGACTGAAATTAAAGGAAAATATAATGTGTGCTTTTGCTGAATGAATAACAGTTTATTCACATTTGGTGGAAGCAATTTCACAGTATAGGCTGTTGAAATGTAATGCAGGACAAAGGATTTCTACATACTAATTCATTTTCATTAATAACGAATTTGCTGTTTATATTGTGGGTATGCAACAATTATAGCATGGTGAAAAGTGAATAAATAACATTCTTAGTAATATATCAGCACTAAAAACTGACAGAAACATGACAATTAGTGAGAAATGCCAGATATATAACTAGATTATTTTGAATAGTCACTTTTAGTGCTGGAGCCTTTGCAGTCCTAGATGTGCATTTTCATTTGCCATTATTTGTTTACTACTTAGGAACAGAATCCTGATTCGCAGGTTTAGTACATCATGTTACCTGTACTGTTCCTTTACATGCTTACATTTAGCATGGCACAGCTGTAACATCTGTGAACTCAGTCTTGCTATAATATAGTTGGATTCTATAAGTATTAAAATGTAATTCCAAAATGTTGACTTAGTGAGGACTAGAACAAGGTTGTTTTCCTCACTAAGGTTATATTGGTGATGTAATTGTGAATTGTGTATCATAGTTTTAGTTCATCTCTCCATCTTAGGGGTAACAAGTCAGTTTCTTCACCACAGCTCATACCATAGTATAATAGTAACTAATCCCATGAAATTACTTTATCATTGCTGGCATTCTCAGAAGAAGAGATGGCAGACAAGGGTGGGTCAAAGAAAGGGAAGTCCTGGAAAGTCATTTAAATGTGTGAAATAAGATTTGTACCCTAGATTCATTATCTGGAACTTGTTTCTTATTTGTTATACTGTCTGCTAAATCTAGTTTAAGTAAAATAAAATACAAATCCTTGATGACAGCAAGGCAACCATAGTACAGTGAGAAATGCAAGGCATTGAAAGTATGTAAGATTAATTTTGTGGCGCTGTCAGGGAAAATGTCAATTACTTTGCTTTCAACAGCTTTGCCAGATGTGCTGGCAAACACCTGAAAATGAAACCCTCTCAAGTTAATTGCCTTGACAATGTCAAGGTGAGAGTGCTACTTCCTGTGGAACTGCTGCACCACACATTTCCATGTTTGTTGTCACCCTCACCCACTGACAAATCATACAGACGTTTTATTTGTTTGAATACTGTCCTGCTAAATGAATATGTTGGGCTTGTGTATGCAAGTTTTGTTCGAATACTGTTCTGCTGAACCAATGTGTTGAGCTTGTGCATGCAAGCCAACACAAAACAATAACACTACTTACAGAGGAGGAGCTCTAGAGTTTGATGTGTGTCAATGTTAATCTTTGTAGTATTATGTGTATTTCTGTGTGTGTCATTTGCATGCTGGTTAATTTATATCAATCCTTTGCTCCCTTTGATGACAGAAGCTTTTGGAACTTGCTGTCTATTACTTCTAGACATTTGCAAAGCTATAGCTGTAGGGCCAAAGAAGGTACTGCTCAACATCTGCATTGTGTTAGAGTTATCTCCTTAACCTCCCTGAAACCTGCAGTTACAATGCTGTTGATTGGGATCTTGAAGTAAATAGTGATTAATCACTGGGAGTTAAAATTAACCACATGTCGTACACAGTCACTGATTTCAGTCACGCATACTTAAAAGAAATCAAATCATGGTAGTCAAGGGCAAGGCACACGTTTTACAAAAATTCTGGAAGGTTTGGAAAGACAGCAGTAGAGATCTGTGGCTGTCCTCTTTCATCCAAATGGATTTGGATTATTAGAGTGCAAGGCTTAAATGACATGAAATCTGGCAGTGAGCAGCAGACTTAAGTCTGTGGGACTCCTTTTAAACCGTATGCCTTCCCTGGTATTCATAAAGATGGTTTGCCAAAGTTTTGCTAAAAAAAAGGAAAAGACCTTTCTGATTTAATATAAGTAAATAATTTCACTTAAATGCTCACATGGCTGCATCAGGACCTAATACCCCCCCCCAAAAAAAAAACACTATTAGTTTTATCAGAATATCTTAATGAAAGAGATTATATCTTTTAACATTATGAAATGTCATGTTATTGGTGCCTGAATAGACAAGAATGTCCATGTTTCTTAACTCATATTGCACTGCAGTCCACAAGAGGACAAATTCTAACAGAGTTCAGAGGTCAGCGAAGGAGGTTGGTATCTCTTATGTAGATCTTGATTCCAAAACACCTTAAATAAGGGCAAGATGCTGTGACATGTTTACTCATATGCAAAGAAGGCCTTCCCTGGCAGATTGCATATGACAAACTGTAGAAAAATAACTTATGCAGTACCAGCTTTCATGTGATTTCTAAACACAGCTCCAGCATGTAGCTGACTTAAAGCAGAAATCAAAACGTCTGAATACCATCTGCCTCAAATGCAATACATTAGGCATGTGTGTGTGGATGTAGACAACAGCTGACTGTAAAGGAAGATAATTCAGTAGGAAATACCCAGGCATGGCACCAAGCTGCACTTAAACTATCTGTCTGACCAAGAGATGACAGGTTCGGACTGGACAGGTAGCTGATGCAGGCTGTGTGTTAGATGTGTACATGAAGGATAGTGGCATACATCCTGCAGGTGAATCCCATCAGTTCTAAAGAAAAGTATGTCTGCTGTCAGGCATGCTTATATCTTGGACATTCCAACTCCATAAGAGTGGCACTGTAGGATTAGAATCATGGAAGGTTTGTTAGGCTTTGATCAATTTCCCAGAGTATCTGGTATTATCAGCTGTTTCTTGTGTCTATCAGGCACCAAGTTGAGAAGATGCTGAGAAATACATTAACTGCAAGGACATCACTGCACATGTATTAGCACAGGATCTAAGCATTTTACAGCATGCATGCATTTTACATTCTTTCTATGTACAGTGACAATGTAAATGTATAAAGTTAATGTGAGTTAAGGATGATACAGGCTGCATCTGCAGCAACAGCAGAGACTGATTCAGAAACCACTCACAGAGTGGCTAACCAACCTTGTTATGAGAAAGACAGACAGACAGGCAGACAATGAATAGTGACAGAGTGCTTGTCTGCATACATCAGTGTTTGAGAAAACAGCTTGGATAGTTTCTGTATGTACTTTGCATATTACATATTATCATTGCATCAAAGCATGGTGACCTCCCAGCCCAGGGAATAGGAGCTCTACGACCACAGTGCCTTACAGTTAAACTAGAATATCATCAGGAGAAAGAAACTGACACAGAGGAAGACTGGGGGAACATCATAATTGCACTAAAGGTGGGCCGGGTCAGTATCCCCAGCTGTAGTCAGAAAGGAAATGTCTGGTACAACATCATGCACCATGGCAATGGAAACTTGAAAAGAGACCACAGCTGTGTCTCTTGTGAGTCAGACTGAATTATTCCCACCCTGTTACTGTTGTGTTCTTAAACACCACTGTCTTTCTAGTTGCCTGCCCCTTATGTTAATTGACCATATATCTACTTCCCTCTCTCCTTTCACTGGCTGGTGTGAGTAAGCACAAAATTATCATTTTTTGAAATCGCTCCCTTTCAACTATTTAACTTTATTGGTCATTCCACTGTATTCCATAGTACCAGAATACAAAAGTGCCCACCCCCTTTTAGTCTATCTTGCTCTTTTAAAAATAGTGGCTCTCCACTTAGATAGCTAAAGCTTAAATTACCCCCTTTCATATCTAACAGCTTAGTGCACACTGCAGTGTTTAGGATAAAACATTTTTTTCATCTTACCTTTAAACATCTATTGCAAGAGCACCAGTTATTGGAGATCCCACATTCTGCCTCTCAGTAGTCATCTTGGGATTAGTGCTTCTGTTTTCTCCTGGTGAGGGAAGGAGTATAGGGACATTATTTCCTGGAGACTGCTGATCATCAGAAAGCCTAATAACTGCTTTATAAATGACAGCTTGAAATCTGTGATTATATTCTGGTCCTGGTGACAGAAGGAGAGAGTGCATTGATTCTGACAGTTTCTGGTTGGGCAGTGAGTGTCTGTGCTTAATGTTCCTGATTGGTCTGGTTGCTTTCCAAGGCATCTACCAGGAAAAGGCTACAAGCCTACAGACCCTTGCATAATCTGGGACAAAACTGTGGATCACCCAACAGGCTGTGGCCTGCTTCTCATCTTGGGATTAGTGCTAACATTTTGCTTCTGGTGAGAGAAGAAGCAAAGGACCATTGTATCTCAGCACAGTGAAGCTGTAGTAAGACCAGCATTAGTAGTAGCCAGGCAGTAGCCATTCATGTGACTCCCCTCTTTTCATCATTCTTGACAAGCTAATTCTTTGTTTTCAGTAAGTACTGCTTGATTTGTTTCTAACTTCAGAATATCTGCCTAAATACCTCATCCTTAAATTTTCAGGGTCTTTGTATTAGTTTCCCCTCAAGTGTTTGGCAGTGCTCTGTGCATACTCAGATACCTTGAGCACAACTGAAATTTCTCCAATATCTAGTTGCACATAGGACAACTAGTATGCAGTGACAAGCACTGTTCCCATAGTTGCAAACTGGATACTCCTGACAGTGACTGATACCCTCACTCCAACAGACTAATCAATAAAAAAAGGGTCTGTTGCCATGGATATGAACTTTCCTACTGTCTCCGTTACCAGCTTGGTGGATATGGGCATCCTGAGGCAATGTAGAAATTGCTTCATATTTACCGACAACCAGTTAATTCTCAAACAAACTGATATGGTATGTGAGAGATGTATTTACATAATGTCACTGGAGACTAAGCTCTCACATAAAAGTACTCCTAATGTCAATAAGATTGTCAGTAGTACATATGCTGCACCCATCATGCACAATTCAAAGCAGATATATCGATCAACATATGCTAAGACAATTAAATGTAACCTTCCTAAACCACAAAGACCTCCTAGACACATAACAAACACCCTCATTAGCCCCATATCTGCTTTTTCAAAACAACACCCACATCAACCCCTAGAACTACATCTCATGGAACCTCTACCTCTAAGCCCATAAGGCAAGCAACCACACAATCCAACATTCTAGTCATTGGAGACTCCATCCTGAGACACACTGATATCCCTCTCACCAGGCTGAGTAAGGAGAAAGTCACAATCAGTTGCTTATCAGGGGCTAGGATCCACCACATTATGCATGCACTCAGGTCATTGGACCACTGTTACAATATGACTCGGTCATAGTCCATGTGGGAGTAAATGACCTGAGACGTATCTCCCTAGACTATATGAAGAGAGACATCGTGGTGCTCTTGGAATATGTGTCTCAGGCTGGAATGAGCCTAGCATTGGGCAGAATTTTGCCTTCCCCAAGGATGATGCCACAGTATGAACAAAAGATGATTGACTTTAATAATTGGCTTAGTTTCTGGTGTCATTCTAAGGGCGTGCAATATTTGTCAGCATAGAAGGAGATGTTCAACAGACCACAATGCTTTGCCATGGATGGTCTGCACCTCTCCCATCTAGGCTTTCGAATATTAGCTAAAACATTGTCTTCCCCCATAGTGCCTTTTTTAGGCAATGACAAACTGAAAGTACTTCTGACATAGCAAATCAAAACCAAGAAAATCTAAAGGTATAACTGCTCAGTGCTAGGAGCCTAAACAAAAAACTCCTCTCCCTGGAAGCTCTCTTTACCCTAGAGAATGCTGATATTTGTGCAGTCATTGAGATATGGTTTAAAGCTGTGAAGAGCACACCAACAGTGTAAGGTTATAATGCTTTCTACACATTTAGGCCAGCTACTTCACAGGCAGGGACTAAAGGTGGAGGTGTCTCTATTTACATCAAAAATAAACATACTTCAAGGCTGTTTAAACAGGACAATGCAGATGAGCTGCTCCATGTTCATATCACCACAGGCAAAATCCAATACCACTTCCTTGCAAGCTATAGGTCCACCTCCATGACCCAAGACCCCCAGCTAAATCTGGAATACTCAAGAACTATTCTACGACTAACCTCCTGCTATTAAGTGAGAACCTGGCAAAATGTCAAGCCCTCATAAACCCTGAGAACACTGCTGCCTATGCAGTACTGTTCACAGAAACCCTGTACAAGCATGTTGATAGCTGCATAGAGGCAGCTGTACCCACCAGGAAGAAGTACAGAACTAACTCAAAAAACAAGCCACCCTGGTGGAATCACAAAATCAATAGGCTGTATAACAGGAGGAAGAAAATCATGGCAAAAATTAGGAGGTGCAGCACCCAGCAGGATAAAAGCACTCTCATCAAACTAAATAAACAACTCAGAGGACAAAGTCTACCAAAGCCAAATCTGAAGTAAATTTGGCCTCCTAGGCTAAGGACAAACACAAAGCATCCTTTAGCTATGTCCACAATCTCAAAGGCAATACACAGTTGTGTGCAGAGCTCATTGTAAATGGAGCCACATATACTGAGCCAGAAGATACAGCAAACCCCATGGCTGATAAATTCAGCTCCAACCATACCCCTCGCTCCCCCTCAAACTTCTCTCAGGAAATATCATCAAATATAACTCGCCCTACTATCACTAGGGAACAGGTCCTAAATGCTCTCTCTAAGACCAACAACACTGCATCAATGGCCCCAGACAATATCCCAGGATGCCTTCTAAATAGCATGAAACATGACCTATCAGGGCCTCTGGAATTACTATTTAACTGTAGCCTCCAAGCAGGCTCTGTGTCTCATGAATAAAGAAAGGCAACAGTCATCCCTCTGCACAAAGGTGGGCCATCTACAGACAGTGGAGGAAGTCAGAATGAGTATTCATCACAGAAAGACCAAATGATCAAATATATTAACTAATTATTTAGAGTTCAGGGTTAGAAATTAACTACAGTCCCATAAGTCTCACTAGTCTTGTATGTAAAGCCATGGAAAGAATTATCATGGAGATGATCAATAGAGATATTGTAAACATCCAGACATTGGACCCAAACCAGTTTGGTTTCATCAAGGGCAGATCATGCCTACTCAACCTGGTGGACTTCTTTGAGAAGGTCATCAAAGCAATGGATGAGGGCAAAATCATTCACACTACCTACCTTGACCTGGCCAAGGCATTTGACAAACTCAAGAGGTTAGGTACAAACCTGTATGTCACCCAGTGGATATCCAACTGGCTCACAGATAGGGCCCAGGAAGTTGGAATGGGGGAGTCCACTTCTACCAAGAGGCCAGCCACAAGTGAAGTCCCTCAAGGATCAGTCCATGGACTGCTACTTTCTGGCATTTACTTCTCAGAAGTCAAGGGCAATGTCAGTGGTCTCTGGCTGACTAAACTTGCAGATAATTGCAAATTAGGAGCTGTCATTGAATCTCACACTGACACAAATGTTCTCCAGGAGGGGCTGACACAGACAAACAGCTGGTGTCAGAGCCATGGACTAAAACTAAGTGTCAAGAAATGCATAATAGTATCCTTTGGGAAGTCATTCATCTCTGGTAACTATCATATTGACAACACACCCCTTAGAGTTGACCCAGTAGTCAGGGACTTAGGGACACACATATATAATAATCTAGTCTTTGACCATCACATGCCTGCAGTGGTGAGGAAGTCATTCTATATTGCGCAACTTATAAACAAAGGTATAGCATCTAAGTCCAATGAAGTCATTGTTCCACTGTATTCTGCATTCATCAGACCTGTCATTAAGTACAATGCCCCTTTTCGTATGTACCTAACCAGGCATATCCAACAATTGGAACATCCACAGAGTTTTCTCACTAAAAGATGACAGGGCATAAGTAAAGTGTCCAATGCAGACCGCCTCAAGGCTCTATCCCTGTATTCTGTCTCCTTCAGGCTTTTGAGGGGAGATCTATGCCTGGCATACAGGGCATTATCAGACCCCACTCTGATGGACCTTCTGCATATCCACTAAACAAACAGCACCAAAATTACCCATTCTAAAGACTTAAACCTTGCTTGTAATATAAATAGGACCTGCTGGAGAAATAGGCATGTGTCCCAGGGACTACCCAGTCTATGGAACAGGCTCCCCGTCTATGTGAAGCAGAGTTCCTCCCTAACCCAATTCAAGTGCAACTTGGACAATTAGATGAGAAACCAAAAATTCATCCCTGGTTTGGCACCTATGTCTCTAAAGGACACAGGCAACCTGTAAATGGTTCATCTCCCAGGCCCATGCTTACACTTATCAAGGCTATCAGAACTTCTCAGAGATTTGGGATGCATGGCTAGGCTTAAAAATGCCCTTGTGGTTGTTAACCTAGTAAACACCTATGAAACTATGAACCTATATGTGTACAAAAAACAGACAGTAACACGACACGTGCATCTGATTTGTTGCTGTGATGGTAAAGCAACAATGCACACTGGTCAAGTGGAAATTCTCTTTACTAGCTGCATCAGATGTAAATATTTTTTTAATCATACAGTATAATTTTAGACATGGTATAGCCTCCATCACTTGCCTAAGTAACAGGGTATACATATAACAGAGTATGTGGTGAAACATCACTGAAGTAACTGTAAAGGCATGGGTACCATCACACTCACATTCACAATGCATCTGAAGGTGCCATCCATGGCTTATTGATCGAGACAGAACATGTCCACAAACTGAGCTGACATGAGCTTTGGTCTGGCTTTGCTGACATGTGCTTCCAATGCAGCGTCCATGACACACAGTACTGGCAATGGAAAGACTCATAATATGTGCAGCGGTTGCAGATGTTCAGGATCAGCTGAGGTTCTATTCATGACGCACTACTATCAGCATCATCACTGGAGCTGTGGTATGTAGAGTCAACATGCACCTCGGCACCTTCCAGCTCCATGAGACAAGATGCATCCATTACAGTTTAAGATACACTGCAACCACCTTATGTACCATCAGTATAATATCTTAGCTGTCACTGAGTCCAGCACATCATCTGTGACAAAAGAAACACATTGAAAAAACAGCCTCAGGAATGGTGTCCAGAACAGGAGCCAATGTAGCTGCTGCAGTGTCAAAATTGATTTGTCTGTCAGTGGGCTCAGAATACCCATTGTCAGCTGCCAAAATGCATCTGATCAACTAATTACAAAAAGGTGCACAGATATTAAATGCACATTCAAGCACTATGGTGTAGAAAATATAACCCTGAATCCTGTGCAAGATTTGAAAATTCTTTGTGGAGTTACCAGATGCTGTATGAGATGTCAGTCTTACTGTCAAACTCTAACTTTGGTCAAGAAAGAAATGGACTGTCATGTTCCATCAATTACTGTTTCAACAAAAGCGTGCTGTGCACGTCTGAGTGAAAGTGGTCAACGGTGGCAATAACGAAGATACTCCTCATCTCAACCATTTCGCAGTCTCAAAGTTAGTATATTAGCAGTTGTGTTGGGAGAGGGCTACTCTCCCTGCAAAAGCACTTTTTTGTTTTAATTTTGGTTTTTAAGGGTTAGACTGCCAATTAATTTATTTATGTGTGTGGGTGTGTGTGTGTGTGTGTGTGTGTGTGTGTGTGAGTGTGTGTATGTATTTAATGCTTTCAGTTCCAAAGAAAGATTATTTTGTGGACCCAATATAAACTTGCTGTATAGTTAAGGGTTCTGTAATGACATGCACAAAAGAAAAAGTTATCCTTGCTCAACAAAACCTCTTTGCTACAGCCATCTCTAAATATGTTAATGTGCTACAATCTCATTGGCTGACAGCTGGACACTGTAGTGCTGATGCTCTGATGTGATATATTCTTTGCAGATTGATTATTATGCATATGGATAGTTGTAATGTCATATTCATTTTAAATACAAAAGGAATGCCCAAATAGCATAAATACTTAGTTGTGCAGATAAAACCATAATCTATATAATCCTTCCCATTAAGCATGATCCATGTTGGGCCATGAACACCAAATGACAACAGGAATTGTTTATTCTCAGTGAAAATATCCTCTCACATCTTTTCCCCAGCTGATTCTGTTCTCCACAGGTGTGAAGTTATCATGGCCGAGATTCTGCCCTGAAATAGACATCTTAAAAATAAAATAATATAGTTCATATAAACTAGTGTTTTCATATGATGTTCATTAGCAAAGGTTTACATAGACATGCATAGACATGCAGTAACAGTGTTGCATCCTTCTGTATCTGATAAAAACTGTGGGGTATATTCTGTAACTAGTACACAGTAAAAACTACTCAAACATCTCAAAGTTTAGTGTATCACAGCACATTAAAATGTGAGAGCACTATTTGCATATATCTAGTAAAAATTCCACAGCAGCAGAAAATGTTCACACAAATGTTTGCCAAATCTTGATTTTTAGGCTTTTACATGCATTGGAACCCCATCTCTACAACAGATTTTAGAGTAACACCATTCATACTCAGTGTGCATCAGTTGTGAAGGATGTTTCAGGCTCATATTATTTTCAGTGGCATTACCTGTGCCTTAAGTGTAGCAAGCATCTGCAATACTTGGTATATGGTACAGCAAACAATGCGATTGCCAAGAGACACTGTTAAGAGAGCTAGAATATATGTATACATCATAATGGCTGCTAACAGGATAACAGCAGAAGCATAACACGTTATGGGTGGACTACAGAAAGATTGTACATCTGCATGATTCACATAAAATCAAATTAAATGCAAACAGATCATTAAGAGTGTAGCTGATATACCTCAAGCATGGTGTACCCTACCACATTTGCCGTCTGTGTTTTATCCAATGCTGCCTACACATTATGTCATACAGTGGAAAAAAAAATGTTAGCCTTTGTTTTACCATAGAATGAATGGCTTCAGAGCTGTATTGCTTTCATCATGGCACTGGGTTGTATTCACATTTAGAAAAATACAAGTGTTACAATAGTTTCTGCTTCTTCAGCTAACAGAGATATTCTTTCAGGTGGTCTTGTTTTTGCAATCTCAGTTCAAGATAGTTTCGGGCTAAACCAACAATTTGTATTCAGTGTTGTTGATACATAATGCTGCGTTACTGTTCTAGAACTGGACCTGTATTGTTCCTCCCAACTGTGCATGAAAACGAGTTGTTGTTTGTAATGACGTAGAAGCAATGCATACATGCTAGGTTCAGGAACATTCTGCTCCACCTATATAATCCACAAAGGAGAACATCTAAGGGATGATACAAACTAGCAGTTCTCCAACATCTGCTAGTGAGGAGAAAGAACTTACTACTTTTCACTTACAAATGTAGTTAATTTCTAACCCTGAACTCTAAATAATTAGTTAATATATTTGATCATTTGGTCTTTCTGTGATGAATACTCATTCTGATTTCCTCCATGTTAAAGTGGTGGTTGCTGGTTCACTGTAAGGCTATCTTTGAGAACAGGAATGAAAGGATCTACTCACTTTCAGTAATTTCTGCTTTTCCCACTTTTTACTCCTGACATTAGGCAGATGGTCCTTCAGTGGCTGATATTTTTATATATAGTTAAGCATATGCAATAGGCATTTTTGGTTAACTAAAAATGTTAGTTATTTGTTCACTGTATTATTAACTATGTAAGCAGGTTGCTCCAAACAATATTTTCAGAGGTGAGCTGGGGCAAAGGTAACACCAAATCCATGTGCTTTAAAAGAATGTAAGATATAATGCATGTAGAGTGATGGAGTGTAAGTTATTGCACAAGAGTAAAACAGCAACATCTTAACACTAACTCATCAGAAATTATTATTTCTAAGAAAAATATTTAAAAAATAATATACATTGTTTGCATTGACTCATGATATATTTTGCAGTGCATGTAATTTTGCTAAATTGAAATTGTTTGAACAAATACTATTTACCTAGCTATAACTGACACTGGCCTTCCCCTTGCTTTTTGTGGTGGAAAATCTGCACCATTTTTCCTTTCTGTGAAATTTATTTACTACAACCTGGGGTCTGTGGGATTAATGCAACTCTTTCATCAAGCTTTACATTTAGTACTGGCTGCATAACTTTCTTATTACAAAAGTGACCTGGAGTGGTTTTAATCCTTGCTCTTTCTTGCTTCTGCAGACTTTGTAAATGGTGATTACACCAATGTCCCTCGTATCCTCTAGAGCATGTCCCATGTGTAGTGCTTAAGTAGGATAGCCAGTGAAGAGCAGAAGCAACTTTTCCCTTAATACTTCTGAATAGAGCTGTAGCAAGAAAGTATGGCCATCCTTGTAAAATGCTTATTTGCCCCTTTCCAAAGAAATATACATTAAACGATAATCTTTATCTACCACACAATGTACGCTTGGGAAATTTACTTACATCTTGTGGTTTTCTCAATAACTAATCTGTCAAATAAACAAATTGCAAAAAATGCATACATACTTTAAACTTATTTTTATATTTGTTAGCTGACACATTTCTTAATTGTTATCACAATGGAGAAATTTAACATGTATGGTTTTGTGACACTTGAATGTAGAGCAATCTAGCTGTAGTATTTATCCACTACACACGCACACACACACACACACACACACACACACACACACACACACACACACACACACACATATATATATATACACATATATGGATCTACTTTGGTTTATGGAATTAACACATAACCGAAATTTACAACGTTGAGATGATAACATTGAAAGGTTAAAAGAACAAGAGTGCACAAGATCGAAACTTAGAAGATCGAACCAGATTTATATATTGTAAACGCAGATCACAGTACAGTCAGGATCAGCAACTCTGCAATTTTCCTCACAGTAGTGTGATTTCAGAGTTGGTATATATAACTTACAGGTATTAGTAATTTCTTTTACATTTTTGCATGGTTCAAGCCCCCCCACACCCCCTGCAAATTATATATACTGATTCTGAGATTCCACTGCAGTGAGGAAAAGGGTAGAATTCCCGATTTTAACTGTACCATGATCTGCATTTAAAATATATACATAGATCGATCTTCTAAGTTCCGATCTTCTGCAGTCTCGCTCTTGTAACCTTTCAAAGTTATTGTCTCAATTTTGTAAATTTCGGTTATGTGTTAATTCCACAAACCAAATATATATATATATATATATATATATATATATGTGTGTGTGTGTGTGTGTGTGTGTGTATATATATATATATATATATATATATATATATATATATATATATATATATATATATATATATATACATTATAGCAGTTCAGAGGCACAGTCCCAAATTGACCACTTAGTGACAGTTAAACATAGTAAAATTTACTAAAAAAAAAAAAAAAAAGGTTTAGCACTTCTATCTTGTAAATGTATCATGAAGGACTTAATCAGAAGAGGAAATATAGGTTTGGCCTAAGCTTAAATAACTTCCTTAAGGTTATTGAAAGTACTTACAAAAATTTAAAGGGGTAGCTTCCTACAATCTAAATTCATTAAAAATAATACTACCTAAAAAACCTTCCAAGAACAAGATATCAGTTATAAACATGTAGAAAATAATTCATAGAACATAACAAGTTAATACATAAGTAATGTTAAAAAAATCAACCATCAATGAAAATAAGTATAGTACATTTAAGAAAATTAGTAAATGCTCGAATACATAACTGCAGAACTTGAATTTGTCCATATATAAAAAAAACTTCCATAAAGCCTTAATTGGTTTTACTTAATATATAAAAATGTATATAAATATTTAGTAAACAAATGAATAAACAACATTTTATAATTTGGCTGCCTATAACCTAAGCTTCCATATTAATTCTTTATATTCTAATTTTGTCTCCCAGTCACCCCTTGTGGATTCACAGGAATTATTTCTATTACAGCAAATAAGAATTTTTTAAAAACATGGACAAACTTCAGAGTGCTTGGATAATACGTTACTTTTATTCTACTTTAAAATGTTGCAGTAGTGCTCAT
The DNA here is from genome assembly GCF_019279795.1 of Protopterus annectens. Lineage (NCBI taxonomy): Eukaryota > Metazoa > Chordata > Ceratodontiformes > Protopteridae > Protopterus > Protopterus annectens. The sequence goes on along the minus strand of NC_056747.1, from coordinate 285,761,050 downwards.
ATACCCTTTTCTTCAGCAATTGTTCTAGTTTGCCTGTGTAGAATGCTGGGCACCCTATGCATTTAGCAACACAGGCTATCCCATCATAGAAAACTTTCCATTTTATAATTTCAAAGTAGAATCAGAGTTGTTGTCCAAACATAAGCTTTCACTCTGTAAGATATAAGAAGACCGTGTATACCATTCACACTTGGTGGTACCTAGTTTCGCTTCCTTCCTTAAATTTTTAATTTGACTATTTTTTTAATAATAATTTAACATTAAGGCTGTCTTATAAACAAAATTAGGATGCCCCCCAGTATGTTACAGATCAAGGGGCTGGCTTTAATTATATTCCAGTTTTTAATTATGCTTTTTGTGTGTTATGCACTATGATTATATTGCACTACAAAAGTATGTACAAATTTGTCTTTGTCAGAGATTTCACAATAGTTAAGTTGATCAGTGTTCTCATCAGGCCTACGCAAAACAGGGGCTTGTACTTAAATAACTGTTAGAAAAATGTGTATTTGAATATATGAGAAATGCTAGTCTAAAAGCAAAGTAGTATATAATGCATTTTATTCTATTAATCATATAGCAGGGAGGATTAATTCATGTTTAAATGTAAGTAGTTTTGAAACTGCAGTGTGGCTTGAAGCAAGCTGACCTTTGACCCTGGCAGATGCTAGCTTAGCAAGTTTTAATGTTTATGCTTTTCACAAGTGATTATCTGCTGGGTCAGGAAATTAAATGTGTGGAATAATGAAATCTTCTGCTCTTTCCTGCTGGGATGATTTGGCCTTATATATGTGTTACTGAGATAGCATGCAGCTGGTGGGAAAATGTAACAGTGAACAAAGATGCGTATTAAAAGACTGAATCTGCTATTGTATTCGAACTGATATGAAACCTTGAAGAAGTAACTTTACAGAAAGACATTATGTCCGACCAGGTGGATAACAAGGCCATATTGTTACCAGAGGAAAACATTTTTTAAATATACAGCATCAGCAGTTTTTATGAATAGAGGACTGTAAGCTAAAGTGATGTAGATGCCCTGTACATACCACGTCAGTAAGATGGGCACAGCTTGAATGATAAACCTATATAAAATTGTGCGCTTCCTGTTTCATGTTAGGCAAAATTCTGTACTTGTATGTTTTTTGCCTCCTGGTGTACACTAGTAAACTTTTGAATCTGAACCTCCTCTGTATTGAATTCTTAAATTTTATTTAACAATAACCCATTGAATGATAACTTCAGTTCTCATCTTACATACAAGATCTTTTGCATACCCCTGCCAAGGAGTGTCGACCAACTTATTCATTTCAGCCTCCAAATCTTCTTTAGCTGAAGTCATCCTAGCTAATTTAATACACACTGGCCTTGAACTAAACACTCTTTTTTAATTCAAATGGTATGAGATAGAAAAGTACAAGTAAGCATTACTGAATGAAGACTTACTATACATATTAGAAACAAAGCCAACAACAGAAAGTATAATGTGTCTGTCTAAAAAATGTACATGACTTTTGTTAAAATTGTAAGTAAATTTCAAACGATTAGCTGCGTAAGCAGTCTGTAAAATCTTGAAAATATTGATCTGGACCATCCCATAAAATAATGATGTCATCCAGGTATTTTGTATACAACTTGCAATATTTAAAGTATTCTGAATTGAGAACATTTTTCTATTCCCAACCGTATAAAATCATGTTTGCATAAAGTGCGGAGCAAACTGGACCCATTGCCACACCCTTATTTTTCTTGAAGATTGCACTTTTAAACAAATTAAATTATTGCCCAACACCATAAAAATAAGATCAATAATCAAAATTATTTCATACCCATTTAGGAATTCACATGTTAGAAGACCTTTGTGGAAAAACACTTGTTCCATAGTTATACAGGAAAAGAGGTCTATAACATCAGTTGTTAGAAACCCCAAAACAGTATGTCACAAATTTGGTTTTGACCTGCCTAGTAAGTCCTACGAGTCCTTTAACATTTGGGTGTGTTGGTGAAAAATAGGTTTTGAGTCTGTCAATATACATTGCTGTGGTAGGTGTTGCACCTTTGCTGTCAACAGTCTATTATTTGTTTTTGACAGATTCCCCATGATCCACAAACTTAAGTTAGTGAAGACCAGCTCATTTTCATCAAGACAAATTATCAGTTTCCTTCTCTGATCAAGTCCGACCAAAGATTAGAAGCCCTCTCCTTTAAAATTGTAAACTTCACTACTATAAATGGTTCTGCGTTTAAGGACTTTAAGCATATAAACCTATGCCAGTTGTATGATGAGCTCTTTAAATTGTCACACTTTCACGAGCACCCATACAGCTTCATCTGCCTCTTGCACAACCGAGCTCTTCTTCTACCAGCATAAATGTATAATGGAGTTGGGGGCTGGCATAATGGTTAAGGTGTTTACCTCACAGATACAAGGTACAGGGTTTGATTATCACCTTTGGGTTGGGAAATTAGCTAGGCTTAAAATGGCCCACAAGGGCATATCACCCATTGCTAGCCTATGAGCTTATGGACATAGTAGTCTCTACTAGAATAAAATATAATGGAAATTAAAAAAAAATAAACTACTTTCATAGTCCACCAGTGTAAACAATCTCTTCAATAAAAGAGAAAACAATTTAAGTCCTATAGAAAGTCAAAAGCTGCACACAATAAAGATTCTAGGAAAAAAATGCAGCAGTGAACTAAAAATGGCCAGCAGGAAAGTCAAAGCAAAACATGAGTTAAAACTATCATCAGAAACCAAGAATAACTACAAATCCTTATTTAATTACCTTAGAAAACTGAGAAATAGCATCCAAAAGTGTTCTAAATTAATACTAAGTAATATTATTTGTGCTGACCCTAGAGATATAACTAACTTACTTGCAGACAGATTTAATGTTAACTTTACCCCAAATAGAGAGACATTGAAATTCTGCAAAACCCTGAGTCTCACACACCCTCTAATATCATTAAAGAGCAGGACCAGGCTATGCTGTCAGAATTTCAAATCAACTCTTGTATGAGCCCAGACATTTTACCTGGATACCTAATAAATGAAACCTAACATGCCCTCATTGAAACCTTCCTGCACTTGTTTAACTTTAGTCATAGGTTATCTCTTGATGGTATGGAAAACGGCTGTTGTAATGTCCTTTCACAAGAGGTCCTACCATAGACCCCAGGAACTCTAAACCAATCAGTTTAAGTAACTTGATTTATAAAGCCAAGGAATGTATTATCTCTAATTTCATAAATTATGATATTTAAAACCTCATACAAGTGGATCCACAATTGTGTGACCTTGTCAAGGGTTGGACATGTCAACCTAATTTAGTAAATTTATTTGGAAAGGTCACACAGACTGTGGAAAGGGGTCAAATGGTCCATACTGTATATCTGGATCTGGCTGTGGCCTTTGACATTCTACCTTATGATGACATTGTAAATAAGCTAAAAGACTTCAAGACAGACACTTCTGTGTTAGTTGGCTTGCAAACTCGATAAAAAACACACATTTTGAACGTGACAGGTACCACCTCCACACAGTAAACCTAGGTCTATAGCTAACAAATGACTGTAAACCACGTATAATTTCTTATGATTCACCATGTTATACCCTCCTCTCTGTAACAACTGCAATTGAATATATACTTTAAACAGAAACAATGCTTTTGAAGATACTTGTTCATCAAACTACATTTTAAAAGTCAACTGTATATAGATGTCCTTCAAGAATGCAACTGCAGTCATAACATATTGGTTGTCCTGCCTCAGGCAGCCCTCGGTCGGCCGGATTCCAAAGTCTGGGTCCGGCGTCGGCTGGTGTCACCTCCTCTCCGACGTCAGAACGGCTGGAGTATAAAGGCATCGGCCGACGCCATCTTCTTCAGTCTTTCTTGCCGCGCGGTGCCCGAAGCAGAAGCAGTTCACAAGTGCCGGTCAGTCAGCTCCTGTGTTTTCACTACCGAAGTCATCTAAAAGCTAAGTACCCCGTTGGAGAACATTTTTTCTTGCCTCAGCCGATGTCAGAACAAATTGAGAAAGTCAATAATTGTTTGTCTTGTGGTAAACAAATACCTCATAAGGACTTCCATTCTTATTGCCTTCCTTGCCTGGGCCCAGACCATGACGTCTCGGCCTGTGCTGCCCGTGCTTGCTTTAATAAGTGCACTCTCAGGCACCGGGCAGAATTTGCCGAAGACTTTTTCTGTGATTCTTTCGCTTATATCATGCCGTCGGATCAACCGACAACTCAATCTTCCAAAAAACGTAAGGACCGGGACCGACATCCTCAGCCCGCGTCCTCCACCGATACTCCTCCTAAACCCTCCGCGAGTGCTTCAGTCCCTTCGGAAGCAGTAATTCAACCGCTCCAGGCCGACGACACAACGGTAACTCGTCCTTCGGTCTCAGAGTCTACTCCGGTGCCGGTTGTTGACTTTCCTCCAGAAACTGAGGTTCTGGATCTACCCGACACCATTCCTGTGGACAAGGTTACTCCTGCACGTGGGGCAGCTAGGCCTCATGTATCCATGTCCATCAAGGCCTTTGCACGTGCTAAGGGTGCCAGCCAGGCCAAGGCCCATCCTAAACCTGCTGCACAGGCCCCTTCTTCTGATAAACAGATCATGTCTCTTGCTGCTGATCTAATTTCTCTTATTAGGGGGTCTCAGCCTCATCCAGACAGAGGTTCTCAGCCGCCTGCAGAGAAAAGGCCCAGAACTGAGCAGGCCAACAACCTCTCTTCAGATGAAGCCTCTGGGGATTCTGAGCATTCTGATACCCAAGAAGAATCCTTCCAGGCCTATGAGGACTCTGATGCTGAGGAATCAATTCCCTCTGCCTCTCCTCCAGAGGATTTTTCATTCGGTGAAGTCCTACACTCCATGAGGGAGCATTTTAAATGGCAGGGTCAGGAATTCTCTGATTCCAGGAAAAGGCTTCGTACCTTCCTCAAGCTTCCCCAGCACAGACCTTTAGCTATCCCTCCAGTTATGGATGTCCTGGATGATGTTTTCTCCGACTCCAGTGCTAACCCTGATTCTCTCCCTCCTGCTCCTGTCAAGCCAGACAGATATTATAGGGTCCCTGACACCCACAAGCATCTCTTTAAGGCCCATTCTGTGGATCTAGAAACTATTTCACAGGGCCCCAAGGGAGTGGCTACTTCCACAGCCAAGAATTCACTGCCAGCGGATAGGGAAGCTAGGTCCCTGGAGAGATGGGGTAAAAAAGTTTATACCTCCACCACCCTGGCCATGAGGTCACTTAACTGCCTTTTTCATATGTTTCAGTACCAGGATTTTTTACTGGATGACTTACAGAAAAAGTTAGCCTCTCCTGAGCCTATTGATAGAAAAGCATTGCAGGATCATATACATAACACTCAGCAGGTTAACAATCATTTTCTTCAGTGTGGTTATGATGCATTGGAGGCTTCATGTAGGGCAGCTATGACTGGGGCTGTTATACGTAGACATGCTTGGTTAAAAGAACAGCCACTACCAGACCATGTTGAAGTAAAGTTACTTGATGCACCTCTGGAAAAACAGAAGCTTTTTGGTGCTAATGCACAAGATGTGTTGAAGTCCATTGAGGAAAAAGCAAAATCAGTACAGACAGTCAAAGATTTCCTCCAGGTTCAGCCACCCAGATTCAGCAGGAATTGGCCTTCAAAGAATTGGTCCTTTCCAGACACTGACAAGTCTCAAAGGGGAAAAAACAGGCGTGCCCAAGGTAGAGGGCAATACCGAGGCTCCTACAGGGGCCGCCAATGGCAACCACCAAATCAAAGAAGTGGCGCAGGCAGCCCAGCTGCACCACAAGGACAACCACAATGACTTGACTTTCTTACCGCCTACAAAGGCTCAAAGAGAAGCACCTTTGGGCGGAAAATTATCCTTATTCTCAAAAAACTGACATATCTTAACCAAGGACAATTGGATTCTGGATTTAATAGACAAAGGTTACAGATTCCACTTCCATACTTTACCAATAAGACAAGGCATGCCAAACCTGCCACTTCATCAAAGGGCAGAGGCACTCATTCAAGTTTCAAAGCTGTTAAACATAAATGCAATAGAAAAGGTTCCTCCACAGGAACAAGGCCAGGGATTTTATTCAAGACTGTTCCTTGTTCCAAGAAAGGAAAACAAATGGAGACCTATACTGGACTTGTCTACTCTAAATACTTATCTCATTGTGCCAAAGTTCAAAATGCTGACGTTGCAGCAACTCCTTCCCATGCTGGGCAAGGGGTCTTGGCTGGTCACTCTGGACCTCAAGGAGGCATACCTGCATGTCCCAATCAGACAAAGTTGCATAAGATACCTCAGATTTCTTGCAGGGACAGAGCATTATCAATTCTCAGCATTGCCATTTGGCTTATCTACTGCGCCCAGAGTGTTCACGAAATGCCTGGCATCAGTAGTGGCACACTGCAGACTCCAGGGGATTCAAATATACCCCTACCTGGATGACTGCCTCATACAAGCAGACAACAAGCAAACCTTGATAGCAAACTTGGACTATGTCATTCAGTTACTACAGGCCTTGGGATACACAGTCAACATTCAGAAATCAAGACTACTGCCATCCCAACAGATTATTTTCCTAGGAGCCAAACTGGACACAAAAACACAGATGGCTTATCTCACAGAGGAAAAACAACAGCAGTTACCAGAGTACTTCAAAGGCCTAGCAAAGCTCTCCCAGCTGACTGCAAGGAAAATCCTGCAGGCCATGGGGTTCATGGCATCTTGCATTCTTCTAATACCTTTGGCAAGACTTCATATGAGAAAGCTGCAATGGTACTTAATAAGCTTATGGTCCCAACACAGCCAAAGCCTAGAGGACGTAATCCCACTCATTCCATGTCTGCAAAGAGAATTTTTGTGGTGGGCTCAAGCAAGTCAGTTAAACAAGGGCATGTCTTTCAACAAACCTCAAGCAGGTCAAATGATTACAACAGATGCCTCAGACCATGGATGGGGGGCGCACATGGAGGGCAGATGCATTCAAGGTCAATGGACACCAAGGGAAAGGCATCTGCACATAAACCAAAAAGAGATGTTGGCAGTGATACATGCAATCGAGACTTTCGAAAAATCACTTCAACAAGGACATTTGCTAATAAGGACAGACAACACCATGGTTATGTGGTATATAAACAAGCAGGGAGGCACTCATTCTTATCCCCTCTGCAAACTAACAACGATCCTCTGGGAAAAATCCCTAAGTCTGAAGATATATTTGCAATCCCAGTTTGTGCCAGGCAAGGACAATGTACTGGCGGGCAAGCTGAGCAGAAATTTCTTGGATCCACACGAATGGATGCTGCATCCTCACATTTTCTCACAAATAACAAGGACATGGGGAAGACCAGACATAGATCTCTTTGCTTCTCACATGAACCATCACCTGGAAAAGTTCTGTACAAGGACCCACCATCCTCTAGCCTGGAAAACGGATGCTCTCTCCTTCAGCTGGAAGTCCCTAACAATTTATGCATTCCCTCCTCTACCACTGCTGACCAAGGTGATACTGAAGATCAAAGCAGAACAACCAACAGGCATTTTGATTGCTCCAGACTGGCCAAGGCAGCACTGGTACCCATTGCTGTTGAGCATATCTTGGACCAAACTGTGGCCTCTGCCCCTATGGACTCTGCTTCTAACACAACACAATTACAGGACGGTTCATCAAAACCTGAAAACATTGTATCTGACAGCCTGGAGGTTACCATAACTCCTTCCGATATCTCTCTTTCCAAAAAAGTTCAAGAGATCTTACTGGAAGCACGCAGACCTTCCACCAGAAAAACCTATTCAGCCAAGTGGAAGAGATTCAGCATCTGGAATGCTAGCAGGGGTCAGGATACAACAGTATTGAGTATACCTCAGATATTGGAATACTTGGCAGAAATGTTTCATACTGGTCTCTCATATTCTTCCATAAAGATTCATGCCTCAGCAATCTCAGCGAAATACAATTGTGATCCACCGGTGTTTTCACATCCTTTGCTAAGATAGTTCCTAAGGGGGATAAAGAATATCAAACCTCCCAGGAAACCGCCAGTACCTGCATGGGACCTCAACTTCGTCTTGGAAAAATTAACTCTTCCTCCCTCTGAACCAGCAGCAACTTCAGAAATGCAATTTCTCTCATGGAAATGGTTTTCCTATTGGCAATCACATCAGCAAGAAGAGTCTCGGAGATACAGGCACTCATGGCAGTACCTCCTTTTCTCATTTTTCATCAGGACAGAGTCTCTCTCAGAACCAATCCTTCATTCATGCCAAAAGTAATTTCAAGGGTGTCTCTAAATCAAGCCATTCAACTGCCTACTTTCTTTCCCAACCCTCAAAACAGGGGGGAAGCACTGCTGCATACTTTGGACATACACAGGCAACTACGCTACTACCTAGACAGAACTAAGGCCATCAGAAAGTCTGACCAACTGTTTGTAGCCTATGCTGCTGGAATACAAGGAAAAGCAATCTCCAAACAAACAATTTCCAAATGAATTGGACACTGCATCAGATTCTGCTATTCCTTCCATGGAAAAGGTGTGCCAGCCAATATCAGGCCACACTCCACCAGAGCTATAGCCACATCTACAGCTTTCCTAAGAGGAGTGGCTACAAAGGACATTCTAGAGGCTGCTACATGGAGCTCCGTGCATACATTTACCAAACACTACAACCTGCCTTTATACTCCAGATCCCGAGCAGGCTTTGCTTCGGCAGTCCTGCAGGGAATTTTAGCTACACCATCACTTTCTTAGTTCCAACTGCCCCCAGCTTGGCTATGGTATTCAACCCATATGTTATGACTGCAGTTGCATTCTTGAAGGACATAGTACAGTTTTGTACCTACCATAAATGTAGATGTCCGATAGATATGCAACTGCAGTCGGATTCTCCCACCCTCCCACCCCTCTGCATCCTTCTTTATGGGTCAACTACCCCTTTTAGCTGGGGGTATCTCTATGGTGTATCTGTTTATTACTGTTGTGCATGTCTGGAATTCTTATCCATTCACCAAATTTAGCCTTCCTAGGAGGGCACCTGGCATCTGGGGCAAGAAACACTGAAGAAGATGGCGTCGGCCGATGCCTTTATACTCCAGCCGTTCTGACGTCGGAGAGGAGGCGACACCAGCTGACGCCGGACCCAGACTTTGGAATCCGGCCGACCAAGGGCTGCCTGAGGCAGGACAACCCATATGTTATGACTGCAGTTGCATATCTATCGGACATCTACATTTATGGTAGGTACAAAACTGTACTGTTTTTGACAGGTCTATATTAGAACATCGAAGTTTCAAAACTTCGAATGTTCTAATATCGAACCCTATTCAGTGAAAGCTGAAAACATAGAACATGCAGAACAGCAAATTTTTTTCCTAGGGAAAAAATTTGCTGTTGCAAAACACATACACACAACACAAGCACACCAAACAAACAGCAATCCACACACACACACCTAAAATCGTACACCTAACCCTACTCTAAACTATACACACACCACTAACTATCTACTTATCTTAACCCAAACACTAACCCTAAGGTCCGTCACTATCGCACACTCACCTCACCCGCGCCCTAACCCTAACTCACCTACCTCGCCCTAACCCTCACATCCACAGAATCGCACACTTTCCTGACCCGCGCCCTAACCCTAACTCAACTAACCCGCCCTAACCCTCATTTCCACACAATCGCACACATACCTAACCCACACCCTAACCCTAACTACCCTAACCCACACTCAATCGCACACTTACCTGAACCCGACCCGTAACTTTCCACCACAGCGCTGAAAATACCGAAGCAACAGAAACTGATGAATGAATTCTTTCCCTTGAAAAAAATTTGGTTTTCTGTTGCTTCGATATTTTCAGCTTTCGCTGAATAGGGTTCAATATTAGAACATTAGAAGTTTTGAAACTTTGATGTTCTAATATAGACCCGTTTTTGACTTGTCTAAACTATCTCTGTAAAGAAGAGCTATCATTGTTAGCTTTAACAATTGTCTGCTTTAATTCTTTGGTTACGTGTTGTACCCTGATTTACTGACTAATAAGTAATGCAGTTTTCCCCAGGTCATTTTTGTCTGCTTTCCTTCATCTCCTGTAATCCTCCTTATCACAGCCTAAGTCTTAATGGTTTTACTAGTTATAACTTAAAATGCAGTATAAAAAAGAGGCAATGTTTAAGAACAAAACCTGCTTTTATGCATCATATTTAAGTTTTGAGTATAAAACACAGAAAAGCAGATTAAACATTGAAGCTATCTACACATTCACATATTTCATCTTAAGTGCTGTATTTGGCTAGATATGTTTAGCATATATACACAACTTTATGACACTATAACTAGAAGAAAACTATATTAATTTACTGATGTTTTTATTACATAAAAGTATTCAGTTCCACGCTTTACGTTCCAGTCACTTAAAGATTCCAGAAAGCAATATGAGGATATGTGCTTCTCTTAGGTGAACACATTGTTCTCATCATGGTCGACTTATGAATGCCCACTGATCTTAAAAAAGTTAAACATTAATATAAAAGTAACACAGCTGGCTTTGTAAACTGCATAGACTTTTAGTGAAACAGAACAAGTACTCTGACTGACAACCTTCTCTGTCACTTTGGCATCTTTTCAAGCAAAACCTAACAAACATTCAGAACCCAGTTCAGTAGGACTAGTAAAACAAAAAAATGTCACTTCTGTCATAGCTAGAATTAATGAGTCTGAGATTTCCCGGTATACACCCACAGGGCAATCATGACACTCCACAGCATAAAGAAACGCCTATTAATAATTAAAGCAAATAAGATATAATTGAATATACTTTAAATAGCAACAGTGCTTTTTACTTTTTCTGGGTGGCTGCGGTGGTGCAGCGGTTAGTGTTGTTGCCTCACAGCAACAGGTTCTCCGGTTCGATCCTCGGCTAGGGTGCCTTCTGTGCGGAGTCTGCATGTCCTCCCTGTGACCGTATGGGTTTTCTCCGGATGCTCCGTTTTCCTCCCACATCCCAAAGACATGCTGTAGGTGGATTGGACACTCTAAATTGGCCCTAGGTGTGAGTGTGTGCATGTGTGTGCCTTCTGTAGAAGGTTGGGCGCCAGGCTGGCAACTTGACACTGTAAAACTCCACTGCTAATCATGAGCGGACAGGTGATCCGCTGTGGTGACCCCTAACCGGGAAAAGCCGAAAGAAGAAGAAGCAACAGTGCTTTTGAAGATACTTGTTTATCAAACTACATTTTAAAAGTAAACTGTATATAGGTTTTTGGTTTGTCTAAACTATCCCTGTTAGGAAGAGCTATCATTGTTATCTTTAACAATTGTCTGCTTTAATTCTTTGGTTACATGTTCTACCTAGATTTATTGACTAATAAATTAAGTAATGCAGATTTCCCCAGGTCATTTTTGTCTGCTTTCCTTCATCTCTTGTAAGCCTCCTTATCACAGCCTAAGTCTTAATGGTTTTACTGGTTACAACTTAAAATACAGTATAAAGCAAAGGCAATGGTTAAGAACAAAGTCTGCTTTTATGCATCATATTTAAGTTGTCTTGAGTATAAAACACAGAGAAGCAGATTAAACATTGAAGCTATCCACCCATTCACATATTTCATCTTAAGTGCTGTATTTGGCTAGATATGTTTGACATACACACATATATATATATATATATATATATATATATATATATATGTATATATATATATATATATATATATATATATATATATATATATATATATATATATATATATGTATATATATATATATACACACAGATTTATGATACTATAACTAGAAGAAAGTAAACCGAATAAAACCAGCAGGAGCACCACAGCTAAAAGCATCAAGTTTAATAAAAGATAAGTGCTTTCGCATTCTGAGGTGAATGCTTCATCAGATCTAAAACCATAGTACAAACAGCAAGCTTATATACATAAATAATCATATAATAGAGCCAATAAAACAATTAACAAATCAATTTACGTCCCTCTAATGCAGGTTTTAAAGGGAAGGAGCCATTTAGCCCTGGATACCTATTAGCTTGCAGCTTAAGAATCCATAGTAACTCAGCATGTTCAGTACATTTCAGTATATCACCTCTTCTGCTATCAGCAACTAACTTTTGCAAAATTTTAAAAGTAAATATATGACCTGAATGTTCTGCAATATGCCTAGCTAAAGCATTCTTACTATCACCCGTTCTAATGTCATATAGATATCTCCTAACTCTTTTCTTTAGCTTTTTATTAGTTTTTCCTACATAGAAACTTGTGCAGGAATTGCAGGTAGCTAGATAGACAACATTCTCAGTACAACAGTCATAGTACTTGTAGGGTGTAAAGACAACATGTAACTTAGGGTGCTTGAAAGTATGTGCCTTGGAAATAAAGTTACATATGCAACAACTACAACAGGCATAGGTGCCAGCCCTCATATGCAGCATATCTACTTTTTGTTTCATCCTGTAAGTCCCTCCATATAGTTGTCTCTTTAAATTCAAGGCATTCCTATTAAAGAACCTAGGTGTTTCACCTACATAAGATAAGGTTTTCTCATCCACAGTTAAGAATTTCCAGTTTCTACATATAATATCATTATAATATCTCTTACGTGAACACATTGTTCTCATCAAGGTCGATTTATGAATGCCCACCGATCTTAAAAAAGTTAAACATTAATATAAAAGTAACACAGCTGGCTTTGTGAACTGCATAGACTTTTAGTGAAACAGAACAAATACTCTGAATGACAACCTTCTCTGTCACTTTGGCATCTTTTCAAGAAAAAAACTAACAAACATTCAGAACCCAGTTCAGTAGGACTAGTAAAACAAAAAATGTCACTTCTGTCACAGCTAGAATTAATGAGTTTGAGATTTCCAAGAAAACGCCACAGGGTAATCATGACATTCCACAGCATAAAGACACACCTATTAACAATTAAAGCAAACAAGATACAATTGAAATATCAAAGTAATTCATAGACATTTGTGCCCAGAATATAATGAACAAATATGAAAAGGAGATAAAAATGGGTAATAAATTACAATGTTAAGAAGATACAAATATAATTAATCTGTATGTCATCATAAAGGATCAGTAAGCAAATATGTTACATAAATTTCTATTGTTTTTATGTGCTTAAAAAACAAAAGTTAAGGTATTCATTATAACTCTGGATCAGTGACAAGGGTCCTGGCTGCAGGAGCAATTAGGACTGATACCACAGGGGTCAGATTGTTCTGTACACAAAAATCTTCTCAGACTGTTAAAACCTACTCACATTTCCCATAATGCACTATCCAAAAAGAACAGCCCAGCTCCACACCAAGTGAAAGGTGTGATGATGTGAACTATTGCCAGCTATGCCAGGAGAAGTAGGGCAGTGGATGTGTAACATATGTCAGCACAGCTAGATGGAATTTAGTAAAGAATTATATGCTATCTGAATATCAAACTGATTAGTACAGATCCTTGTGTTGAAAACTGTATTTGTAAAGCTGCTTATGCTAAAAATGTACTAACAGTGCACCCTGCTGGACAGAAAAAAATATATACATGTATTGTTGTAACTGTTTAAATGTGCATGTTTAACAGAGGATACAGGAAGACAAAAAGTTAATCTTAATCCACCTGACTTTGGAAAATAGAAATTAAATTACTGGGCCTAGGCCATAAAGATTTTATCCCACAGTTTTGAATGAAGCCGGAGATGCAGTATCTGTAAGAAGTATGGTTTATTAGCTCCTGTAGGAAGAGTAGAAATGTTTTATGACTTCCAGGAGCTGCAGCAGACCTTCGCAAGGCTCTCTCTGTGTGTATTATTGACACCTATGTGCTAAATCCTGACAGCTTCTTGTCAAGGGGGGTTGCATGGAAACCAGAAGTCAGATGACCAGAGGTACGTGATATCATTATGTAATCTCAGAAAAAAATGATATTTTAATACTAGGTGAGAAAATTCAAAGTGAACTGGACAACCAGGAATAAATGAAATTTTATTCGAGCGCTGAAGGAGTCATAGTTAAAAACTGACAAAAGCGCTCAAATAAAATTTCATTTATTCCTGGTCGTCCAGTTTGCTTTGAATTTTCTTAGTATTGCACCTTTTGGTTTACAACAGTAGGTGAGACTGAAGTCTCATGGCACTCTGTTTTTGTAACCTGACAAAGAAGGATCTCTCACCTACTTCATCTTGCCTTGCTCTAGTAAGTAACCAGGGAATAATAATTCTTTAGATTAGTCAGGAAACTATACTGAGATTAGTTAAGTATTGCTTTTCTGTAATTGTGTGAACCTGTACACCTGTGTTATTTTTATTATTTCCTGTGATTGAAACTCCAGTGTTTAATGTAAATAGATATTTAGCATTTTCATATTCTTTTATTATTTATTATTAAATATATTCAAATGTTTCATTCTGGCTGGTCCTTTAGAGAATATTTTAACCTTTGAGAGGACTTTTATCTATTTGTGACACTGTGGCCAGTCCTGAAAGGCTGGCTGTTTGGTCAGCATTAACATTTGTATTAATATTAATTTCACTCAGTATAATTGGGTACTTTTGCAAGACCCTTAGATTATCTGGTAGCAGTGTAACTACCTTATAGTCTGGGCAGAAGGGGGCATAGTTAGTAAATCTGTGCCAGCCTTTCCCAGGTACCTGTGTGTGTGTGAAAATCGAATTTCAAAGTGTGTGTGTGTGTGTGTGTGTGTGTGTGTGTGTGTGTGTGTGTGTGTGTGTGTGTGTGTGTGTGTGTGTGTGTGTGTCAGCTACTTGCAACAGGGACATGAAGCACTGGTTTCACAGAGAGGCTGCTGGATGACCTGGCTTGGACACTTAGCTGAGGTCTGAACTCTATAGCTATGTCAGTTGGGGAGTCTTACTGTGGACCTGCAGGGAGTCAGATAGAGCAACCCAGAACCTGGACCGAGTGTGTTCCCTGTGTGCTCTTAAGGGAAATTGTGCTTGATACAGAGAGCTACATCTGGAAATACTGAGTGAATCCACTTTTGTTCCAAGTGAACGTCCCTCTCCAGTGCCAGTGGTAAGGATTCAGGCTACTTGATTACTGGCCCAGAATGGGGACATCACAAAAGGCAAAGGAGATGAAGTAGGGAACATAACTCTCAACTGCCCAGATTTTTTGCAGAATACCCAGATTTTTGCCATTATATTTTTTGGTTTGTTCCTCATTAAATGTGCAATTTTCTGGCAAATCACTGCGGATTAAAGCCATTAAATAATGACAGACATTTGAGTTTCAGACTTCATATCTTTCATAAATGTCATGCTAACTGTGACGCCCCATCACTGGACCAGTAATCAAGAAGTCTTAATCCTCACCACTGGCACCAGTGGGGGACATAGACTGGGAGGATAACAGGCACACACACAGTATTTCCAGATGCAGTGCTGGGAGGATAACAGGCACACACACAGTATTTCCAGATGCAGTGCTGTGCATCAGGTGCAATTTCCCTTAAGAGCACACAGAGACCACAGTCAGTCTGGGGCTGACTTCTCACTCTTTCTCCAGATCCCCAGTAAGACTCCCCACTGGCACAGCTGTAGAGTTGAGTCCTTAGCCAGGGTTCAAGCCAAGTCCTCCAACACTCTCTCTGTCCAACCAGTGCTTCATGCCTCTGCCAAAGTTGCTGACTCACACACACTTGGAGATTTGTTTCACACACACACACACACACACACACACACACACACACACACACACACACACACACACACACACCTTGGAAAGGCTGGCACAGATTTACTAGCTATGCCCCCTTTTGCCCAGACTATAAGGTTCTTATCATTGCCACCAGAACCCCTTATCAGCTACTTTAAGGCCCTTAACAAAGGGGTGTCCAATCCTACTGTGTAATGTTACTATCAATACAAATGGTAGTTTGACCAAGAGCAAGGCTATCAGGAGTGGCCCACGGTGTTCCCAAATAAATATGCAAGTTATCTCAGAACTTAAATAGTACTACAAAGATTAGCCACAATGAAAGGTTTAAATATATTTAATAATAAATAATAAGAGAACAAGAAAATACTCAGTATATAATTACAGTGACATCAGAGTTCAAAATCATATGAAATATTTAAAACAACATTGCAGGGGGGTCTCAAATTAATAAAGAAAAACATCTAAATTAAGCTTTGCTATATTCTTGACTATATCTATGAGAATTAATATACCCTCGTTAACTTACTTAAGAGCAAGGCAGAGGTGTGATGAATGGTTTTCTTTAATGTTGTCAGGTCCAAGTCAGAATACAGAATACTGGATCTCTCTCAGAGAGTTTTTAAATTAATATCTCAAATATTACTGTTGGGTAGCTTGCAGACTGACATCATTTCTTGTCATCTGACTCTATCCCAGGTAAACCTCCCACTGCTGAAAGCCAGCAGTATTTAGCATCCACCTGTGACTATACATAGACAAGGGCTTTTCCTCAGATCCGTGGCAAATGGTGAAAGTCATAAAACAATAAAACACTTCCATGACAATACAGAAAGCTCCATGGTTTTAGACATTGTGTCTCCTTGCTGCACTGAAACTGCAAGACAAAATCTTTTTTACCGCCTAGCCATAAAGTAATGTAATTTCAACTATTTTTCTAAAGTTTTGCAAGTTAACCTCCTGTATTCCAGTTTCCCATGTTAAAATATATACATTAAAACAGTTACAATAATGTATGTGCATTCCTGTTCTATTCCAGTAGTGTACACTGTGGATACATTTCAAACAGCCTTTTGTAAAATACCTCTTCAGCACACATCTGTACAAACCACCTTAAATGACATGCAGCTCTAACACATTTGTAACACAAATATCTTATATGAATCATGTTCATATTCACAAATGGCATATAATTATTTACAAATTTCCAGATAGCTGGGCTGGCAGTATCTCCTTTTGTGACATTTCTTCCCCCTCAAAGATTCAAGCTAGTTTTTCAAGTGACCCTTGAGAAATGTTGTTTGAGAGGGATGACCCTATCTGGGAATGCATTACCCCATACCTTGTCTTGAGATTCCAGCTGCCTTGATATTGCTGACCCCAGTACAGTGTTGCACTGTCCTGTCATATGCCTGCAGTCCTAGGCTCCACCATAGCAACTTGGAATTTTGCTGGCTGGCTCCCTGTAGCCATAGATCCCCCTCATACTCCTCCTGCCTCCTGCTGCAAATACTTAGCACCAGGGCATCCGTATCATGGTAAGGTTTCATGGTGTTAACATGGTACAGTTTGTGTCCTGGCCTTCTGCCTATCAGTTCTACCATGTAGTTAACAGCAATGACCTTCCTTACCACTTTAAAGGGTCCCTCCCAAGCTGCCTGCAGGTTGTTGTGTCTGACTGGAATAAGAACCATAACCTGTTGTTCCACAGCATACTCTCTAGCTTGAGCATTCCTGTCATACCAGACCTTTTTTCTGTTGTTGGGCTTCTGACAGGTTCTTCTGGGCTAAGCCCATGAGTTCCCTGAACCTTGTCCCGAGATTTAGGACATATACCACAACAGACTCCTTGTGGGATTACCACTCACCACGAATCAAATCTAGAGGTCCTCTAACCCTATGCCCATACAGCAGCTCAAAGGGTAAAAAACCTGTACATTTGTGGAGCACCTCTCTTTAAGCAAACATATAAGGCAAATATTTGTCCCACTTCCTCTTAAACTGGTGTGCAAATGCCCATAGCATGGTCTTTAGTGTAGAGTTTAACCTCTCAACCAGACCATTAGTCTGGGGATGGTAGGGGGTGGTGTTTAGGTGCTTCACCCCACAGTGCTTCCACAGACAAACCAACATGTTTGACATGAAATTGGCATCTCTGTCAGTCAATATTTCTTTTGGGAAATCTACCCTGCTGAAAATCTCTAACAAAGCATTTTCCACCTTTTCTGCATCAATGGAGGACACAGCCACCTCCTCATGGTATATAGTAGCTTAATCTAGAATATACTTCTTCCCTGTGGAACTTGGGGTACTCAGATGCTTAACAATATACATAGCTACCCTCTGAAATGGCTCCTCAATCACAGGCAAAGGCACCAAGGACCTTTGACCTTATCTCCTGCCTTGCGTACCTTTTGGCAGTGCTCACAGGTCCTGCAGTACCCTGTTACATCTCTGGAAATCCCAAACCAATAAAAGTTCTGCATAATATGTGTCTTTGTACATGTCATGCCCATATGACCTGCAAAGGAAATATCATGGGCTATGGCTAGAAGCGCCAGACAGTAGGCTCTGGGTACTACCAACTGTTATATTTTCTCACCCTCTAGCCCTCCCTCAGGGGCCTACTCTGTATACAGTAACCCTTTTCCCAGTATACAGATTCCCCTTTTCCTTGACAATCAGGTGCATCACTGGCTACCTCCCTCAGGCCTTGTAAGGTAGGGTCTGAGAGCTGAGCTTGTCTCAACTCTCTCTCTCTTGGTAACCCTTCCCAGCTCCCCTTCCACAGGAAGTCTGGTATTCTCTGACACTGGTGCCTCACTGTCAGCCTGGGTACTACTACTCACCTCTGCCCTTGCAGTCACTCTGTCCAAGGGAACATCAGTACCCATCAACAGCTGTGGCTCACCTTCAGTCTCACTGCTACAGGGTAGCTCCCTCCCTGAAGTAACCACTTCATCATTCCTAGCTTCAAGTGTGCTGTTTGTCTGGGTCCCCCCCAGGCTACCAGACCCACATGCTTGTCTCCAAGCCTGACTGCATGTCACTGCATGCACACAAGGTACTGCATTATCAAAATCATTCCCTTTCAGGACATCTGCAGGGGTATCCTCAAACACATCTACTTGCTTGCTTCCTTTTTCACCCTCCCAGTCAAGGTGAACCCTAGCCAAAGGTATTTGGAATGGGGTCCCCTCCTAAAGCTCTGACTGGAGTAAACTGCCCAAGCAAGTAGTGCTCCTCTTTAACCATAGCAGTCTTCACAATGGTTAGGTCATAGGCTGTCTTTCTCTTAGCAGTGGCCTGTTTTCCATCTACTAAGATAGGATATAACCTCTTGTAGTAGTTTGGTACCCTTGTTGTCTCCAGAAAACTTACTGCTAGCATTCTGTCATTCCCACTTACTGGCTCTCCCACCTTTTATTCCCCACCTTGCCTCCATGGACATCTATATTCTAGATGGCCCCACTGGTTACATTTAAAACATTTAACCCTTAATTCTGGCCATGTACCAGAACTAGTGGCTTCCCCTGCTACTGGTGGACTTGGTTGGGGTGGTTTAGGCTGCCCACTATGGATTCCCTTAGACCCATGTGCAGCACTGGTTATTCATTTCCTGTGCAGTGATGCCCTGCTTGCTAGGTATAGGTCTCCCTTTTTCCCCATCTCATCTGCAGTATTACATTTCCTACCTGCTAACCAGATTCTCATGTCCTCAGGCAAAGGGCTTGTTCCCTCACCAAAAGGTCTGCCAGCCCTTCAGAAGTGGTGACCTGACTCCCATTCACCCACCTTTGAAAATAAGTGCTTAACTCAGCAGTATATTCACACACACTTTCATCTGCCTTGCATCTATGCTCATGAAACTTTTTCCTATAAGCTTCAGGTATTAACTTAAAACACTCTTAATAAACAACTTTTAACAGTATTGTAATTTAAGCAATCAGTATCAGACAATTTAGAAATGGTGGTTACAGCTTTACCATGGAGTAAGGGGGTCAGGAACTGTACCCAGAGCCCTTGGTCAACATTTATTTATTTCTTTGTCATTTGTTAGCCAGGTTAGTACAACTGAGTCAATGGCCCGTTTTCAGTGGAGACCAGAAGAGAAAAGTTCCAGACATTTATTACAAATTTACAAAAAAGAAAAACATCTGACAATGAAGTTTTATGCAAACATTACAATAATGTACTTTACATGAGA
This sequence comes from Protopterus annectens, assembly GCF_019279795.1. NCBI lineage: Eukaryota > Metazoa > Chordata > Ceratodontiformes > Protopteridae > Protopterus > Protopterus annectens. Next base: position 285,741,111 of record NC_056747.1, on the reverse strand, counting down.
ACATTAGAAGTTTACAAAAGACCTTAGAATTAAGTTTACATAAGCATTAAAATAATGTGCATTACATGCAGTACAAAAGTTAGATTTTTTTTTAATCGACAAAAAGAGAAAGAAATCCACATGTGATAGGGCACTTGCAATAGGTGGGTGATAAAAGTATGAGAGGTAGGGAGGTGGTAAGGTGGGGTTTAAGTGGGATCATTGCAGTGACAGGTGTTTGTATTTAGGAGAAAAATTTTAAGTTCGGATTTAAAGAGATTTATGTTAGAAATGATTTGGATGTTAAGGTGGAGTTTGCTCCATGCATGGGAAATACTATATTTGTAAAGTTTATCAATGTTTTTGATATGTTTATAGGTGTCCGGAAGGAGTTGGTCAGAGCTGCAGAGAGTTCTGGGAGAGGTATAATGTGATATTAGTGAGGACAGAGCAGGACAAGAAAGGAGTTTTAAGAGTAGAGTATGTATCATTTGCAGCTGGGAGTGAAGCAGGTGCTGGGGGAAGTCAAGCCACTGAAGTTGTTTTAGTGCATGGCAGTGATAAGATTTGTATGGCTGGTTACTAGCAAATCTAACAACACTATAGTATGATTGACAGTGTTTAGCCAAAAGGGTAGATTGTAGATGTGAAAAGATGGGGGAGGCATAAAGTAGACATGGAAGGAGGACGGCCTGAGTTAGTTTCTGTCTAGAGTCAGGGGCGAGGTATTTTTTGTCTGTAGAGTAGGCCGAGTTTTTGATTGATCTTTTTGATACAATCCTGAATATGGATATCAAGTTTTAATTGTTCATCAATAATAACACCAAGAAGTTTAGTATGTGGGTCAGGTTGTATGATGGTATTGTTGAGAGAAGAAATGGTGAAGGTTGTTTTGAGGTTAGAGAGGGTTTTTGGAAAAAAAAGAGTAGTAGCTTTGTTTTTTTGAGATTTAGAATTAGTTGGTTGTCGGTTAGCCATTTTTTACAGATAGGATGCTATGTTGAATAGTTGAGAGGAGGTTAGAGAAACTATCAGAACAGGTAATAAGGGCAGAGTTGTTCACGTATTGTGTCAGGAAGCATCAATGCTGTGCAGGAAGTTTGCAGCTGGTTTGTGAAAATATTAAAGAGTAGAGGGCCAAGAATTGAGACTTGAGGTACACCAGTTTGGAATGGTAAATAAGGGGAGCAGGTAGCCTGCCATCTTACTGATTGTTATCTATTAGTGAGATAGCTAGTGAACCATTTAATAGTAGAGGAAGATAAGTTGAGCTGTGATAGTTTATCGAAAAGTTTGGAGTGTGATATGGTATCAAATGCTTTAGAAAGGTCAAGAAAGAGGCAAGAAACCAGTAAATTTTTGTCCATGACTTTGGCAACGGTTTGAGTAAAGGACAGTATGGCAGTAGATGTACTATGATGGGGTCTGAAACCATGTTGTGTAGGGGTTAGGATGTTATTATCTAGAAGGTACTTAATAAGCTGTATGTGAATAGATTTTTTAAGGAGTTTAGATAGCGGAGAGAGGATAGCAATAGGTCTGTAGTTGGATGGTTCACTGCTGTCGCCTCCCTCGTGTAATGGAGTGATAAAAATGATTTCCATATATCTGGGATGGTGGATTCTTGAACAGATCTATTGATCAGGATAGAGATGGGGTAGGCTATTGAGTGAGTGGCTAGTTTAAGAAAGAGGGGAGAAGGTTGTCATAAGAGGGGGAGTATGGCTTCAGCTTAAGCAGGAGAGATTTGATGTAAGATGTCTGGATTGGGTCGAGTGTGAAAGAGAGAGTATTGGTGAACTGTGGAGTGGGGGTTGTGTGTTTATTGTTCTGACCATTGTGGGTGAGTTTGTGAATAGATTCAATGAGGTATGAATTTAGAAGATTGGCAATTGTTTCAAGGGGGGGGTTATCGGGGTAGAGTTTGGGGTAGAAGGGTTGCCTGGTTGTAGGATCTTATTAATAGGACTCCAGAATTTCTTTGTGGGGGGGGGGGGGGGTTAGACTTATGAGTGAGTTGGGCATTGGAGTAGAATTTTTGTTATCTGTACTAATGTGTTTTTTAGCCAGATTATGTAGTTGTTTATAGGTTTAGACAAGAGAAAGTGATTTAGTTTTATTCCATTGTTTCCAGGTGCTGTCTCTTGTTTTCATAAGAATGAGTGTATCCTTTGAGAGCCATGGGTGTGGGTTGTTTTGATTCTTATTTTTCTGAGAGGTGCCAGGGAGTCAAGGATGGAGAGAAAAGTGTGAATGAAATGAAGGACAGCATAATTTAGAGGGATGTGTTTCAAAACTTACCGTTCTATAGAGTTTAGCATGTGATTAATGGTCTCACTGTTAAAAGTGGTGAGATTGCAACAATCTTTATAGAGATGGTATTTAGGTATCTGAACGGTGTGCCTAAGAACTCATTAGGAAGGTGGTCGCTAAAGGAGTCTGGTAGGGTAGTAGCTTTTGATACAGGTTAGGGTCAGTTGTTAGGATCCAGTCAAGAATGGAGCTACTATTATTGTTTTTATTGAATCTAGTAGGTGTAGTAAGTAGCTGATGAAAGCCATGTAGGTTGATGGTGAGAAATGGGCTGGTTGTAGATAGTTTTAGCTAGTCAATGTTAACGTCTAATAACAGAATGGTTTCATATCTGATATTGAGTGATAGCCACTAGAGTATGGATTTGAGGATGGGAATGTTATTACCTGGTGGGATATAGATAGCAGCTAAGGAAAATTTATTTTGTAGGTTAAGGTGACTGTTTAGGATAAGTAGTTTGGCGGAGTGGAACTTTGGATGGGTTCTGGGTAGGGGGAATAGATTGAGGTGTTCGGAGTACATAATGGCGACTCTGCCACCTTTCCTCACCATTCTGTCTTGATGGTAGATATTGTAATGGGTGATGATTTCAGAGTTTGAGATGTGTGGTTTTAACCATGTTTCAGAAAGGGTTATGATGTGTGGGGAATGGAACGTAATCTAGGAGTGTATTTCTGTGGTTTTATTTAGGAGTCTCTGTATGTTAATTGAGTATATTCTTATATGTTTTGGATTGGGGGGGACTGTTGAGACTGGTGGTTGTCGGGATGGTGGAGGAAGCTGTAGGAGCATTAGGTCCTGGACTGGGTGTATATCCCCATACGTTAGAAGTGTGTTTGGGAGCAGGGAAGGTTTGAAGTAGAACTGATAGTGGTCATGACATAAGTATTTTAGCTTTAGCTTAGGTGGTAAGGGAGTGTGTGGTATGATTTTGTGTTTGTGAAGTTGGGTAGGGGAGATGTTGAACAGAGATGGTGAGATAGAGCATGTGTAGGATGATTCTTTTTGTTGAATGGAGAATGTAATAGTAGTTGGAGGTTGGAAGTGGTGAAGTTGTGATTGGTAGGAGGTGAGTGAAATGAGGAAGTAAAGTAAAGGGGATAGGAGGTAGATTATAGCCATGGAATAAGTTAGAGTTGTAAGAAATAACAGTAATCTGATTAGATGTAGTGTAAAGAGAAAAGGGTGGGGCTGTGTGAGGTCAGGGAGCAGGGATAGGGTAATTGGATGAGGTAGGTTGGGTTTTGTATTTGGCTAGAGAGTATAAATTAAATGAAAGTGGTGATGGGTAGAAATGGGGGTAGGGTACGGGAGTGGACTGAGCCCGAGCGCAGTGAGGGCAAATGGTGTGGGCTTACACCTTGTTCGAGGATCAAAAGGTTTCACTAAGAAAAACAATCAGTAAGAGTACACCACAGGTAGAAGTTGTATGCTGCTTACTAGTCTGCAATGCTGGCTTTTATTCTATTTCATATTTGTATTCCCCTTTGCTCTTTGTTTGCTGCACACTATGTAGCTTAAAGATAAAAGTAACTTAAGACTTTGCACTTTTGTTTGGTGTTTTATTAGTAAAGAATAAGTATTGCGGGGTAGGGACTGAAGGCTGTGACTCTATTGAGAGAGGCTCAATACCTTAATATAATAATATGTTAAGCAAAATATATCAACAGTGAAATGGACGAAAAGGGTGAGGGGGCTAAGAGGAAGAAGGTTTGCAGTTATCACCCCTGGGGTATGTGCTGTAGCTGATTGTACAGATTTTAACAAGACATAACAGTAGACAGAAAAGCAGGCACCTACACTGCCCTTAAGTGGCAACAGCAGCATTCCCAGAGTTAAAGCTGGTGCTGCCATCTTTAATTTTTGATAATTATTGGTTAGAGTTTCCTTTGCTTTTAACTAGAGTGAGAGGAGTCCTCGCTCGCGCAAGTGGGGGGGGGGGGGGGGGGCTCTGAGGTGACCAGGTGCTTAGAGGTGCTAAAAGTTGTAAAGTAGACAAAAGGAAAGAATATAAGAATAAAATCAACTAAATAAGGACATCAAAATAAGCATAGACATCATAAATATCGTACAGATAGCAGAGCAAGTTAGCACAGCCCATTAAAAGTCACCAAAAACAAATTCATTGCAACTCTACAACATTATACTGTTTACATACCCTTTAAAACTTATGAATAAAATTATCAAAGTTATCACCCTCTGTAAATTGTGGAATAAATTTACTGACCTTTATTGCTTTATTGCTTCTGGAGTTCGGTTATTCCCTTCCCATTACCTCTGTGACCCTGGCGAAGAGTCAGCATCTTCTTTTCATGTTGCTTCTGCCTCTCATTTTCTTCAGCTTCCAGACATCTCAGTCTCTCTGCTGATTGTATTCCCAACCGTTTGGCCTCCAGTTCAAGTCTTGTTAACTCCAGATGGATTTTTAAGTCCTCTGTGGAAAGGCTGAACTGTCCATTTTCTGAGAGTTGTACATTCCTAAGGCCAGTCTGGTTGTCCTCCTATTTGCTGGTTTGTGATGCAGTTATGACTAAGGCTGCAATAATTTCTGCTTTAGTCAGGTTGGCATGCCCCAGTCCTTTGGCTTGGCACATCTCAGCCAACTGCCTCCTTGTCAGCTTGCCATACTCCTCTGCTGACATCCTTTCCTGCTCTACCTGACTAACTAAGCTAACAAAAAAGTAAATAAAACTATTGTGATATGGAACTCTGAATGTTCACTGTGTGGCTGTTTGAGAGTACAAACACATTCTTTAGTGACCACTCTTGACAGGCTACAGGAATTCAATTTCCACACCACTAAATCTCAATATGTGATGTGATGATCCCACCACTGCCAACCAATACATGTGATGCCCCACCACTGGGCCAGTAATCAAGGAGCGTCAATCCTCACCACTGGCACCAGTGGGGGATGCACACTGGGAAGATGACAAGTACACACACACACACAGTATTTCCAGATGCAGCTGTCTGCATCAGGTGCATTTTCCCTTAACAGCTCAAAGAGACCTCAGTCAGTCTGGGGATGGTTACTTACTCTTTCTCCAGATCCCCAATAAGACTCCCCACCTGGCACAGCTATAGAGTCAAATCCTTAGTCAGGGTTCCAAGCCAAGTCCTCCAACACTGTCACTGTCCAACCCCAAGTAGCTGACACACACACACACACTCTTGGAGATTTGTTTTACACACACACACACACACACACACACACACACACACACACACACACACACACACACACCTTAAGGCCCTTAACAAAGGGGTGTTCAGTCTTACTGTGTAATGTTGCTATCAATACAAATGGTAGTTTTACCAAGAGCAAAGCTATCAGGAGTGGCCCACGGTGTCACCAAATAAATATGCAAGTACTCTCAGATCTTAAATAGTTCTACAAAAATAAGCCACAATGAAATGTTTAAATATATTTAATAATAAGAGAACAAGAAAATACCCAGTATATAATTACAGTGACATCAGAGTTCAAAATCACAGGAAATATTTAAAACAACATTGCAGGACAGTCTCAAATAAATAAAGAAAAACATCTAAATTAAGCTTTGCTATATTGCTGACCATATCTAAGAGAATTATTATACCCTAGTTGAGGACTTACTTAAGAGCAAGGCAGATGTGTGGTGAATGGTTTTCCTTGATGTTGTCCGTCCAAGTCAAAATACAGAATGCTGAATCTCTCTCAGAGAGTTCTTAAATTAATATCTCAAATATTACTGCTGGGATAACTTGCAGAATGACATCATTTCTTGTCATATGACTATATCCCAGGTAAACCCCCCACTGCTGAAAGGTAGCAGTATTTAACATCCACCTGTGAAAATACATACACAAGGACTTTTCCTCAGATCATTGGCAAATGGTGGAAGTCATAAAACAGTATAACACTTCCAAGACAATACAGAAAGCTCCTTAGTTTCATACATTGTGTTTCCTTACTGCACTGAAACTAAAAGACAACATCTTTTTTATGGCCTAACCACAAAGTAATTTAATTTCAGCAATTTTTCTGAAGTTTTGCAAGTTAACCTCCTGTATTCCGGTTTCCCCTGTTAAAATGTATACATTTAAACAGTTACAATAGTGTATGCACATTTCTGTTCTATTCCAGTTGGGTACACTGTGGATACATTTCAAACAGCGCTTTGTAAAATATCTCTTTGGCACACGTCTATACAAACCATCTGATATGACATACAACTCTAATACATTTGAAACACAAACATTTTATATGAATCATTGTTGATATTCACAAATGACATATAATTATTTACAAAATTCCAGATAGCTGGGCTGGCAGTACAGTAAACTCTCAGTTACCCAGCACCTATGGGGATTGGTAGATGCTGGATAACTGTAGTTTCTAGTTGCTTGAGAGTTACTATTAAAAATAGGCTTGACTAATACTATACCCTATACTGTTTGTTTGGTTTGACTTGTTCTCAGGTTGGGGAGAGAGGGGAATGTATTCATATCTTCCTTTTTAAAACTCAAAGACTCTAAAAACGTAACTTATGTTTCTGAGGAGAGGGGAACAGAAAGTGCAACACATGAAAAATGTACTGTATTTCTTTGATTTTTTTTTTTTTTTCCGGTTGCTTGAGATTGCTGGTTGCTTGAGTTCTGGTTAACTGATAGTTTACTGTATCTCCTTTTGTAACACTAACACAAAACTTATTATTCTAGCAACTTTCTAAGTTTATCAGAGCAATATTTAAAATCTGTCCCTATTTTTGAACTGTTGTCCTCCCATTATTTTTGGTTTTGCCCAGATTTCTTGAGCTAAGAAGTTTAGAGGTATGATAGGGAAGGATACTTCCTGCAGCCAGAGTGCTTCTCACAGACTCTGCGTTAACATGATTACTTATAATGTTCATTTCTGGTACTGATAAATCACAATTAGTTCAGAGTCTTCTGTTTGATCCTCCTTGTAGGAGCATGCCCTTGATAACTGTGTCTCAAAAAATTACCTTGTCTTGGCAGTCACATCCAACTTACAATGACTGGCAAATGTGTTCAGAAATGATCAAGCAGCAGCTACTCAAAATGTCATTCAAAGATATATTACGGAATAAAGCTTTAGATATAAAGACAGCTCTAGTGCAATGTGCTTTAGGCCATTCGTATGAGAGTTTTTCCATATTAGTCATAAGGGAAGACAATACAGTTAGAAAGCCTTTTGAGTACATACGCATAAGCAAGCTTTTTGACTTCACATGCTGTAGGGAAGGAGCTGATTAGTTTTCTTTATAGTTTCGTTTCTGTCTACATAGCAGCTTAGCTGTCTGTGTACATCTATGTACAAGAGTTACTCTCATTGATTAAAGCACTGTGAGAAAAAAAAACAAGCAAATGAACTGACTGGTTTGATTAATATTTTAACTGTCTTAGCTTTGAAGAAGGAGTTAGCCAGCAGAAATACTCTGAGAAAGATAACATATAAATATTACATGGATAATGCCTCCTCAGAGATTCTTCTAGATGAGGTGACTGCCAAGAGACATAATATCTTTAAAGATAAGAAATTTTACTTTTCTACAGCAGTGAGTTCAAACAGAGGGAAAGTAAGCTCTTTTATCATTAAATAAATAAATACATCAAGGGGATGTGTCACTCTGACCAGTGGCTGCAAAGGTAATGTCTCCATGGATAAAGGCCTTTTTGACTATAAAGATTGCTAAGGGTTTGAATTATTACTTTTATGGAAGCCAGACAGCGCAGCTTAATGAAATATGATGGAGATGTAGCTAAAACCAGCATAAAAGAGCTCTGAACAGTTTTGAAAGGCAGCAGATAGTAGCAAGGAAAAGGGTCCAGCTCTCTGCTAAAAGCCCATTTTGAAAACCTCTACCCTTTGTCTCTATAAATCAGAGCAATAACTAAAGCACGGTGAAGGCAGAAGTTGCCCTGGATGCAGGCTGTTGGAGAGGAATGATCAGCAGTTGCTGCTGGAGTGTGAGTGGAGTACTGGCATTTATTTAATAATATTCTAGTTTCCTAAATGAACGCATATACTACTTTCTCACTTGTAGTTAGGAGCTAGCCATGTTAGCAACTGTAGAAAGATGTTTGTTGTAGTTGCTGAAGATCTTTTTTTTTTTTTTGTCCTCAAGTATGAGTTGAGGGGTGCTAGCCTGGGGGACTTCCAAGACCACCAGATGACCTAACTATGGTACTGAGCATCCAGTCCATCAGCCTTAGGGAGTGGGAATTCAGATGGGATTTTTTAGGGAGTGATAAACAACGCATTTTGTGACAAGAAATTCAAAATGGAGGTGCTAGGTGGAACTACTAAAAGGTGGGAAACCAAATCCGAATGGGTTATAAAATTATCAGGATTACTGAGGCCTTTAACCTTGATTATGAGAATAATTATCATTTTAGCAGAAGGTAACAGAAGGCAAAGGACAAATCTTTAGGCCAAGTTTGTGGTAATGCATTATTCTTTTGGTTTTGGAGGGGAGGAATTGGGGAGGAATACTTCTAACATTTGGTGTTTCAAGGGAACGCAGAAGTGTCACAGTTCTGGTGATCCCCCTTTTTGAATATGGATTTTGCTACTGAGGAACTTGGGAATTATTCAGGAGGCATGATAATGCATTTGATAAATCTATGTGTCTTGAAGGCACACTTCCACATTGTTATAGCCTCCGTGCATACAAGAGAATGATTGTGTGCATTCACAAAGAAACAATGGGAGATATAAGTATGTATCCCAAATATGCAACAAAGTCTAGAAGATTTAAGATTTTTGCTTGGAAGTGTTTACATAGGTAATTTTATACCCCAAGTAGACTCCAATGAATTTTTCCTCAGGTAGACAGCAAATGTTGGAGGTGTGATGGGTAAGAAAGAAGAAACTGGGAACATATTTTCTGGGGGTGTAATGAGTTGGCAGACTTTAAAGATTCCCTGCAGACTGCTCTGTTAGAGATACTGGGTAAGCAAACTGGTGCAACTAAGGAAATTATTTTTTGAGCTAGGGGTGGAAAGTTGGCATAATGGTCAGGGTGCTTACCTTAAAGACATAAGGTGTAGGGTTTGATTCTTACATGGGATAATTGGCTAGGCTTAAAAAAGCCCATAAGGCCAGTTAGCTTAGTACTAGCCTGTGAACCTGTGAACCTATAAACCTATGATACAGAATCGGAATTGCCTAGACATAGTAAAGCCTTGCTGAGTCTATTTATGGTGGCTGCTTAAAAATCAATTACTAGAAAATGGAAATCAAAATCTGAACCAACTTTACTAGAAGTAGTGAATATAGCAACAGAGATAAAACGACTGGAACTGGGTTCTTTAGAAAAGGGTAGGAGTAAATTACATAGGTAAAATGGGAAGTGTGGGAACAAAACATGCAATGGAGGAACGAGGTTTAAACGAAGCCAGGATTTGAACGAGTTGTATAATGTTTGACTAACAATAACGGGATAGATTATAAGTGATGTATAATATTTACAAATAAAATTATGTCATTATGGTTTGTGCTGTATAATGTTTGCAACTAAAATTACATCAGTAGGGTTTGTTTGATAATTTAATAAAGATGTTTTTTTGTCAAAAAAAAAAAAAAAAGAGAGATGTGACTGTGCTTTAATTAGCAGAATCAAATCCTGCAGAGCTTGCACAGAAAGAAATACTACAGCATTCTCCAACACACTAATGTTAAGCTTTGATTCCTAACTGGACAAAAGCATCCTCCTCATCCACTGTAATCACATTTTGGATCTACAAAGAGTTTATTGATTGATTGAGTAATTGATTGATTGATTGCCTTTTGATTATTGGGAAAGTACGACTGGGTAGGAGCTCATTTTCAGTAGATGTCCAGGGAGAAAAGCTCCAGAGTATTAGAAAACATTTTAAGAACAATAATTTTAGTCTTTAAAAATAATAAAAACAAAAAAATCCTTTTTAGAAACTCTACCAAATTAGACATAATATGAAACATTGGTTAAGAATACAATTATATGACAATGATTTAATAGTTAGAGAATTTGTAGAGAGTGTATAGAGAAATTAAAGATAAGTTAGTGTAATACAAACAGGAATTGGAAAATAAAGTGAGAGTAAAGTAGGCTTATGGTATATTTAGACAGAAAGCTGGGGAGATAAATTGATAGAAGCAAGGAAGCGAGTGAAGGAGAGAAAATAAGGAGTTGTAATGTATAAATAGAAATTTGTTCACATTTAGGATATAGTTTACCCTGGTGTTGAGCAAGAACAAAGCCAGCTTTTGGCTCTAAAGTCTTTCAGAGTGGTTTTGGAGGATGGGAAGGAGGGTATTGACCTGATGGATAGAGATAAGGAGTCTCAGGCCTTAGCAACATGGTACAAGTGCGGACAATGTCCAGCAGATTTGATAGGTTTGTGGAAAGACAAGATGTTTCAGTCACTGGATCTTAATGACTGACCAGGAACATAGTTTTATAGAATGTTATTTAGTACTGGACAAGCAGATGGATTCTAGATAGTTTTATAGGTGGTAAGAAGCTGTGTATATATTAGTTGATGGGGTAATCTGCATACCAAAAGATTGGATGAAGTCATTCACCAGTGTTAATACCTCTTGCATGATGATGAAATCTTGGGGAATCTGAGTCCTAACACGATGACCCAGTGTAGTAGTCATATGGAATGTGATATGTGACATCACCACATTTGTAGCTCTCATGAGCCCCAGTGCCCTGAAGTATCGACCAGCCAAATGTAGCTTCATGGAGAGGATGCCTGAGATTCGTTCAAACTGCACAAATATCCAACATGTCCTGTTATCTAGGAACCAACCTGTAGAACTCAAGAGATGAGTTGGAATTAGAAAAGATTTTACTTAATTCACAGTAATCTTTAAGGGGTGAAATGGCTTACTGTGCCAGAGAAGACTGTCTCAGCTGTTGGCCATTAGGACTCGGCAGTCCAAAAACAGAAATAATTTTTTCCTTGTAGAAGCAAGAAAGTGACTACTATCAACATATACTCTTTGAATACCCACTGGAATAGAAATAAGGCCGAATTGGGGAATTTTGATCTGATAATGAACAGTTTCTATTTGAAAATGAGAGAATCTTCCTGACCACTTTCTGATCTATGTGCAGGTACACATCTTGAAGATCTGAACAGCATATCCAGTCTCCTGAGGACAGCACAGGGAAGAGAGATTAAAGAATTACCTCAGGAAAGGAATCTTTGAGGATGAAGGTCATTAGGACATTTAAGTGTCAATCCTGGCATTAGATTCGACATCTTCTTTGGAACTAAAAATTATCTGAAATGATTAACAAGTCCTTCCTTATTGGCCTTGTAGGACCTCCTGCATGAGCATGAAGTGTCTGTAGCCTCCTTGAAAATGCCGAAGACCTCAGCCTCTAGATCAGTGCCTTTGTTGGGGCCAGCTGAGAAGGTGTGCTGACTACTATAAGATTCTTGCTGCTGAGACTGCAGGTGTCATTGTAATTAGGTTTCTGCTGATTTTGCCATGCTCTTATGATGATGTGCTGTGGAGTGCTCAAATTTCACACTTGCATTGCAGAGAGTTTGCTCTTCATGGATTTTAAAGTCTCCTTAGTTTCTAGACCAAAGAGGAAATGATTCACAAAATGTGTGTCCAGAAAGGATGCTCTGATATTCTTCACAAGGGGGGTAAGGCACAGCCATGAGTATGACAATATGATAATGTTGCATCTTGCAATCCTTGATGACCCAGCTACTGTAATGCATGCCTTTCAGACTATAAGATTGTTATCAGAAAAGCAGTGGCTGCATAGATAGTAATACTTTCCTTAGGGTAATTGTCAAGTATTTCCTTGCTAGAATGCTGTAGATAATCCAGCATCTCTACCTGAGAGTAGAGAATACGTTTTGTTGTCCAACGTCTTTACCTAGAAGCACAATCTGAGTTTTATTGTTTGACTTCCTCAAGTACAGAAGAGGATGAAAGCACTTTCCCTAATCTATCCAGAGTGCATGATTTTGGTAGCAGAAAAGGATAGCCAGAGACAAAAGAGTACTGAGACAATGATACCTAGTTTAGGACTGTATACAACATAAGCTTCTTAGAGGGTTAGAAAATTAAGTATGCTGTCTTGGTTACTAGGGAAACTACATTAGGGAATTTCTTACCTGGTCCATAATATCTAAAAAGATGCCTGCCAGTCTCAGGGCTATCTATGGGGACTACTATTCTGTCTGCATGCCTTTCTCTGTTTCTTTGTGGGGATGAAGATATGCTATCTGATTCCCCCCCTCATATCAACTGTAAAATTTCACCAAACTTAGGATCATCTAGTTGAAGAAGGAAGGGATGTCTTAGTCTTGGAGTGGCTCTAAATGATTGGTCTTTTGTAGGCACTTTAATTTTTTTACTAAAGGCAAGTATGTACAGCAAGACCCTAAAGTCCCTTTTGACTTGCCAGGTTCATCTCCCAGAACAGGAGGGGGGAAGACAGACCACCAAATGGGATATGCAAAATTTCAAAGAGGACATGGAGGACGTTAGCTAATGGGGGGCAAGGACCCACCAGAAAGGTGTCAAGCTCTCTAGAATACTGAGACAAGGCAGCCACTCATTGTATTTATGAAAAAGGTGGTCAGAATGCCACAGACTCTGCTAGGGCAGATAGCTGTGGAACAAGTCTTCTTCATCTGATAATGAGTGAGCTGATGTTAGTTAGAGTAGATCAAAATAGGTACAAGATACACCAGTGAGATCAGTGCTGGTTCAGCTGTTATCAGTTGGATCAGTGTCTGTCTGGCAGGTAGGGTCTATATTAGAACATCGAAGTTTCAAAACTTTGAATGTTCTAATATCGACCCCTATTCAACGGACGCTGACAACATCAAACATGCAGAACAGCGAAGCTTTTCCTAGGGAAAAAAATTTGCTGTTCCAAAACACATACACACAACACAAGTACACCAAACAAACAGCAATCCACACACATACACCTAAAATATTCTAACCCTACACTAAACTGTACATATACCACTAACTATCCACTTACCTTAACCCAAACCCTAACCCTAAGATCCGTCACTATCGCACACTCACCTCACCTGCGCCCTAACCCTAACTCACCTACCCCTCTAACCCTCACATCCACACAATTGCACACTTACCTGACCCACAACCTAAGCCTAACTCACCTAACCCACACTAACCCTCACGTCCACACAATCACACACATACCTAACCCATGCCCTAACCCTAACTCACCTAACCCATGCCCAATCGAACACTTACCTGTACCCAACCTGTAACTTTTCACCACAGTGCTGAAAATAGTGAAGCAATAGAAACAGACAGCTGAATTCTTTCCCTGGGAAAAAATTTGGTTTTCTGTAGCTTCACTATTTTCAGCGTTCGCTGAATAGGGGGTCGATATTAGAACATTCGAAGTTGTTAAACTACGATGTTCTAATATAGACCCTGGCAGGTATTGGTGGGATAAACACTTGACCAGAACTGTCAGATAAGAAAAACTAATTTTGTGGTGTCTAATGTCTGATGTGAGCTTTTTGAAGGTTTCTGCCATCTTGGTATAAATGACCCCAAGCAGGGTGGAAGTATGCCAATTCAGAGGAGGAGGAGAAGATAAAATGGGAAAAAAAGTTAAAGTTGTACTCCCAAAAAAGCAGAATAGTTTGAGGAATAAAAAGGCTCACATCTAGGGCAGAAACTCATAAAAAAATCTGACCCGGAGGCTCAGCCACTATAAAGGTCAAGAGATTACCCTTAGAATCAGCTTTCTTTTCCAAATATTTTACAGCTTATCCAACTTTTTTTTAATTCTTTTTTTCTCCCCTTACTATCATTCTAACAGCTGTCCAAGTACCTCACATCCTTTGCTGGGCTTACTGGCACCTCAAATCGCCCTGGTCCAATGTCTAAATTTAGGAAAGTGCCAGTGAAGACCCTAAGGGTATCCTAGAGGGTAGCTTTCCATCTTCTAGCTGTTTTTTTTTTTTTTTTTTTTTTTTTTAATGACCTATTCTCTTTGTTCATTCCCCTCCCCCTCCCCTGTGGTTCTTATAGTGAAGTCCAGGGCAGGCATATGATGGGGATGTGTGAAGTTTCATCCTACCTCTGTACAGCTCAGCTATGTCCCCACCCTACTCTTCCCTTTTTGGACACACCCACTGATAACAACAACTGGAGCCATTAGGAATCACTGTCAGAGATGCTCACAGAACCGACTTTCCTCAAGGGGCTGATAGCACTGTCAGTTGCCTGAGCAGCTAATTGAACCCAGATTGCTGAGCTGTAGTCAGGGTTTTATCCCTCTATGCTGCATGAGTGACAGCATATCAAACCTTACAACACAGTAGCATGTAGACAAGGGAATGGGCACCATTCCTGTGTCAGGGTACAATTAAAAGTTCATGAAATTAGTGTTGTTTCAGTTAACCAAAAGTGCTCTTCTCAGCACCTGCAATGTTCCCAGAATTGACTTCTTTAATTCATATGGAGTTAGATGTATTAGTAACATATCAATGTATGACTGTAAATTATTTTTTATTAGGCCTGTTGCTCCTACTACTGTTGGAACTGTCTGGGTATCTTTCTTCCATATTGCTCTTGTTTCTGCCTGCAAATTCTGGTATTTTATAACTTGTGTCTCTCTCTACATAAAACATTGTATTCACTGGGTGTAGCAATTTCAGTAATCAATGTTATATTTGTCATTTTTTGTCGACTACTATATCTGCATTTCTCACATCTGTTCTTGAACTGTTGGTAATGATTGAGCCCATGTGATATGAACTTCATCAGTCTCTATAATTCCTTGTGGTTCATGTTTCCAGTACTTCTCAGCTACTTCTATATTGTACTGTTCGCACAATTCCCAGTGCAACTGTCTTACCACATTATTGTGCCTTTCAATACACAGACCCTCTCCCATGAGTGTATCACACCCAAATGCAAGATGTATGACTGTTCCCTGTTCCTTTTTCTATATCCTTCATTTCTGTGTTTCTCCAACATGTTCAAAGGACTTTGTAAACCAATGTGTATATAGAACACTATCTTAGCCACCATTATTAGCTTTTCTTCTTTTAGTTTCCATTCATCTGTCCTTAATCATCCCTGCATCAAATCTTGGTCAATGTGAGATTATTCCAGTACATCATTATCCTTGTCTCTATATTTATGGATTTTTCCAGTTTCCTTTCCTTCTCAGCTGACCCTTTTCCTTATATTGTTTCTCTTGTTTTTAGCACAGTCAGTTGCTGTCTGATATTTGCTGCCTTCTAGTTTGATTTTTATTCCTACTTCACACTGAAATGCTTCTACTAAACTACGCAAGGATGTCATATTAGACTTCCCTTTGCCATAGGTTCATAGGTAAGTACTAGGCTAGCCTCCCTTGCAGGACATTTTAAGCCTAGCCAATTTCATTTTTTTTCTACTGAAAATAACCTATCCCATTTGGGTATAGATTTGCCTTACCTATCCTATGGTTGATAATTTTATATTACCCCTAATGAAAATAACTGGGATCATACCATTGATAATTTGAGGGGACCAGTGTCTGGGATAAAGCATTTACAAGGTGCATCTGTACATTAGTAGTACAGGGGGCAGTCCTAGGGTAAATTTTCTGTTTTCCATCCATAGATCTAATTCACACTTGAAAATGGATAGGGATGAACATTGTTTTATGTGGATGGGAAGTCTGTTTCATAGCAGCAGTATAGTCTACGAAATGCACCTGTCTCTCCAAACCATTCTGCTGATGTTACATAAGAAGTTTAAATCCCTAGACTGAGTATTTCTGATGCATTTGACTTCCTGATGTGCAGTCAGTCCATCAGAAATGGGTCAGAGGATGCCTTGCATGGCAGACACAGTTCACCTCTTTGCAGTCTGTAGGATACTGAGTATCATGTTTTAAAACTTTCACTAAGGTTGGCTCCACAGATATGTATTCAATCCCACAATTGCAGAACTATGCATGTAATCAGTTTTGAGGAGGCCCATACCTCCTTCTGAGCGAGGAATATATAATCTTGTTATACACTGATTTCTATATATCATTTGGTAAATGTGAAACATTTTTCTTGTTTTCCTGTCCAGCTGATCAAAGGTGTAAAGTGGAAATTTGTAGAAAAGCACCAAGTAACAAAAAGCACAAAAATGGAGCAGGATACAGGAATAAATAAAATTTATTAAGTGTTTTCGTCAAATATTAGGATTAACTTCTTCAGAATACCCGACAGTCAGAAAGACCATCCTTTTATACATACAACAATTAAGCCATTGATTGAATACAATTGAATAATTGAATAATTAAGCATACAAATGTTTAAAGACATAGACTCCCTTGTTTTCTGAATTGTTTCTTTACCAGTAAATTAAAATAATATAAGCCATTACTAAGTACCACTGTAAAAAATGTATATATGTGATAAATGTGTCCCCTAACACTAAATTACAAAAAAATGCCAGTTTGTAGGTATAACAAAACTATCAACTGTTTTTAGAGAAAATATGAACATCATATGCATAAATCTGTGCAACAAACAATATATACAATAAAATATGTCCAATAAAAACCCAAAATGTCTTGAAACAAACAATAATTAATATCAGTGTTATAAAAACTTACATAGAAATGAAAAACAAGGTCATAGTGTACACCTCATTAAAATAAAAAGTCTGCTTTAAGTTTTAACTAACTGGTGAGGGACACCATATCGTTCAAACCTGGGCTAGTAGTGGCAATAACTGTGAGTTGCCACATAAGTTCTCTAAATTCAAGGAACCAGTTGCTGGGTCCCCCTCTCTCATCCATTACTACCCTTTCCAGAATGATAAACTTGAAATTGTGGTTTGGAAATATATTAATGTGCTTTGCCAGGGAATTTTTGGTGTTGCCTTTAGTTATATCATATGTATGCTGATAAACGCGTGTCCTGAAGGCATTTTTGGTCTTGCCAATATAAAACCCAGGACACATCTGGCATATAGCAGCATACACTACTTGTTTACTCGCACAATTACAATTCTGGTTGACTTTTACCCATCCATAAACTTTAATAAAGATTCTGTCGCACTCTAACATGTGTTTGCATTGAGTGCAGTGCCCACATTTTGTCATTTTCCCAATACCAGGTTTTGTGATCTTACCACTGGACTCCAAAAGGTTCTTAATGCTGGAATCCTTTTTGTATATTATAACAGGGGAGTCACCCACCTTCCCTCCTATGGTCTCGTTGCTCATAAGAATGAACCAGTTTCTCACCAATATGTCTCGTATCAAAGGGAATTGTAAGTTGTATGTAAGAATAAGCCCATGTTGAAATGGGGCAGTTGTCGAAACCCTACTTTCCGAAGGTGCACAGAGTCTAGAAATGTCCAAACCCACCAGAGGGTAGAAATAACCTTCCACTCTCTTTTTGGATACTTCCTCAAGTAAAGGTATCACAAATTCTTCAGGGTACCCCCTGTTGACTAACATACCCAATAAAACATCCCTTTCCTTGTAAAAGTCATCAATTCTGCTGATCATGCAGGCCAATCTCACCCCTTGTCCTTTTATTAAGGATCTTTTTTGATGAAGGGGATGTTTGCTATCAAAATGAAGAAGGGTGTTCAAGTATCTGGGTTTCCTGAAGATGTTAGAATAAAACTGGCTGTTCTCCAGATCCTTGGAAATCTGTATATCCAGGTAACTAATGTAACATATTGGTGAGAAACTGGTTCATTCTTATGAGCGACGAGACCATAGGAGGGGAGGTGGTGACTCCCCTGTTATAATATACTAAAAGGATTCCAGAATTAAGAAACTTTTGGAGTCCAGTGGTAAGATCACAAAACCCGGTATTGGGAAAATGACAAAATGTGGGCACTGCACTCAATGCAAACACATGTTAGAGTGTGACAGAATCTTTATTAAAGGTTATGGATGGGTAAAAGTCAACTAGAACTGCAACTGTGCGAGTAAACAAGTAATGTATGCTGCTATATGCCAGACGTGTCCTGGGTTTTATATTGGCAAGACCAAAAATGCCTTCAGGACACATGTTTATCAGCATACATATGATATAACTAAAGGCAACACCAAAAATGCCCTGGCAAAGTACATTAATACATTTCCAAACCACAATTTCAAGTTTATCATTCTGGAAAGGGTAGTAATGGATGAGAGAGGGGGACCTAGTGACTAGTTCCTTGAATTTAGAGAACTTATGTGGCAACTCAGAGTTAATGCCACTACTAGCCCAGGTTTGAATGATATGGTGTCCCTCACCAGTTATTTAAAACTTAAAGCAGAATTTTTATTTTAATGAAGTGTACACTATGACCTTGTTTTTCATTTCTATGTAAGTTTTTATAGCACTGATATTAATTATTGCTTTTTCCAAGACATTTTGGGTTTTTATTGGACATATTTTATTGTATATATTGCTTGTTGCACAGATTTATACATATGATGTTCATATTTTCTCTAAAAACAGTTGATAGTTTTGTATTATACCTACAAGCTGGCATGTTTTGTAATTTAGTGTTAGGGGACACGTTTACCACATATATACATTTTTTACAGTGATACTAAGTAATGACTTATATTATTTTAATTTACTGGTAAAGAAACAATTCAGAAAACAAGGGAGTCTATGTCTTTAAACATTTGTATGCTTAATTATTCAATTATTCAATTGTATTCAATCAATGGCTTAATTGTATGTATAAAAGGATGGTCTTGCTGACTGAAACATGTAAAGTGGTTTGCTACTCTTTCAATGTCAGTGTAATGTAAATGATCAATGTAGGGCATATCTTATACATCTGTAAACATTCTTTTATCCACAAATATGGAATGCTGTCATTTTTTTTTTTTTGTAATCTATCCATGCCATATTCTTAGATTTGTCCTCTTTTTGTGATCCTCTGCTATTGTTTTTCTTAGCCCCAAATGATCCTTAGTTGCATATGATTTTCTTTTGTTACCCTTTTGTTCTATTTCCATAATCAGTTTTTTCTAAATGACTATAAACTCTGTCTGCATCAGTTCCAGTATATAACCTATGTATTGTCACAAGGTAAATTATTGGTTTATAGTTCTTAGGATTGCATTTAGATTCACTCTTATGGTAGAGTATTATTTTTCCTGTTGTTAGCCATTTTGCTGTCTGTTCAGGAAGTGCAGGTAAGTAATTCTTATTCAGGGCTAAATCTTTATGTAACAATGTTAATACGGTACTTACGTATTATCGCAACCAGATTTTTGTGATAATACCGCTTTCTTTGCCGTGGGTAATTTAAACCAGAAATGTATGCAGAATCACACAGGCAATGTTATCTTTAAAAAAAAACTTTGTTTAGATAGGAATAGCAGTGTAATATTTGAAAAATGAAGATTTGATTGAAGCCGTTCCCAAAATCATGTCACTCGTACTACATTTTCAAGTCTTGTTATGTGTTAGGCACGTTCCAAACAGTTCAGACCAGTTGTTTTACATTAGGAAGGTTTGTGGCAAGCACTGTGGTGGCAGGACAGGTAGCTTTCATCCTTCTAAGTTGGGAACTGCTGACTGAGAGCCCAGTGTCCAAGTGTATTAGTTCTGGTTTAGGCACTTGGGCTTCAGGCCAGTTATTTTACATTAAGAAGGTTTGTGGTCTGCACTCTTGTGGGAGAAGAGGCTGGACTCTGCCCTTCTGAGCTGGGAATTTCTGGTTAAAGGTTTATAGTGCCTGAATATTTGAACTGTATCTTACTGAAATTGGTACACCTTGTTTGCTCTAGCATAGACTAGATCCAGGCCTGCTGAATCTAGCTTTGTTTATATGCTTGTTGTTTGTTTGCTTGTTATTTCCTGGAAGCTAATTCCACCTAATACGCAACTTCTCAGCGCTTCTGTGGATCACTAGTGATATCTGCATTGCTTACTGTACTTATTTCCTTGTTTCACTTGAAAGAAAGTTACTGTTTGTCGTTTTGCATTTAGTTACTTGTAACACATTGCACTCAAGTTACCTGGCACTTGCTCACTAAAGCAATTATATAAGTCAGCACTAAAAATTAAAAGCACTACACCCTCACTCCCCACTGGCCCTTGTTTTCAATTAAGGATTTCCCAATATTATTCTAGCATGTCCAAAGGTCAGTTGTCAATCTCCTCTCCGGTCCAGCTGGTGAATCTGGGAATCTTGAGGCAATGTTATAACTGCCTCATGTACACAGACAACCCTCTCCTCCTCCCACATAACACAAATACTTGCGAGAGATGCAGCTATTTAGCCAAACTGGAGGCTGAGCTCTCTCAATTCAGGACTGGCAAGACCAGACAGGAGGAGAAGGCAACTACACACACCACAAAACCAGCCTCACATAATGCTACCACTCCACTGAATCAAACACATAAACACACAAAGACATACTCGGAGGCTCTGAGTAAAATTTACCTAAACAGCAGAGGCCTCCAAAGCAGACACCCAAACAACTGCTACCTCAAGACACCCCACAAGCAACACATAAACCACAAAAGCAGTGTGCAAAGCAGTCACAGCCCTTAAGGCCAAATACAACACCAAACATACTTGTCATAGGTGAGTCCATAGTCAGACACACTGACGTCCCACTCACCAGGCTGAACAAGGAGAGGGTCACAGTAAGCTGCCTATCGGGCGCTAGAATCCGCCACATAACACAAGCACTCGGGTCACTCCACGGCAAGTACAAATATGACACAGTCATTGTCCATGCTGGTGTGAACGACCTGAGATGTACCTCCCTGGACTACATGAAAAGAGACATAGAGGAGCTCTCTGATTATGTAGCCCAGGCAGGTATGACCCTAACCCTGAGCAGTATCCTTCCTTCACCAAGAATGATGCCACAATATAGAGACAAGATGATCAGCTTTAACAATTGGCTTAATGTCTGGTGTCATTCAAAGGGGATCCAGTGTCTGTCTGCCTGGGATGACATGCTTGACAAGCCACGCTGCTTCAAGGGACGGCTTGCACCTGTCACCCTGGGATTCCGGATATTGGCTAAGGCTCTTGCCACCCCATAGTGCCTTTTTAGGCAAGGCTCAAATTCTAAACCTACCACCCTAGAAAACAAAAATGGGAAGAAACTGAGGGTAATGCTGCTCAATGCCAGAAGTCTAAATCTCAAAATGCACGCACTCGAGGCCCTTCTCAGTATGGAGAACATCGATGTCTGTGCTGTAACTGAAACCTGGTTCAAGGCTCCTGAGAGCACCCGGCACTATTAGGTTTTACCTCATATCATGCTCCGCCCCAAAACCCGGACCACACCACAAAAGGAGGGGTGTATCCATATTCATAAAGGATACCCACACCTCCAGGTTGGTGGCAACGCAAGCTCGGAAACCATCCAGGTGCAACTAACCATAGGCAAAACTGCTCTACAAATTGTAGCATGCTACAGGCCACCCTCTCAAACTCAGGAACCCCACACAGCCTTCCTGAAGACACTGGAGGGTATAAATGTATCTCCAAACACCATCATATTGGGTGACTTCAACTACCCGAATATAGACTGGGAACATTACTCAAGCCCTAACTTTCTAGCCCAACGGTTCCTGGAGTTCATAAATTCAAATGCCATGGAACAGCTAGTCACTGTTCCCACGAGAGGAGAAAATATACTAGATCTCATTGTCACAAACATGGGGACAAAATGCTCCACACTGGAAGTATATCCCTCATTGGTGAGATCTGATCATAAACTAATCTCACTGGAAATCCACATCCCGCCCCCACCCCAATCAAAAAAGACCATAGTGAAGAACTTCTCTAAAGCAAACTTCACACTACTCAAGACTGGTGTGGTATCCTTCAAGGCCCCTGAGCCAGAGGAAACCACAACCCAAGCTGTGGAAGCTCTTACAAATGCCTTCTATGAACACCTCCAGGACTGCATGGATCAGGCAATCCCAAATAAAACCAAGACTCTTTCCACAAAGGGCAAACGTCCAGTCTGGTGGACCCCAGCCATTAACAAACTTTACAATAAGAGGAGAAAGCTATTACATGATAGAACAAAATCCATAAAAGGGAAGTCACCCTGATCATTATTAGTAAAAAATACGAGCACTCATAAAATCAACTAAGGCCAATTTTGAGAGAAAAATTGCCATGGATTCAAAGGACAATCATAAGGCCTTTTTCAGCTATGTTAGGAACCAGGGTGGAAACTCCCAGATATGCTCAGAATTAGTCCAAAATGATACAAAAATCACTGAACCCACAGACATTGCCAATATACTGGCAGACAGGTTCAGTGCAAACTTCACCCCCCTAAAGGAGAGATAACTATCCCAGCCGAGTGTAGCCTCCCGGACATCTCAAATGCACAGGTGAAAGCTGCTCTCTCTAAAGCTAAAAACACAGCATCAATGGGACCGGATGGTGTCCCCAGCTGTGTGCTACATGAGCTAAATGAGGAATTAAACCCGCACATAAGGCAGCTGTTTAATCTCAGCCTTACCACAGGATACGTGCCCAAGGAGTGGCGTACGGCAACTGTGGTCCCACTCCACAAAGGCGGCACCTCTACGGACCCTGGTAATTACCGCCCCATAAGCTTAACAAGTCTAGTCTGCAAAGCTATGGAGAGGATCATAATGGAGCTCATAAACAAAGATATAGGGGACTTGCAGACATTGGACCCGACCCAGTTTGGCTTTGTCAAGGGAAGATCATGCCTTTTGAACTTGGTTGACTTCTTCAAAACAGTCACCAAGGCCATTGATGAGGAAAGGCAGTCCATACAGCCTACCTTGACCTTGCAAAGGCTTTCGACACAATACCCCACTTGGGTATTGTAGAAAAACTTACCAGCTTAAATGTAAACCCATATGTCACAAGATGGGTTGCAAACTGGCTTAAGGACAGAACCCACAGGGTTAGAGTTGCTGGCGCTGTGTCAGACTCCAAGCCGGTCACAAGTGGTGTCCCACAGGGCTCGGTCCTTGGCCCCTATTGTTTGGCATCTACTTCTCAGAAGTACAGGCCAACATGGGAGGACTTTGGCTGACAAAGTTTGCAGACGACTGCAAACTGGGCGCCATAGTGGAAAGTGCATCGGACACGGATATCCTTCAGAAGGGACTCACAGAAACAGATAGCTGGTGCCAGAGCCATGGCCTGAAGTTAAACGCCAAAAATGTATAGTCATACCCTTCGGGAAAAACAAGGTAACCCCAAGCTACCATATAGGTGGCAATCCACTAAGCACAGAAGAGGTTATCAGGGACCTGGGGACCCAGGTTGACAGTGGCCTTTCTTTTGACACTCACATTGCTAAAGTGGTTAGAAAGACCTTCTACATTGCCCACCTGATCATGAAGGGATTCACATCCAGATCTAGTGAGGTCATTGTTCCCCTGTACTCTTCACTTATCAGACCAATGATCGAGTACAATGCCCCATTCGGGATGTATCTCACCCGACATCTGCAGCAATTGGAGAGACCCCAAAAGTTCCTCACCAAAAGGATAAAGGGACTCCAAAATCTGTCATATGCTGCCAGATTGAAGAAACTCCAGCTCTATTCAGTCGCATACCGTCTGCTCAGAGGTGACATGTGCCTGACATACAAGGCCATGTCCAACCCGGAATTAATGGACATGCTCCACCTCAAAATCCAAATCCACCAAAACCACTAGAGCAAGCGACTTAAACCTTAGCACGGATATAAATAGGACGTGCTGGAGGGATAGATTTATCACTCAGAGACTCCCTATGCTGTGGAATAAAATCCCGGTCCATGTGAGGCAGAGCACCTCGCTGACTCTGTTCAAGAGAAATCTAGACCTGTGGATGGGAGATCGTAGGTTTACCCCGGGAATCATCTCTGTGTCACTGCTGGACAGAGGCACAACAAACTAATGGGCACAGTATTTTTTCATATAAGGGGTGGCATAAGCCACAGAAATTTGGGCTAGGCTTATAAATGCCTTAGGGCAGATAGCCTAGTATAAACCTATGAACCTATGAACCTATAAACCGGCGACTGAACAATCCACAAGTATGCTGCCATAAAACATCCACTAAACAGTCCAACAACAGTAAGTAGTATCCACAAGGATAACACCATCTGAATCCAAAAAATAAACCATTATTGTCAACGACTCCAAAGAAATTATTATCGGACTGCCACTTAACAGAACAGCATCATTGTACAAGTACTTTATAAAGTGTGCACATACATATTCGCTTACTTATTCTCCTTAACTTCAGTTCTATTCAACAGTTTGCAACAATAAATCCAACAATTTACCAAAAAAGATTTGCAGGTCTCTGTGCCTTATTCTCTGAAGAAAGTATTGTACACTTATAAGTAATCCATGTTGCAGAACAGCAGAAGTTCAACCAAACATTTCCCAGGTGTCCATCTTTCATTTTCTGCGGCACAACAGCAGTGTGACCAACTTTACAGTACGTAGTTTCACTTCTCCTTCTCCACATTGATTTACCTTACCAAATGTAAGGACAAACTAAGTCATACCCATTGAAAACATCAAATTCCACCTTAACACAACTCCCACTATCTGTTTTTAAGCAAACAAACGTATTACCTCAACCACAAAAATCTGGTTGCGATAATACGTAAGTACCATTAATACTTTTAGCCAAAATGTAGATACTACATCTGGGCTTGTGGGTTTCCATTTAAGAGCTTTTCATAATTTTGTCTCAATTTCTATGGCCATTCCTGTTTCATATTGTCTGTATTAGAACTCCTTACTATTTCTTTTAATACTTCTATCCATTTAGCATCTTTGTTTTGTTCAACAGGGTCTTTGTAAATACTTCTACAAAATGTGTCTATTTTTAGTTCTTTTCTTTTCTTTTTTTTTTTGGTGTTTCTATTCCTTTTGCTTTGTTTCCAAGTTCTCCATAAAATCTTTTCCGGTCATCCATAAATTGCTTATTTTGAACTTTTCCTTTATATTTATCTGCATGCGTTCTAGTTTTTTCTGCCTGTGCTGATATGTTTTAGTTTATTATTCACAGTTGTATATGATAAATCTTGATCTGTTATGATGTAGTGCATTGCTTTAATTATGTCTGTCTTTCTAAATATGTTTGATGATCTGTTCCCTTTTCTATATTCTTTTAACAGGATAGTTCTTGTCTTAATTGCTTTATAGTTTTCTCTATTTGATGCTTCTATGGTGGCATTTACTTGCTCTCTTCCTCTCCTTTGTTACCCTCTGTTTTTGTGATAGCACTTTATCTGTTACTAGTTTAGCTGCGCAATAATATATTCTGTTTATTTCTGTTATATTGTCCTAATTTCTGTGTTCATCTGTTTTATCGGTCTTCTAGCATTTTGGGTCATATTTACTTCCTGTAATCTATTTTTTCATCTGTCTTAATATGTCTATCCATTTCTGTTAAATCAAGTAGGTCGTCCTTTAGATCATTTTCTTCTGGATCGAGAACATCTTCTTTGCTCTCTGTTTCCTGTGAGTAGTGTGCAGAAAGTTTCATAAACTATTTCTGTGACATATTATCTTCAGCTGCACCCTGCTTTCTATGCTCTTCTCTCATATGGGAACCCTTCAGCCTTCTGCAACATTGCCTGTGTCAGAGTCCCCACTGTTTCTTGCTCCTTCCCTTGCCGTGCAAATTCAACTAGACTTTCATATCTGTGTTCTACAGAAGGTTCCAGAGCATCGTTGTGTTGTAAATTTTCTTCACATGCCTCTTGCTTCACTTGTTTCTCATTATTTTCGGGACCTGTAATTCCATCATGCTGCAACATTACCTGTGTCAGAGTCTCCATACTATATCATTGCTTTGCAACTTTAATTTTTATTTATCTGACTTCTGCCTTAATAATCCTATTTTCTACATTCCCCTTTGTTTTCTTATTTTTTGTATTGTGAAATTCCACATCTGGGTGCCTTTGCCTGTAATTCTCTTCAAATATCTTTGGAGCTGTTTTTTTTTTTTTTATTGATTAGCTTGTTTTTGTCCTTTGCATAAATATTACACCATACCAGATATTTCTTTCTTTCCTATGTCCATGTTTCTTTTTCATACCTTTCAGAAATCTCTGAATTTTTTTCTTTATATTTTTGCACATCCTCTTTTGCATCTTTTCCCAGACAGGCCAAAGTTCCTTCATCTATATAATGTTTTTCATAAAGCTATTGTATTACTGTATACAAATTTCCCTTTAAAGCCTTTAACAGTTTTTATTATGCAAGTATTTTTCTTTCTTTTAAATTCTCTATTAATCTTTCCAGTTATCTTCTGTCTGGAAATTCTGTGGGGGGGGGGGGGGCATCTTCTCCCAAGCCTAGCCTAGCCCTGTTGTAGAAATGTTTCTGTTTCCTGGGGATTCTACACTCTTTTTTTTTCCAGTCCTGGCACCAGTGTATACACTAGGATTGGACACTTCTTTAAACTTGGACCTGTGCACCCAGCTGTCTTTTCTTATTTGTAACCTACATTTCTACATGATATATGCTATATAAAATACAGTCTATATATCTGTATTGACTTGATAAGATTTTGTAAGAACAGAGTCCAGCATGTGAAGGTACTCACCAAGACTTGAGGATGAATTTAGTTCCAACAATACTACTCTCCTTTTCTTGCTGATTTTGTCTCTCCATTTGGACTACTTTCTCCATGCGGACCATCTTGCAGGCAAAGGTCACTTGTCACCTACTTTGTAGAATGGCTCATGTTCTTTGTGAAATCATTTGAGTTTTTTGTTGATCAAGATACTTAGACAATAATGTGAAGAGCTCCTGCTCTAAAACCAAGAAATTTTGAAGGGGGTTTGTGTATTTTTGAACCCAGTACAGACAGAAGACCTCTGGATGTCATGAGAGGTGCTCAAACAAATTAAATGCTTTAACTCTGTCTGCATGAGGGATTTGCTTGTCATTGAGGAATTTATTATTTGATGTGACTGAAACAAGGCCAAAGTCTTCATGAGACACTGACATAATATAAACAAAGCTATAACTAGGGAGGGGTGAAAGAATGGCTGCCCCAGGCACAAGATGTTAGGGGATGCAATCAGCAGGGGCTGATGCTGTGGGAGTGCAGTGCAGACTTTGGTTAATAAAGCTGTGAAGATATTGCAACTTCATGAAAGATTTTTTATGTGATTCTATTATCTCTTCATAGCAGGCCATCAGCTTCCACCAAAGCCTCTACTCATTTATTAGGTCCACCAGACACTCCTTTTCCTCACCTGGACTTGCTCCAACCCATGCTCAGAGCCAGTGAGGTGATTGAGGCTCCTGATGCAGCATCATATTGCTGCTAAGGTGTACTTTATTTTTACTTTAAGCCCTCTCCCCCTGCTTATACCTGCATACATCCAGTGGGCAGATGTATAATGGAGACATGCTGATATATTGTTGTGCTTCTGTGGTGACTCAACCAATGTCCCTTGCCTATTATCACGTAGGATAATTCTCCCTATGACTCTTCAGCCCCTACCAGGGTCATTCACAAGGATATTCAAAGTACATGCCCTCCCCATCATAGGTGCGACCATCATTCCCCTGCCAGTGCTTGAGACATTTGAGACACTAAACCAACCCAGATAACCTGGTCATAGTTAGGGCTCTATCCCACTAACCTATGGCTCTGGTTACAGTTTCTTGTGGTCAGAGCTAAAGCACTGAAGCACATAATGTGTGGTGTTACTAGATTATGGGGGGGGGGGGTTCTACAGGTATTTTTGATTTTTTTTTTTTTGCAGGGTTTTCGGTAAAACAAAAAATCTTATAAAATTGTACATGACAATGTATAAAAAAAATCAACCTGACAAAATATTAGTGAGCACATGTAACACAAAAGCTGAAAACAGACATTTAAGACATTTAAAAAAAAACTATCATATATATATTATAGGTGGGAATAACAACTTCTCATCATAATGGTTACACTAGCCATATTATTTTGGAATGTGAATGGCTTCACAGGTATTGACAAAAAAGTAAGAATATTGAATTAAATTATGAAATGCAGATTGCAAATAGCAATACTATAGGTGACACATTTGGAAAGAAATGAGCATGTGAATTTGATAAAGAAAGGATTTCATGATAGATATTCAGCAGAATATCAAGGACGAAGGAAATGGGGAGTACTTAAACTAATTGCTAGAGGAGCTCCTATAGTGACAGAAGAGGAAAAAATATAATAATGGTAAATTTGTGGTAGTAAGGGGCTACTGGCAAGGGAGGAGGATTACGCTGGCATGTATTTATATTCCACCTAAAACTGCTATTATGGAGCTTAAGAAAATTTGGGAGAAATAATTAGCTTTTAGCAGGGAATATTACTTATAGGTGGGGGCTAAAACTTGATTTGCAACAGTGAGGATGTATCTGTGGGACATAGAAGGGGAAATATAACAAAAGACGGTGGATTTCTAAAAAAAGATTTATAAAATATTTCATACAGAAAACATGAATTCAGTAGTAGGAACTCAGAAAGAATTTGCATATTATTCCCCAGGGTACAATAACTGGGTTAGTCTAGACAGAAATTATATTTCACAGGAATATGTGCATTTATTTGAAAGTTTCAACACACATCCAATAACTATTTTAGATCATGTTCCAATAGCAACTAAGATAACAATGCAGGGTAATGAAGTAAAAATGAGACAATGACACTTCCCACCTACCAGTTGAAATAGAGGAATTTAAGGAAAGGGTAGTGAAAATTATTTAAGAGTTATTAGGGAATATAGAGATTTCTTCATAAGTGAGGTAAAATTAAAGTGGAGTTTAAAATTAGGGTAGAAATAAAAGAAAAGAGATATGGTTTAGACATAACAGGAATTGTTTAGAGGGGCTGAGAAAGGTTAAAGAATTGTAGAATAAGGGAATATCAGAGAACAAGTAGGGGAGCAACTTCAGAGTGCTAAACATAAAATAAGGGAGAATCTGGATAATATGCATGAGGTTAGAAAGATTGCTTTTAAGCAACTTTTTTTTTGATAACTCCAGAGCACAAAAAATTTAGCCCAACGACTTAGGGAACAGAAAGTAGAAAGCATGTGGCCAAACTTAGGAAGCCTATAACAAGAAAAATAACCAGAGATCTTGTAGAGAAATTAGAGATATTTCAGAAATGTCATAACAATTTGTATAAAGCAGAGGAATGTGGAAATCAAGAAAGAGCACAATTGGAAATATTTATGGAAGACTTAAGTACGCCAAGGATAGAGGTAGCTGAGACTCAGCAATTAATACTTAAGATAGGAGGAGATGAGGTAAAAACAGTGATGTATAATCAATCTAAGGAAAAGTCTCCAGGAATAGATGGCATTGCTGAGGACGTTTTAAAACTAGGAGAGAAGAAAGTGATAAAAATCTGGAAAGTTTTGTTTAACAGTATTTTAAAAGCAAGGGAAGCACCAACATATTGGATGACAGCTGTGGTGACTGTTATAACTAAAAATGACAAAGACCCATCAGATCCAGTTTCAGATAGGCTGATTTCAATTTTAAATCATGGTTATAAAGGGTTTATGTTTATAATAGCTAAAGAATGACAAAGGTGTTGCCAAAATCAATAGATATGGATCAGTGTAGTTTTGTTGACAGGAGGCAACCATTTGACAATATTAATTGAACAATGATGATCCAGAGATAAGAAGAATGTAAGAAAATACCGCTAATGGTGGATCTTGATGCAGAGAAAGTATTCAACAAAGTAAGCTGAGATTTTACAAAAAAGGCAGTGGAAGCATTTGCATTCCCTGATACAATAATATGGTTAATTAGGAGGATATAAGAGGGTTCATAGGCAAAAATTAAAGGAAGTGGATTCCAGTCTAACAAGCTGAGTCTGAACAGAAAAACCAGGTAGTTGTGTCTTGTTTCCTCTTTGTTATTTGCCCTATATTTAGAGCCATTGGCAAAGAAAATAAGGGACTCAGAAATTCAAGGATATAATTTGTATGGAAATCAAGAAAAGTTGGCTTTATTTACAGATAATATTATTTTGCACCTGATAAAACCAGAAAAGTGCATCTTAGTGCCAAGTCTTTATGGGATATAAAATTAATGAAGATATATCAAAACCTATAGCTGTAAACTATGTACCTACACAAGCATTGGTTCAATAATATCCATATTTATGGAGACACGATAAAATGAAGTATTTAGGTCTATGAATTAAAAAGGATTTTTTATGGCAGCTGAGGATATGTGGGACTAAGCAAAAGATAATGCAAAAACTTAGAAACTGAAAGCCCTTGTTTAAGTATATGGATAGCAAGATACAAGCAGTGAAAATGTTTTAGCCCCTTAAGTTTTATATACAGGTCAGGCATATTTTTATCAACCAAATAAGAAGTTGTGGAAAATAATTAATAAAAAGGTAAAGGAATCTATCTGGAAGGGAGAGAGGACAATAGGACAAGGTGGTTTAGGATTACCTGATTTGAATGGATATTTTAGAGCTACACAGTTAAGTCTCACACACACATTACACAAGCAGAAAGCTATAATTCAAAATGAAAAAGGATTATGAGGAACAGTGGGAATTAAAGGAATAAGGAGAGTATGATTTTGGATGCAGATCCTTAAGGAGATTAACAAAAGCCATATAGAATATTATATTCATAAAGTAGCAGGAAGTATTCTAAGAATGAAGCCAACACAAGAATGGGGAAAGGAGATTTTTTGTTGATAGGCATGATTAGAATTGTGGGTACAGAGAATAGGCAAGAGAGGAGCTGGAATTTACTGGAGAAAACTGGGAAAGGAACCACAGTATTCAGAGCAAATAACTTGGGAAAGTTAATAGAATGGGAAGAGGCCAAGAAGATATTTGGACTGCAGGCTACAGACTACCTTTCCAATCAAGGATTGATATCAGAGTATAGGCAAAGAGAAATGGATAGAGGAATCCTAATTGAAAGCCCTGTTCTGGTAAAGTTTTTAGTTGAATCAAGAACAGAAGCTGCTGTTAAAAAAATAGATAATTAGTAAGGCATATAAAATATTGCATGCTAACTATAGAAATCCATCAGATCAGAGAAGGTTAGAAAAGATTGGAAAGAGGGACTGGATAAGCAATTCACAAGGAAACAATGGGAGGACATATGTATGACTCCCAAATATGCATCAATGTCTGGAAGATTTAGGATTTTTGCTTAGAGGTGTTTGTATTGGTATTTTCATACCCCAAGCAGACTCCAAAGAATTTTTCCTTGGGTAGATGCCAAATGGAGGTGTGACAAGAAAGAAAGAAACAACTGGGAACATATGTTTTGTGATTGCAATGAGTTGGCAGACTTTAAGAATTCCATACAGAGTACTTTCTCAGAAATATTAGGTGAGCAAATGGGTGTAACTAAAGAAACTATTTTTTGAGCTGGGATAAATTATCTGAATTGCCTAGACATAGTAAGGCCTTGTTAAGTTATGGTGGCTGCTAACAAGGCAATTGCTAGAAAATGGAAATCAAAGTCTAAACCAACTGTATTTGAAGTACTGAATATTGTTGTTGTTGTTTTTCTTTCAGCATTTCCTGGTTAGGCGTCGCCACAGTGGAACTCCAGTATGCTAATGATTGGCAGTCGATTTTTATGGTGCCGAGGTGCCAGCCCGACGCCCAAACTTCAACGAAGGCACACCCATTCACGCATGTCTTTTGAACACCACTCGCCTGTGGAGAGGACATGCAGACTCCACACAGAAGGCCCTCTAGCTGAGAATCGAATGGGAGAACCTCTTGCTGTGAGGCGACAACACTACCGCTGCACCACCGCAGCTTCCACGAAGTACTGAATATTGTAATGCAGATAAAAAAACTGGAAGTGGTATCTTTAGAAAAGAGAACAATAAGTGCAGAATAATGTTTTGGAGAATGAGTGAGATTTAAGGGAAGGCAGGGATTCAGCAATTTATGTAGTGCTGTATTGATAGTTATACAAATACTTGTGATACATAATGTTTGTAACTGGGAATATGTTAATATGGTTGCTGTTGTATTGCATTTGTTACTGCACTTGAGCTCAAAAACATTTTGTTTTACATTGGAATGGTTATTTTACACTCTGGTGGGAGCAGAGAGCTAAATTCAACCCATCCAAGGTGGAAACTACTGGTTGATAGCTTTTTGTGTTTTGTCTGATTGGCCTGAGAGTTTAACTTTATCAAAGTATTTCATCTTGCTTGTGCACAAATGCAGTTCCCTGTGCTTGCATAAAAGCAAACCTCTCTGGTTTAACATCCTCTATAGGAAATGCTTTCCATAATCTCATACTGTTCACAGCTACTCAAAGAGCTGCCAGCTTGTGCAGAGGGTAGTACCACTGCAAGTCATCTAATAGTAGACTAATAAACACTCTCACTTTGACCTTTAAGTAACTCTCCCTTAGTCCTACCCATCTAGAAATTGTGTTTCCTTACTTTACATAGCATAGGCTAAATTCAGACCTGCTGACTCTAGACTGGTTGGTATCACTGTGCAATAGACCAACCATCCTGCATTAAGAGGGCCTCCCTGCACCCTTCTGGAAGAAATGTGTAGATCAGGACCTATCTGACTTGGGGATTGCTGGACAAAAGGCTCAGTTTGGGGTTTTCACATTGGTAGTTGTGTTAAACTGTTTAAATTTGCCTGTACAAGCCTCGCATTTGTTCAGGTTTGCTCTCAGTTTACCGGAGCTGCTATACTTTTGGCAACTTTAGCCAAAGGTCTGGAGTGCATTGAAATCCAAGTCATCTTCTAAAAAAAACTGAAAAAATAAGTATATTTTAAGCCAGCACTGCACTTTAACTGTATTTAATTGAATTACTGTTTCATTTTTGCTGTTTTAACTGCTTTTTACTCTGCACTTTGAAATTGTGATTCATTGCTTTATATAGCATAGGCTAGATTCAGACCTGATGAATCTAGGCTGTCTGGTATCACTGTGCTTTTAAACCAGCCATCTTACATTAAGTGGGCCTCCCTGTACCTTTGTGGCAGAATTGTGTAGCTCAGGGCCCATCTGAGTTGGAGATTGCTGGAGAAAGGCTCAGTTTGGGGCTTTCCCATCGCTAGTTGTGTTAAAACTGTTTAAAGTTGCCTGTATATAAGCCTCGTGTTTACAGGGTTTGCAGTCAGTTTACTGGAGCTGCTCAACATTTGGCAACTTGAGCCAGAGGTCTGGAGTGCATCTGCACTGACATCCAAGGCATCCACTGAAAAAAAAACTTAAAAATAAGTATATTTTAAGCCAGCACTGCACTTTGTTAACTGTATATAATTGAATTACTGCTTCATTTTTGCTGTTTGTGACTAAGTCCAGCTAGCCCACTTCCTTCCCAAATACCACATTTAGAAAAATTCTGCCACAATGGATAGGCAGTTTTCTATCATTTCTACTGCCAGCCTGATTGATATGGGCATGTTGAGGCAGTGTAGCAATTGGTTCATGTATACTGACAACCGTTTACACCTAAGGCAAACTAACACCCTATGTGAGAGAAGCAAATGCACTATGGAACTGGAGTCAATTCTCTCATGTAAAAACAAACTAGACATCAAACAGGTTGTCAGCACACACGCTTCACCTCCCATGCAAACCTCACCTCTCACACAAAATAAAGTCACAACGCGTAAACCCACATATGCAGAGGTACTCACTACAAGCCTACCAAAAGAATAGAGACCTCTCAAATGCACACTGCACACACTCACCACTAAGCATATCAACACACACATCTGTGTCTCAACAAATAAGCCACGAAGGCAAAACACATCAGATGTCTTAGTCATAGGTGACTCCATAGTAAGACACACAGATGTCCTCTTCACCAGACTAGACAAGAAGAAAGTCATGGTCAACTGCCTATCAGGTGCCAGGATCTAACAAAAAACGCACGCACTCCATGTTGGTGTGAATGACCTGAGATGCACCTCTCTGGACTATATCAAGAGAGACATGATGGAACTCTCTGATCATGTGTCCCAGATAGGTGTGTCCTTAGCCCTAAGCAGTATCCAACCCTCACCCAGGATGATGCCACAATATAAACAAAAAATTATTGACTTCAACAATTGGCTCAGCTTCTGGTGTCAAGTCCAGGGGGGTGTAGTATCCTTCAGCCTGGAAGGATATGGTAGACAGACGTCACTGCTTTTCTAAAGACGGTCTTCACCTATCCCCCCTATTCTTTCAGATACTGGTAAAGGCCCTTGCCTCCCCCATAGTGCCTTTTTTAGGCAATGTCAAAACAACAAATTTCCAATGTAACAAAATCTAATTGAGATAAAATCAGGGGTGTGCTGCTTAATGCTAGCCATTACGTAAGCTTGAGGTCATCAGCTAAGCTCATGGGCATTTTCCCTACCCATGATGCAACTCTCTTACTACCCCAGATCTCATTTGCCACACAGCAAAGAGGTTCCAAAAGCTTGCTCTGAGCTAACTGCTTTCAATTTTTATTCATCGTTCCCCTTTTTCAATATTTCTAGTTGATAGTTCTCCTTTTTTATAATTGAAATATATTTTACTTTATTAATATATATAGCATGAGTGTTCCCTACCCCTGCTATCACCCGTTTTAGTTAGAGGGTGTATAACTAGTCTTCGCTTAAGTTAGAGGACTTTATTTCCCTTTTTCCTCTATCTCCCTATCATCTGTTTTAGTTAGAGGATGATTTAAGCAAAAAAAAAAAAAACATATTTTTCTCTCTCTATCTCTCTCCCACTGGAGTGTTTGAGGTGTGTGCATGATTTAATTATTGTATTTTCTGTTGTTGTATTTTTGTATTTTTTTTCTTGTTGCTATTCTTTCTTCACTATGTCTCAAAAACAGGAAGGAAAACCTCTAGGATTCAAAAAATGCAAGAAATGCGGAAAGAAGATGCCCCTTAGTGATTCACACACTTTATGTGTGTATTGCTTGGGGCCTCGTCACCTTCAGGAAACATATGCCATTTGTCATGGCTTTAATCAATGACTGCTTATGGAGCGCAAGAACAAATTGATATTGAAAGTTTTACTAAAAACTTCCTTCTCAGAGGCAATTTTTTCCAGAGTCCTCCAAAAGTTGTCAAAAATCCTTGAAATGGTCATCTTTGGATCCAAAATCCACTTTGGAGACAAGTCAAAAACTCCTAGACTGTCTGGTTCATCAGAACCATCAGAGCAGACAGTATCTGCTGGATCCAAGACTGTCATGGAGCCACCTGAACCCTCAGCTCCGATGTCTTCGGCACTGAAAGAAATTCTACATCGGAGCCTTTCACCATCCCTGTAACCATTAACGTCACGGCTCCTTTCTCCTATATTGTCAAAGTCTAGCTCTCCAACATTGTCTACCCAGTCTACCAGGAGCCTTTCTGATGATGATGTGGACAGAGTTGTGCAGAGGTTGCTAAAAACCCCAGCCCTAGCTAAACTTTTACTGGACCTGAGGCCAAAGGAATCAGGCCAGACACAGCCCTCTCCTACAGTACTTGTTCCTCCTCCAATCCATCCTGTGATTTCAGAGCTGGAAGATTCTGATCTCCAGATTGTGTCTGTATCAGCCCAGGGACCCTCGGTTTCCTCGGAGCCAGTTTCTACCCTGAGTGTTTCCCTGCAGTCAGAGCAGGACATCTCTAGGAGCTGACACTCCCCAGTCGGATCCCCGGAGTCAGCTCGGATCTCTCTGTATCCGACCCTGTCTCTAGGGATTCAGCACAGGTGAGCTCAGCTCCTACCTCGGCCTCAGACCTTATCTCCCTGGTGCCATGGATGACTTTGGCTCTGACAACTTCCTTGTCAGATCAGGGGGAGTCCTTGGAGTGGAGGCAGTCAGCTTTTGAGGTTATGAGGAGGGTTTTGACTCCATCCCAGTCAAAGACACAACCTTTATTGGATCTTCCTCCCAGTCCTAGTCATTTGTCTTTATCCTGCCATGTAAACCTGCCACAGGCTTGCAGAGATCCACGGCCTCAGGATGTCCAGCAAGGGGCTCCCTCCTCTTCAGAAAACTCCCCAGAATATCCCACTGAGGAAGTCCCTAGGAAGAGGACCTGCAAGAGGAAGCAGCTTGACTCCCTGGAAGAGCCTATCACTTCAGATACTGACCTTGATGATGGAGAAGGGTCCCCATGGTCACTCCCCTGAAGCTGTCTCCTTTGGAAACATCCTTGAAATTTTAAAAAGAGTCATGATTGGCAGTCCACACCCCCTTTTGCTGAGGAGTTGGTCTACCAGAAGGCTTTTAGAGCTCACCCTTCTGCCACTTGGGTGACCCCCTCCTTCCAACGAGCTTATGGACTTAATCTCTCAGAAGCCCTGGGAGATCCCAGATTCCATACAGCCCACTTCTAGAAGACCAAACAAATATATTACTGCTCCAAAAGGTAAGGCTTTTCTGACTAAGGGTGTTGCAGTTGATGCCATGGTTGTGGCGACGGACACTAAAAAGGAGCTATCTGAGACCAGCTCCTCTATCCATCCTCCTAATAAGGATTCTAGGACTATGGATAGATGTGGAAAGCATGTGATTTCCTCAGTGACTTTTGCCTTTAGGTCTCTGAACTACCTTACCCATTTTATCAGGTTGCAGAGGGACTTGTTAAAGGAACTCACAGACTCCGTCCAAGGAGCTGTAGCTGATGCAGTACCAGATAAAGTTAATGCTCAGCTTGCCACCCTCAATTTGATTGTAAACTCTTCCATGAGGCTCTTATCGTATGCAGCAGATGGAATGAGTGGGGCTGTGGGTTCAGGTATTGCTCTTCAGAGACAGGCCTGGATGTGCCTTTGTGACTTTGTGGAGCCCTTCAAGTCTACCTTCATTAGTGCTCCTTTTGATGGCTCTTCTCTTTTTGGGCCAAAAGTGAAGTAAATGCTCACCAGGTGTGAACAGGAAGGCAAGGCCTTGTCTGCCATTGGAGTACATTTTTTCACACCCACCAGACCATTTCCTAAGGTTCAGAGGGGTAGCAGGAAGATGTGGTTCAGAAAATCCCAAAGGTCTTTCCATGACGCACAAGGTGAAAGTTCCCCCAGGGGCAGAGGGGGGAACAATAATGGTAGACACCATCCTCACAGCAAAGGAGGCCCACATAATCAGGGCACCAGAGAATCTTTCTTTGGGGGGCCATTTCAGCACTCCTGAAGGAGTGCCCGATTGCTCGCCTCTGGAGGCAGTTGGGGGACGATTGTCTTGCACCAAAAAACTGGCAAAACATCACAACAGACAGACGGGTGCAGAACATAAAATGCAGGGGATATGCCATACCATTCTTCTCTCCCACCCCTGTAAATACATCTGTTCTGGACATTCCAACCAGTCAGAAGGAACATGCAACCTTAAAAATTCAAAAGTTGCTAAAAAAGAGAGTCATCCAAGAAGTCCCTGCAGACCAGAGAGGATCAGGAACTTACTCAAGATTCTTTTTAGTGCCAAAGAAAACAGGGGACTGAAGAACCATTCTGGATCTCAGCAATCTGAACAAATACATTCAGAAATCTAAGTTCCATATAGTAAAACTGCTGTCGATACTTCCACTTCCGGAAAAAGACAGTTGGATATGCTCCATAGACCTTCAGGATGCGTACTACCATATTCTAATGGACAGACAATTCAGAAGGTTGTTACACTTCCAGCTAGGAGCCAGTCACTTTCATTTTCAAGCTCTGCCCTTTGGTCTCACAACAGCCTCCAGAGCGTTCACCAAATGTATGGCAGTAGTGGCAGCTCACCTGAGATGCAAAGGATTTTGGGTGTTTCCATATTTGGATAACTGGATCATCACTGCCCTGACCAGGCATCTTCTTCAGCAAACCAGGGACTACACCCTACAACTTTGTTCCTCCCTTGGAATTACCATAAGTTATGACAAATCTGCACTAGAGCCATATCAATCCTTAGTATTCATAGAAGCACAGATAAACATAACAATTATGTCAGCAAAACTTCCCCAAGAAAGGATACATGATCTTTGGCATTATGTAGGGATGCCAGTCAGGAAGAAATGGGCTTCTGCCAAGCTAGTTTTACAGGTGCTAGGCAAAATGGCAACTTCAGTTGTTCCAATGTTCCAATACCACTGGCTCAGTGTCATGTGAGAATCCTCCAGTGGCTACTTTCAACACAATGGTCATTTCGGGATCTTCCAATATCACACAAGATTATAATAACTGACTCATGTGAGACAGACTTTCAATGGTGGCTAAATTCTCCCCTGGTCTCTCATGGCCGCCCCTTTGTCCCTCCTCAGCCCCAAGCTACAGTGACCATGGATGTGTCCCAGATAGGGTGGGGGGCATTATCTGGGAAAGACAGTCCAAGGCACTTGGCAGGAACACAAGGCCCATTTGCACATAAATGTTCTAGAGATGAGGGCAGTGCTCTTGGCATTGCAGGCATTTCAAGATTTCCTCACTCTAGGTACATTAGCAATTGAATCAGACAACATGTCTGTGGTCTCGTACATAAACAAACAAGGGGGTACCAGATCTTACCCCTTATGTGGAGAAGCCCTGAGGATCTGGCAATGGTCAGAGGCCTCCAACCGCTTTCACACAACAATGCACATTCTGGGGAAATCCAACATAATTGCAGACAAACTGAGCAGGGCCATTCTTTGGCCACATGAGTAGTCCCTCAGTCCGAAAGTTGTGGAAGAGATCTTCTGGAAATGGGGCCAGCCTTGCTGCGATCTCTTTGTGCCACCCATCAATGCCAAATGCAGCAACTACTTTGCCCTGATCCCTCCAATGGGGGAGTCACCAAGGGATGCACTTGTTCACGATTAGCCCCTGGGACTTCTTTATACTTTCCCACCAATACTTCTAATCCCCAAAGTCTTATAGAAAGCAAGTTCACTGGAGACTACAATAATTCTAATTGCCCCTATTGGCCTCGACCTTTTATTCGGTCTCACGTGCAGGAAGGACCATGGATCCTGGACCCAGCTCCAGATCTTCTGATTCTTCTGTCAGGAAGGGTTCATCCCAGTCTACACAGTCTCACACTGACAGCTTGGCTGCTCCAATTTCCATGACAGCCAGGTTTCCTCTACTTTCTTCTCCAGTTAAACACATTTTGCTGTCTTACCACAAACATTCTACTCGAAAACTGTACAAAAGCAAATGGCAAAGATTTGTGTCTTGGTCCAATCTAAATCAGATAGATCCATTCACAGTACCCTTACATTCTATCCTGGAATTCTTAGCAAATTATTCAGTGAGGGAGCTGCTGCAGCTACTGTTAATGTTCAGTTAGCAGCTATCTCAAATTTTCACATAGGAGATAATGGTTCTGTTGTAATGTCAAACAGACTTTGTAAAGCATTCCTCAGGGGAACTACCTTGATTCACCCTCCATACAGGATTCCTATTCTGCCTTGGGACTTGAATTTATATTGTCCAAGATCATCTCCCCTCCATTTGAACCTTCTGCTACATGTGATTTGAAATATCTCTCATGGAAAACGCTCCTTTTGATAGCTATTACTTCAGCAAGGAGAGTTGTAGAATTACAGGCCTTATCCTCCAAGGCTTCATACATAATCCTTCATAAGGACAGAGTCTTTTTACGAACTAACCCCTCCTTTTTACCTAAAGTGGTTTCAGAAAATAACCTCAATCAGTCTGTCGACTTACCAGTGTTCTTTCCAAATTTTCAAAACAAGGGCGAGTACACTCTGCACCTTCTGGATGTTCATAGACAGTTACATTTCTATTTACACAGAACATCGCAATTTAGAATGTTAGATCAACTCTTTGTCTCTTATTCAGATGCTAGGAAGGGCCAACCAGTTTCTAAGGTAACACTATCCAATTGGCTTTCATAATGTATGTCTTTCATATACATTTCTAATGACAACACTATCCCTAATCCTATCAAAGCTCATTCTACCAGGTCAGTAGCCACTTGCTTTCCAAGCCAGATTACCCTTAGATAACATTTGTGTTGCAGCAACATGGGCTAAACCACATACTTTTATTACTCATTATAAGTTGGATCCTTTGGTTCTATGTTTCCAAGGAATATTCTCCCATGAGCCACCCAAGAATTAGGTAGCTAGGGACGCGGGCCCATCAGTGAGAATAAAGACGAGAT
The DNA here is from genome assembly GCF_019279795.1 of Protopterus annectens. NCBI lineage: Eukaryota > Metazoa > Chordata > Ceratodontiformes > Protopteridae > Protopterus > Protopterus annectens. Next base: position 285,700,767 of record NC_056747.1, on the reverse strand, counting down.
TGACAACATCACATAAAGAAGTTGTGTACTTACCACAATGTTCCATGTGTGCTGTCCATCTCATCCTTTATTCTCACAACCCACCCACCATACCCCCTCCTGGGAGACTGAGTAGCTCTTATTGGATCTTTACAGGATTCCTTAGCCTCTGAATGGAATATGATTTATAGTATCCTTATACAAGATAATTTTGAGATATTTTCTCTTGGTCACTGCTAGAGGACAAACAAGATCTGAGGTAGTAGGAGAGTTCCATTATAGGTAGGGAAAATGTCCATGAGCTTAGCTGAGGACCTTGAGCTTGTGTAATGGCCAAGATGGATACGACGGATCTGATCTGACCCATCAGTGTGAATAAAGGACAAGATGGACAACACACATGGGACGCTATGGTGAGTACATAACTTCTTTTTTTGTCCAGTCAAAAAACATCTAAAAGTTTCACCTAGAATACATTTAATCTAATCATATTTCATAGAAAAATGTATCAGGCTATAGAGAATTAATGCTGGTGAGGTTTAGGGTGCTTGTTTACTAGCAATTACAAGACAAATTAATCTAGTACACCATTTGCAGGTTGCTAATGCCCACTGACCTGTTGTTCCCATGTGTCTACTAGTTTGTGTTCGTGCATCAACAGTGATTCAGTGTGTGCTTTTTCCCCCTCTTTTCTCTACAGTTGTGTGACCTTGAAGTTATTATATTGATGTAGGAGTGTGGGGATACAGTGGGGGACTTGCCTCCTGCAAAAAAAAAACGTTTGGAGGTGTATTTGCTGTATATGAAATTTTAGATGATTAAATGTTTGGCTATTTTGTGATTGGATAAAAGGAGTCATAGATTAACAGTAATACAAGTGTGTATGCGCGTGTGTGTGTGTGTGTGTGTGTGTGTGTGTGTGTGTGCGTGTGTGTGTGCGTCCGGGCATGCGTGCGTGCGTGTGTGTGTGTGTGTGTGTGTGTGTATGTGTGTGTATATGTTTTTGCAGGGGGGCAAGCCCCCTCCTGCACCCCCCACACCCCCTCTACTTAAATATACCAACTCCGAGATCACGCTACAGTGAAGAGAATGGTAATGCTCTTGTTGGTATATTAAAGTAGGGGGGTGTGGGGGTGCAGGGGGTCTTGGGGCTTTTTTTTTTTTGGTTCACTTTTGAATTTTGAGATACCAAAATCTCGATGTTTTGAGTTCGGTATCTCAAACCTCGAGATTTTGGTATTTCAAAATTTAAAAGTGGACCCATATATATATATATATATATATATATATATATATATATATATATATATATATATATATATATATGCACACACACACACACACACACGCACACGCACACGCACACGCACACACACACACACACACACACACACAAACAAACACACACAAACAAACACACACAGAGGGAAAGGGAATTATTTGATATGATTATAGCACTGCTGGATTTTTGTGAAATGATTAAGGTACATTGCAAATGACTGCATGTGTACATTTTTAAAATAAGATCAAAATAAAAATAATTAAAAAAATCACTTGTAGTCTGATGCACAAGGTAAAATTTTGAAATCAACTATCATTTGAAATGTCTCATTTGTCCCCACGCATACGCATTTTATGAAAGAGATAAAGGCTGTTTTCAGGAAAAAAATCTTTCTTGGATAAGGCATAGTGTAAGAGATGGTAAAGAGTGACAAAGGTATCAAAAGGCCCAAGAAATGCATTATTTTTCTTGGGCCCAATGTGCAATGGAAATTGTAGGCAGAGTTTATCAGCCTGGGAAACATTTGTGTGCTGAGGTGTTCTAACACCTGCAGAACCATTCCTAAATATTTCTGCAGCTGGAATTCTAGGAAGTCAGATCATTATCTGTTGGCACCCAGTTTGCACTGCCACTCAGCTTTATGCTATAAAACTGTATCTGTCATGTCTTCTCCCATGCTTTATTTATACATCACCTATAGGCCTCAAAATATGAATTTACATTGTGATCCACATGTCATGGTATGCACATGCATAGTATTCTCATGTTTCCTTTTAATGTCATAACCATGGACAAAAGTCTGTTGCTTTGACTTCTATGTAAAACGCATTTAACACATTGTTGGAAGTATGAATCACAGTGAGCTTGGAATTACCCCTTTACCAATTACACTGTGTTGCATTTGCTGCAGAAAGTAGACATTTTGTTTTATTCTGATGTTAAGGTCAGCCCCCTACAATATTAGAGCTGCAATATGCTCCAGATGACATCATAGGATGAAGTACAGAAACAGAAGGAGCATGTGTCACTGGTACTCCAACACCTCAGCATCTACTGTAGTATAAAGTATTATAGCAATAATCCACGCCTGGGTGTGGGTAATGCTGGATTTACCCACGGTTGGCGTGGTTTGGTCCCGAGGGCGAAGCCCGAGGGACCAAACAAAGCCAACCGTGGTAACAGCATTACCACACCCAGGCGTGTATTATTATTAATGACATTATTTAAGAAAAGAAATAATTACTTTTCTTAAATAATGGCATTGTATAATGCCTCTTTACTGCCCTTCCGCAGCTGTCTGGTATTCTGCGGTAGTTCTGATGTACTGCGCATGCCTATGCAGTACATCAGAGCTGTGCAAAGCACTGTTCGCTATGTTAAATGGGTTTAACATAGCGAGACAGCTTTAAAATAAGCAACGGAGATCTCCGTTGCTTATTGTAAAGCTGTCTCCCTATGTTAAACCCATTTAACATAGCGAAACAGTAAAGCAATGGAGATCTTCGATCTCCGTTGCTTTTAAACTGTCTCGCTATGTTAAATGGTTTTAACATAGCGAGACAGCTTTAAAATAAGCAACGGATATCTCCGTTGCTTATTTTAAAACTGCCTCGCTATGTTAAACCCATTTAATATAGCGAGACAGCTTTAAAAAAAAAAAAGCAACGGAGATCGCAAGATCTCCATTGCTTTTTACACTGTCTCGCTATGTTAAAGGAGTTTAACATAGCGAGACAGCTTTAAAAAAGCAACGGATATCTCCGTTGCTTTTTTTAAACCTGTGTCGCTATGTTAAACTCTTTTAACATAGCGAGACAGTGTTTTATACTAACGGAAAAAGTCTGGGCGACCGGACCTTTTTCCGTTAGTATATTGAGGGATTTACAACGGGCATGCTGGTTGGGCTGGCCAATCAGCGTGCACGTTTTAGGGGAGGAATTGTATAATATATTTCTGTGCTGTTTTCATTCATAGGAGATTTGTACTCCCAGTTGACGTAAGCTGTCAGTTAGATATCTCAAGTTTATCCATCATGCTTATGAGTTGCATCTGCCTCCTATAAAGAACACATGAATAGCCGCCACACCATGAGTTTACTAGGTTTTTAATAAAATATAATGTTAAACAACAGTGTATGGAAAGATTTTAAATGTCCCTTAATGTCTCCTCTAGAGAAATGCAGATATACAGCTAACTTAAATAATGCTGCAAGTAGCACATTCTTCTTCAGCAGGTAGTTTCATAACCCCATCACCATTAGCCAGTCTTAGGGAAATACTCTGTCTGAAATTAACTTTCACTGGTCGCACAAAAATATACAAACATATACAGCAAATATAAACACACTCAAAAGCCTACATTAGTATTATTTCCACACAGATATGATTCTTCTGATATGCTATTTTCAACATATTTATCTCTATGAAAATTGTGCTAAATGAAATGAAAGCTGGTACAGCTCTGGTAGCTTTAGGTACATTTCCATATTGTACTAATTAATTACCTTAAAAGGCATTTTAGAGAAAAGCATAGGAAATGCTTATTTTTAATCCTTATAAATTCAATGCATCAAGCATTTGTACACCTTTCTGATTATTCCTGACTGTACTACTAGCAGTTATGTAGTCTCTGATATCAGCCTTCCTCAGAATTTCTTCTGTGAATTCATATAATCTCTGACCATCCATCCTATATTCAGAAACTCAACATTATTTATTTAGCAGGCTTTCATATGTTTGTAGCCATTCAGGATAATACTTCAATTAAACATATATTTACTAGTGTCTTATAACTCTAAACAAGTGTCCCCAATCTTGTTGTACTAACTTTCAGAAGTACACATTTCTGAAAAGTGAAACTCCCCTGTAGAGAGACTGAGCAGAAATGTGATCCTTCTCCATAAAAAGAGCCTCAGTATGTCTGCAGTCAGGACACTATTTGAGAGATGAGGTTGTTTGGAGTGCAATCTCTTTGCTTCTCTGTCTAACATCAGCATTTCTTGTCCTTTATTCTTCCCATCAGCAGCAAGTCATAATGATGCTGTGACATTGCATTAGACCAAAGAAATAATATTCACCTTTCTTTGCCATCCTAGGTACCACTTAACTGGGCTATTGCTAATGCTGTTAGTTGGAGAAGCTTTAAAAACTGCTTTATTATTATTGATATGGTTGGATCTTACACTGACCTTATAGCCCTAGAAGAAATACCTGAAAACCTAAATCAATAAAATACAATGCCACCACTACTGAAAGTCACCCCCACTCTTAACACCTAAAGATAGAGGAGTTATAGACAAAGGTGTTGTGATGCTACAAGCACAGTATGCCCATGACAGGTACTCTTGAAATTAAAATGTATATTCAGTGTTAAAGTAGTGCCTTCCGTGGAATGTTGGGCACCGGGCTGGCAACTTGACACCATAAAACTCCACTGCCAGTCATGAGTGGACAGGTGATCTGCTATGGCGACCCCTAACCGGGAAAAGCCGAAAGAAGAAGAAGATTCAGTGTTAAAGGAGTGTTGCTGCATCACAGCACCTGTTTTTCTAGTCCTGTGTTTGTGTGTGTGAAGGGGGATTCACCATGTAATCAATTTTAAATACATAGTACACATCAAATGGTGATCCTCCAGACTGCCACTAGGTGTGCACACCATATATGACTGTGTGCTTACAGTAATTTACTGTTCTCATATACTGGACTAACTCCACTGCTTTGTGCCCAGTGAGTGCTGGGATATGCTTGGATTCACACTGTCCCATAACTAGCTAAAGTAAATAATCACAGAATAAATAATATTGTCTCCAGTATGCAAGCATCAATGTGATATATGAAGGACAGCAAATTTGTTGTCCATTAAAAAGACAAAAGAACTGTTAGTGTTTACCATCTTTTCAGATTTAAACATCTTAAATACTACCTTCCTTTAGCTCTTACTATTACTAAAAGGTCATCTATTATTTCTTAATGTCACAACAGCCAGTGCCTTAGTTTTCAAAGATTAGTAATTGAGCTGTCTTTTTCAGCATTTGTCCCCTGGGCTTAGGCTGCTTCCTGTGCTTAGACAGCCAGATGATCTCAAGTACTTTGGATCACTGTTGATTACCCACTTTAAGAATACAGCTGTATGCAAATGCTTTCCTCAGCCTCCAGTTACATAAGCAGTCATCATCTGATGTCTCCTGCCTGCATCCTCTGCTTTAACATGGTGTGTGTGTGTGTGTGTGTGTGTGTGTGTGTGTGTGTGTGTGTGTGTGTAAATGTGAATATGTGTATATATATATATATATATATATATATATATATATATATATACATTTTTTAAGTCATGGTTAACAATGGCCTCAACCAGTCTTCCAGTCTTTTCCAACAGCATGATGTACACATCATTGTCCTACAAATGCACTTTCTCTGCTCTGACTTTAATTATTACTGCAGTTTTGTGGGGATAGGCTACTCAGTTCTTTCCTCACCCAACATACAAAATTTGTGTGTTGACCACATTCTTAATGGTTCTGTATTTTAGCACCTGTAGCACAGTTATGCACTACTTACTGTCCCTTTGAATGTTATTATAAAATCCTTTTTTAGTGCTATAGTGATGGCTATGATAACAGGGTTATGTTTATATGTACTGAACTGTTCAGCTTCATCCCCTTAGTGATCTGTACTTATCTGTATCACTTATCTACTAAAATGTGTACTTTGCATATTTATACCGATCACAATATATATATATACATATATACATATATATATATATATATATATATATATATATATATTTATGTATGTATGTATGTTGTATGTATGTTTTGTTGGCCAGGTTAGTGGAACTGGTCTATGACCTATTTTCCAAGGAGAGCTGATGTACTATTCATACTGACTAAGGGAAATTTGGCCAGAGCACTGCAGAAATTCTCCTACTGTTTTTTTAAAAATCTTTATTGAATTATCACTTCTGACATAGGCAAACATACATTTATTATGTAATCAAACAATACTAACAAGTTCATATTTAGAAACATTATACATTACATGTAATCTTATACATGCCTTCGTTTAAACCTCATTCCTCCTCCAAAAACTTTTTCTGCATGTATTGTTCCTACAACTTCCATTTTTTCTTTGTAATTTACTCTATCCTTTTCTAAAGATATCGCTTCCTGTTCTACTATCTTGGTTACAATTTTCACTACTTCATGTATGAGTTGGTTTAGACTTTATTTATTTATTATTTATTGACATTTCTTTAATAGGAAAGTCTGACGGGGCACAGGAGCCCTTGTTCAGAAGAAACCTGAGAAGAAAAGCTCTAAGGTAACAAATTTAGTGCAATCAATATTTGCAGTAACAAATGTTATAATGCAGTTACAATTAAAACATAGCATAGTAGTCAGTATAATAAAATTTGTATTGCTACTCACAAACATTAATATACAAGGATTGTATTGAGAATTTACAAATAGAAGAGTGGTGTATAAGATAGTTAGGAATAATTTTCATTTTCTAGTAACTGCTTTTTTGGCATTCACTAGAATTAAACTTAACAAGGCCTTACTATATCTAGACAATTCAAATCCTGCATCCAAGTTCAGAAAATCATTTCCTTAGTTCCGTTCATTTGCTCACCCAATACTCACGACAGAGTACTCTGTATGGAATTTTTAAGGTTTGTCAACTGATTACACTCTGAAAACATATGCTCCCAGGTACTGCTTTTCTTCCTTTTATACCTCCAACATTTGCCATCTACCTGAGGAAAAATTATTTGGAGTCTGCTTGGGATTTAAAAATACATATGCAAACTCTTCCAAGCAAAAATCCTAAATCTTCTACACTTGGTTGCATTTTGGGAGGCATACATATGTCTTCCCATTGTTTTTTTATGAATTGCTTATCTAGTCTCTCTTCCCAATCTTTTCTGATCTCCTCTGTTTGATTCCTATAGTTAGCATGCAATATTTTATATCCCTACTAATTATTCTATTTTTTAACAGCAGCTTATGTTCTAGATTCAACTAAAATCTAAATCATTGCAGGTCTTTCACTTAGGATTTCCCTATCCCTTTCTCTTTGCCTACACTCTGATATCAATCCCCGATAGGTATTTCAGTCTCTAGCCTGCAGTTCAAATGTCTTCTTGGCCTCTTCCCATTCTATTACCTTTCCCTCTCTTAAGTATTTATTCCCAGTGCCTTAGTTCCTTTGCCACCCTGCCAGTAAATTCCAGCCTTCTCTTGCCTATTTTCTCTACCAATAATTGCAGTCATCCCTGTCAGCAGAATCTCCATTCCAGTGTTGGTTTAGTTCTTTGTATTCTTTCTGCTACTTTATGAATACAGTATTCTATATGACTATTTGTTATTCTCCTTAAGGATCTGCATCCAAAATCCAACTCTGCCCTTATTTCTTGAATTTCCCCTCTGCTGCATCATCATCCCTTTCCACTTTGAATTGTAGCTTTCTACTTGTTTTATGTATAATTTACTTAATTGTGTAGCTGTAAAATATCCCTTCAAATCAAGTAATCCTAAACCTCTTTGCTCTGTTGGAAGGATCATCTTATTCCACTTGACTCTTGTCTTCTTTCCCTCACAGGTAAAGTCCTTCAACTCTTTATTAATTACTTGTCACAACTTCTCTGCTGGTTGACAGAAATATGCCTGGTCTGTGTTTAAAACTAAATGGACTAAAAACATTTTTGCTGCTTATAATCCATATCCATAGAGAAGTACTTCCAGTTCCTCAGTTTTTGTATTATCTTTTTAGTCTCTTCCTACATATCCTTAGCTGTCATAACATCATTTTCTTTAACCCATACTCCTAAATACATCCTTTTATCATGTCCTCATAAACATGGGTATTGCTGAAACAATTCATGTGTTAGTCCATATTTTATAGCTGTAGCCTTTGCTTTATCTTCATTAATTTTATATCCCGAAAAAATATAACTGTCTCAGAATGTTCCACAACACTGAAAGTCCTTTTCTGGTTCTTTCAGGTACAAAATAATATCATCCGCAAATAAAGCCAATTTTCCTTGAGTACCATGCCAATTATATCCTTGAATTTCTGAGTTTCTTTTTTCTTTGCCAGTGGTTCTAAATATAACACAAATACCAAAGGGGAAAGGCAACACCCCTGCCTGGTTTCTCTTTTCAGATACACCTTATCAGACAGGAACCCTCCTACTTTGATTTCTGCCTCCAATCCCTTATATATCCTCCTAATTAACATTATTATATCAGGAAATACAAATGCTTCCATTGCCCTACTCATAAAATCCCAGCTTAATTTGTCAAATGCTTTCTCTGTGTCAAGACCCACCAAAAACAGATAGAATTTTCTTATATTCTGCTTCCCTCTGGATCATCATTGTTCCATTAGTGTTGTCAAATGTTTCCCTCCCCACTACAAAACCACATTGATCCATAGCCATCAATTTTGGCAATTCCTTTCCCATTCTTTTAGCCATTATAGGCATAAACACTTTATAAACATGGTTTAAAATCGGAATAGGCCTATGTGAAACTGGGTCTGATGGGTCTTTGCTGTCTTTAGGTATTACAGCCACCACAACTTTTCTTCCTGGATGTTGGTGTTTTTCCTCCTTTTAAAATACTGTTAAACAAACAAAACCTTCCAGATCCTTACCACTTTCTTCCCTCCTTGCTTCTAAACTTCCACCAGAATACCATCTATTCACAGAAACTTTCCTGTAGCTTGGTTATGCATTCTGGAGACTTTCCTGTAGCTTGGTTATGCAACACAATTTTTATCTCATCTCCTCATATCTTAAATGTTAATTGTTGAGCCTCATCTACCTCTAACCTTGGTCTTCCATAAATATTTCCATTTGTGTTTTCTCTTGATACCTCCATTTCTCTGCTGTATATGAATGTTCATACATTTTCCAAAATATCTCTAATACCTCTACAGGATATGTGGTTATTTTTCTTGTTATAGGTTGTCTACGTTATTAACAACTCTTTCTACTTTCTGTTGCCAAAAAATGTATCAAAAGTTTTTGTGCTCTGGATTTATTATCAAAAAACAGTTGCTTAACAGCAATCTTTCTAAATTCATGCATATTATCCAGGTACTCCATTATTTTCCCTTAAGCATTATGTAATTGCACCTCATCTTGTTTTGTAAGATTCCCCTTATTCTATCATACTTTAACCTTTGTTAGCCTCTCTAAATAATTCTTGTTACTTGTTAATCATATCTCTTTTCCTTTTATTTCTATCCAAGTTTAAGACTCCACTTTCATTTTATCCCACTCACTAGCTATAACGTCTGGAGTATTTTCTATCTTCCCTAATAACTCCTGAGTAATTTTCACTACACATTCATTAAATTCCTCTCATTTTAATGAGCAGGTGGGGAAGTACCAGCCCCTCAACTTTACTTCATTAAGCTATTTTTTTTATCTTGGTAATTATTGGCACATGATCTGAAATAGTTATTGGATATGTGTCAGACAAAGTTCTCAATTAAATGCACGTTTCTGTGATGTATAATTTCTGTCTAGTGTAGCCCAGTTATTGTACCTTGGGGAATAATATGTAAATTCTCTCAGAGTTCCTACTACTGAATTCACTTCTTCCATACCAAATATTTTCATAACTTTCTTCAGAAATCTACTCTCTTATGTTATATTTTCCCTTCTAGGCCCCCCAGATACATCATTGTTGTAAATCAAATTCCAGTCCCCACCTATAAGTAATATTGTCTACTGAAAGGTGATCATTTCTGTGATGAAAGTAGGTATTGTCAGCACAGTTAGTTAGAATTTTTAAATGATTATATATCATTTGTGAATATCAAACTGATTTATATAAGATGCTAGTGTTACAAATGTATTAGAACTCTATGTCATGTGTATATCAAGCTGATTTGTACGGACATTTATGTTGAAAAGGTATTTGTAAAGTGCTTGTGTTTGAAATGTATCCACAGTGTGCCCTACTGGAGAGAACAGAAATGTACATGCACTACAGTAACTGTTTAAATGTATATGTTTTAACAGAGGAAACTGGAAATCAGGAGGTTAACCTCAGTCCAGCAAACTTTAAAATATACCTGAAATTAAATCAGTTTATAAGATAGGCCATAAAGATACTATCTCACATGTTAAAATGCGACCAGAGACACAAAGTCAGTACTAGGAAGCTTTCTGTATTGTCTTTGGGGTGAACTAATTACTACTCTGGAAGTGTGTGGGTATGTAATTGTTTTATGACATCCAGCACCTGCCACAGATCTGAACAAAAGCCCTTGTGTGTGTATTTTTATGGGTAGGTGCTTAATCCTGCCAGCTTCCAGAAATTGGGGGGAGGGTTGCAATGGGAACTAGAAGTCAGATGACCACAGGTAATGTCATTCTGCAAGCTATCACAGAAGTAATATTTTAGATATTATTTTGAGAAGTCTCTTAGTGAGACTGAGTGTTCTCTATTATGTCTTGGGCCTGACAACAAGAAGAACTATTCACCACATCATCTGCCTTGCTCTATTAAGTAAGTATGGAATAGTATAATTCTCTTGGATTCAGTCAGGAATATAGTGAAGCTTAGTTTAGATATTGTTTTTCTTTATTTGTCTGAACCTGTCCTTCAATGTTATATTAAGTATTTTCTGTGATTTTGAACTCTGATGTCACTCTGAATATATACTTAGTATTTTCTTGTTCTTTTATTATTTATTATTAAGTATATTTAAACCTTTGATTGTAGCTCATCTTTGTAGAGATATTTAAGTTTGGAAGTACTTGCATATTTATTTGGTGACACTGTGTGGGCCACTCCTAACAGCCGTGCTCTTAGCCAAACTACCATTTGTATTAATATTAATTTCACTCAGTATATTGAGTACCCTTAGAAGAGCCTTAAGGTAGCTGACAGGAGTGTCTGGTGGCAGTCATAACTACCTTGTGCCAGTCTTTCCCAGGTGTGTGTGTGTGTGTGTGTGTGTGTGTGTGTAAATCAAACCTCCAAGAGTGTGTGTTACCTGCGTGTGTGTGTGTGTGTGTGTGTGTGTGTGTGTGTGTGTGTGTGTGTGTGTGTGTAAATCAAACTTCCAAGAGTGTGTGTGTCAGCTGCTTGGGCAGGGACACAAAGCACTGGCTGGACAGAAAGAGTGCTGGAGGTCTTGGCTTGGGTACTCAGCTGAGATCTCAACTCTATAGCTGTGCCAGTGGGGAGTCTTATTGGGGATCTGGAGAAAGAGGAAGAAACCAGCCTCAGACTGACTGTGTTCCTTGTGTGCTGTTAAGGGAAATTGTGCTTGATGCAGAGAGCTGCATCTGGAAGTACTGTGTGTGTACCTGTCATCCTCTCAGTGAACATCCCCCACTGGTGCCAGTGGTAAGGATTGAGGCTCCTTGATTACTGACCCAGAGGTGGAGGGTCATCACAATTTCTGCAAAATAAATTTTAAGCTCCATAATAGCAGTTTTAGGTGGAATACATGCCAGTGTAAACATCATCCCTTGCCAGTAGCCCATTACTACCACAAATCTGCCATTATCTTTTTCCTCTTTTATCACTATTGAAACTCCTCTAGAAATTAATATAAGTATTCCACTTTTCCTTTATCCATAATATTCTGCTGATTATCCTTCCTGAAATCCTTTTATTGAATTCACATGCTCAGTTCTTTCCAAATTTGTCTCCTGCAGCATTACTATTTCCACACGGCATTTCTTATTTTTTTTAAACACCTTTATTGAATTATCACTTGTGACATAGACAAATTTACATTTATATAAAAGCAATCAAACTGTATTAACAAGTTTACATTTATAAACATTATACTTTACATATATTGCTATACATCATCATATAACCTAAGCAACTACTTATTCAATTCCTGCCAGTTATTTAAACAAGAAACATATTTATTAAACCATCACTTACAACATAAACAATCATACCTTTATATGAATGAAAACAAACCACACCAGTACAATCCTAGTTCCAAGCATTTTACATCACAAACCATCCTGACACATTCCCAGTTGTGAACATTATACATCACTTATAGTCTACCCAATCATTCTCAGTCAAACATTACATAGCTCATTGAAGTCCTGCCTTCTTTTAAACCTCATGCATCCCCTGCATGTATTGTTCTCGAAATTCCCATTTTTCCTATGTAGTTTGCTGTTACCATTCTCTAAAGATCTCAATTCCAGTTGTTTTATCTCTGTTTTCTAGTAGCACCCTTTTTGGCAGCCACTATAATTAGACACACCAAGGTCTTACCATGTCTAGGCATTTCTGATTCTGTATCACAGCTCAGAAAAATCATCTCCCTTGTCACACCAATCTGCCCACCTAGCATCTCTGACAGTGCACCCCGCAGGAAATCCTTAAAGTCCGCCAACTCATCGCACACCCAGAAAATAGATTTTGTTGCATATTTGAGAGACATACATATATCCTTTACACAGTCATCTTTTCCAGTCTTGGCACCAGTGTGTACCTACCAGGATTGGGCACTTTTTTATCCTGGGTTTTGTGCACCCAGCTTTCTTTTTTAATGATTAACCTACTTATGTCCATGATATAGGCTATATAAATGCAATCTATACATCACTGTTGTCTTGGTGAGATTTTGTGATAAACAGGGTCTACCTTGTGAAGGTACTCACCAAGAATTGAGGATGAATTCATTTTCACCAGTACTACTCTCCCTTGCTTGCTGATGTATCATCTCTCCGTCCTTTGTGAAATGCTTATCTAATCTCTCTTCCCAATTCTTTCTAACCTCCTCTGATTGATTTTTGCAGTTGCAGCTATCATGCAATATTTTATATGCTCTACTAATTATTCTTTTTTAATGGCAGCTTCTGTTCTAGATTCTACTAAAAACTCTACCAGTGTTGGTCTTTCGTTTAGGACACCCATATTTCTTTCTCTTTGCCTATACTCTGATATTAGTCCTTGATAGGGAAAGCTGTCTCTAACCTGCAGTCCAAATAAATTCTTGGTGTCTTCCCATTCTATCATCTTCCCTCTCTAGTTATTTGCTCCTAATACCTTGGTTCCTTTGTCAGTTTTCTCCAATAAATTCCAGCCTCCTCTTACCTATTATATATAACTGTAATTGCAGTCATCCCTACCAGTAGAATCTCCTTCTCCATTCCCATGTTGGCGTAGTTCTTAGAATACTTTCTGCTACTTTATAGACATAATATTCTGTATGATTAGTGTTATTCTCCTTAAAGGCCTGCATCCAAAATCCCAGTCTCTCCTTGTTTCTTGAGCTTCTCTCCTGTTTCATTATCATCCCTTTCCACTTTGAATTATAGTTTACTGCTTGTGCTTTGCATAGGGGCCTTAACTGTGTTGCTCTGAAATACCCCTTCAAACTCGGTAATCCTCATCCTCCCTGTTCTAATGGAAAAATCAGCTTATCCCACTCAACTATTGCAATCTTCCCTTCACAGACAAAGTCATTTAGCTCTTTATTAATTGCTATCCGCTATTTCTCCCCTGGTAGATAAAAATATGTCTGACCTGTGTATAAGACTAATGGGACTAAAAATATTGTAAATGCTTGCATCTTACTATACATGTCCATATAACAAAGCTCCCATTTTCTCAGTTTTTGTATTATCTTTTGTATAGTCTCTTCCCACATATCCTTAGCTGGTACAGCAGAATCATTCTTAATTCATTCTCTCAAATACTTCATTTTATCATGTCATATATGTGTACATAATTTACTGCTATTGTCTTTCTTTTAGCTTCATTAATTTTGTATCCCAAAAAGATTTGAAACTGTCTCAAAATGTTCCATAAGACTATAATGTCTCTTTTTGATTTTGTCAGGTATAAAATAATATCATCTGCAAATACAGCCAGCTTTTCTTGACTACCATACCAATTCTATTCTTGAATTTCTCAGTCCCTTAATTTCTTTGCCAATGGTTCTAAATATAATGCAAACAACAAAGGGGAAAGAGGACACCCCTGCCTAGTTCCTCTCCTCAACAGAAATTATCTGAGAGGACTCCATCCACTTTAATTCTCACCTCTAATCCCTCATATATCCTCCTAATCAACCTTATATTTTTTTCAGGAAATGCAAATGCTTCCATTCTCCTGCTCATAAAATCCCATCTTACTTGTCAAATGTTTTCTCTGCATCAAGACCCACCAACCACAATGGTATTTTCTTACATTCAGCTTTCCTTTTGATCATCAATGTTCTGTTAATGTTATCAAATGTTTGCCTCCCCACCACAAAACCACACTGATCGATATGTGTCAATTTGCCATTACTTTTGTATTCTTTTAGCCATTATAAACATGAATACTTTATAATCATGGTTTAGCATTGAAATGGGCCTGTATGAAGCTGCAGCTGATGGATCTTTACTCTGTTTAGGTATTACAGCCACCACTGCTTTCTTCCAGCATGTTGGCACTTCTCCTCCTCTTAAAATACTGTTAAACAAAATATTTTAGATCTTTATCAGTTTTTATCCTTCCTAACTTCCAAAATTCCACAGGAATAGCATCTATTTATGGGGACTTTCCTGCAGATTGATTATACATCACAGTTTTTATCCCATCTCCTCCTATTCTATATGTTAATAATTGAGCCTCATCTACCTCTAACCTTGGCATATTTAATTCTTCCATAAACATTTCCATTTGCATCTTTTCTTGATTTCCATATTTCTTTGCTTTATACAGACTTCCATGTATAGACTCCCTAAGCTTGGCAAGAGCCCTTTCTACTTTCTGTTGCCTGAATCGTTGTGCTAAAAGTTTTTGTGCTCTAGTTTCCTAATCAAAAAAACAGTTGCTTAACACCAATTTTTCTAAACTTGTGTATATTATTGAGGTAATCCCTTATTTTCTGCCTAGCATTCTGCAGTTGATCTACTTCTTGTTATGTGAGATTTCCACTATTCTGCAATAGTTTAACATTTGTCAGTCCCTCTAAACAATTCTTATAACTTCTTAACCATGGTTCCCTTTCTTTTATTTCCACCCTATTTTTAAATTCCACCTTAACTTTATCCCACTCCCCAGCTATATTTTCAGAAGTAACTCCTATCATCTTGACTATCTCCTGAATAATCTCCACTACCCATTCCTTAAATTCCTCTCTTTTCAACAGACAGGTGGGAAAGTGCCAATGTCTTATATTATTTCGTTACCGTGTTTTTATTTTATTTATTATTGGCACATGATCTGAAATAGTTATTGGGTGCATCTCAGACCTTCAATTAAATTCACATGTTCCTGTGAAATGTAAATTCTGTCCAGCCTAGCCCAGTTTTTATATCTTGGGGAATAATGTGTGAATTAACTCTGAACTCCTATTACTGAATTCACATCTTCCATGCCAAATATTTTCATACATTTCTTCAAACATCTACCATCCTTTGTTATAATTTCCCATCTAGGCCCACCAGACACATCCTCACTGCTGCAAATCAAATTCCAGTCCCCAGCTATATGTAATATTCCTCACTGAAAACTGATTATTTCTTCCAGAATTTTCTTAAGCTCCATTATAGCAGTTTTAGGTGGAATATAAATACATGTCAGTGTAATCCTCCTCCCTTGCCAGTAGCCCCTTAGCACTACAAATCTGCCATTATCTTTTTATCATTATTGGAGCTCCTTTTACAATTAATATAAGTACTCATCTTTTCCTTTGTCCCAGATATTCTGCTAAATGACCATCCTGAAAACTTTTCTTTATCAAATTCACATGTTCAGTTCTTTCTAAGTATGTTTCCTGTAACATAGCTATTCACAGTCTATATTTTAATATAGTTCACTATTCTTTCTGTTTTGTATTTATCTGTGAGACCATAGACATTTAAAGACATTACAGAAAACATCATTGTATTAAAAAGTTATTATTCCCCCCTTTTTGCTAGATGTCTAGTTCTGGCTTTTGTGTTACATGCATAGACTGTTTGGCAGGTTGAACTTTTATATACTTTTTTGTTGTCATATCCATTTAAGCCTAGGTCACATCTTACAAAACTTTTTGTTTTATTGAAAGCCATCAAACAAAAAAAAAACAGTACCCCCTAAAACCTATTAATTTAATACTAATGCACACAACTATGTACATCTTCAAATATTGAAGTTTTACCCTCCTAATAGTAACAAATGTCTCATTATCAGATTGTCTCCATGGAAACATGAAAACCAGACAGTCAACTTCTCTTTATCAGATTGTTTCCATGGAGCCAAGATGGTCAGATACAGAATTGCTACTATGCATACATTCATTTGCTTGAAAAAAAAAGCCTGATAATATTCAGTATTCTATTTCATTTACTTGCTTTCCCTTAAAATGTGTTACTAAATCAATCAAAGGTTCTTAATCCAGTCATTCCCCCAATGCAAGAATGAGAAAAAGCATATTAACTTTCCTTTTGTCATGTTCTTTTAACCAGGTTTTATTTGCAGTGCAATGCCTACATTTCTTAAAACTGAACAAGAAGAAAGAGAGACGGGAGAAAGGGGAAAAATTAGCAGCACCTATTTACAATCCCCACTACACTTAAAAATAACTGAGACAACTTTACTTTATAACATGTAAAGAAAACCATACACCACAAAAATAGTACTATTAAGAAAAAATACTTTCTTTACTTACAGTTAACTTTTTCCCCTCTCTTCCCCTCCCCAAAACATTTTTCCAAACATTAATGACATGAAGTAGGGCATATATTTTAGTGTCCCCCACAAAAGTCCAACAAATTCTCAAAAAAGTCCAATATTTTTAGATTTTCTTGTTGCGTCATATTTCACAAATATAAATATTGCTTTGTAATTCCACATTAAGTTACTTATTTTATTAGTGTTCATCTCCATCTCCCAAATCCTGTCTCTGCTTCAATTCCAATGTACTCTTGATTCTTCTAGTCAACTCTCGTGCTCCCTTCCATCTCTCCAACATTTTCCATTGAAACAGTGGAAAAGGATTCACATGTACAGTCTTTCTATGGTCTTTATTACCAGAAGAACAAGAAGCAGAATCTCCTTCTGTTTCACAGCTCACTTTTTGTTGGACAAACATTTGTATTTCCTCCTTAGCATGTACATCATCAAAAAATTATTTTGACCCTCCAGGGAAGAATACCTTGAAGACAGCTGGGTTCAGCAGTTTCAATCTTACACCTGCATCTCAACATTTCCTGAATAGCTGAATGACTTTACTCTTCTTCTGCCTGATGTACAATGCGTAATCATTTTCTACAAACACTGTGCTGTCTCCCACTTTTATTATTTTGTCCTTCTGCCACAGTTTTGCCAGAAACCATTCCTTCTGCTGGTAGGAATGCATCTTTACTATTAAAGGTCTAGGTTGCTTTCCCATAGCCAGGTTTGGAGCATACACATGATGTGACCTTTCAGCTAACAACTCCTGCTGTAGAATGCTAGTCCAGTTGTTTATTCGTGCTTTTATAAAATGAATGCATTCTGTTCCTACCAGCTTCTCTGGTATCGCTGAAAATCTCAGGTTTTCCTTACGTACTCAGTCCTCTAATTCTATTATTTTTATAAACATCTCTTCCTGAGCAGTCTCATATTCAGCCAGACTTTTCTTCATTTCAACCTCTGATTTTTGCAGCTTAATCATCTCATCTGAATATCTGTTTAAAGCTTCCTCCATTTTTCCAGCCTTTTGTTGTTTGTATTGATATACTCCATCAGATTTTCATATATTTAACCAGTTCTGTGTGCAGTTGTCTAATATCTTCATGTAGGTTACTGGACGTCATGTCTGAAGGTTGAATTGCTTTTTGCTGAACAGCTACAGAACTTTCCCCAGTCAGTGTTTCTTCCTCACTTTTTGTAGCTGATCTTTTCCAGGTGCTCTCTATTTCTTTTTTTTTTCTCCTGGCATCCGGGCAGTGTACTTATTAGCTAGTTACTGAAATGTACCCATAAACACAAAAATCTACTGGCCTTCTCTGTTGAGTTTCTGTTTTCACACTGGGAGAGCTAGAGTTAAGCTGTTACTTTCCACGTTTCTGGAAACACTGGGAAACATAAAGGTCCTACCAAACACCCTAATATTGAGTGATTTCAATTACCCAAACATTAACTGGGAGAACTACTGAAGTACTAACTCCCTTGCCCAACATTTCCTAGAATTTATAAACACAAACGCCCTGATTCAACTGGTCAACACTCCCACCAGAGGTGACAACATATCGCACCTGGTCATCACCAACATATGCGACCAGTGTTCCACACCAGAGGTCAACCCCTCGCTGGTTAGATCTGACCATAAACAAATCACTTTGGATATCGACATTCCGCCCCCACCCCCGGACAAGAAAACCACCATGAAAAACTTTTCAAAAGCAAACTTCACGTTACTTAAGACCGAGGTGGAAAGTTTGAAAGCCCCCATGCTGAAGGATAATGCTGTCCAAGCTGCAAAATCATGTACTAATGCATTCTACTGGCACCTACAAGAATGCATAGATCATGCCATCCCAAGCAAAACCAAGACTCACTCCTCCAAGAAAAGGAAACCAGTCTGGTGGACTCCTGCCATAAACAAGCTATACAATAGAAGAAGGAAACTAGTACAGAAAAGAGTAAAATCCCAAGAAGGGAAGACATCCCTGATCAGTATCAGCAATAAACTACGATCCCTCATAAAATCATCCAAGGCGAGCTTTGAAAGAAAAATTGCCAAGGACTCCAAAAATAAAGGCATTCTTTAGCTATGTCAAGAATCTAAGTGGCAATGCTCAGATCTGCTTGGAGTTAGTGCATGCAGAATGGCACAAAATACACTGAACTGACTGATATCGCCAACATCCTGGCAGACAGGTTCAGCGCAAACTTCACCCCCCTTTCACCCCCAAGAGGGCCCATAACCATACCAGAAGAATGTAGCGTCCCTGAAATCACAGATACTCAGGTTAAAACAGCCCTCTCCAAAGCCACAAACACAGCATCAATGGGACCGGACGGTGTCCCAGGCTGCATCCTACACGAGCTCAAAGATGAACTAACCCCTCACCTAAACACACTGTTCAAACTCAGCCTCTCCACAGGCTATGTACCCATAGAGTGGCACACAGAAGCAGTTATTCCGCTCCACAAAGGTGGAGCCACAACAGACCCCGGGAACTATTGCCCTATAAGCCTGACTAGCTTGGTCTGCAAGACTATAGAGTGCATCATCATGGAACTCATTAACAGAGACATTGGGAACCTCCAAACACTGGACCCTACCCAGTTTGGCTTTGTTAAGGACAGATCATGCCACCTAAATCTGGTGGACTTCTTTGAGACAGTTACCAAGGCTATAGATGAGGGAAAGGTGGTACACACAGCCTACCTAGACTTCGAAAAGGCCTTCAACACTATTTCCCATTCTGGTATTCTAGACAAGCTCACCAGCCTGAGCATAAACCCCTAAGTCACAAGATGGGTTGCCAACTGGCTCACAGACAGAACCCACATGGTGAGAGTTGCGGGAGCTAGGTCCATCTCTAAATCGGTTACAAGTGGAGATCCCCAGGGCTCAGTCCTAGGACCCCTCCTGTTCGGCATATACTTCTCAGAGGTACAGGCAAGCACAGGATGACTATGGCTGACCAAGTTTGCAGACAACTGCAAACTAGGGGCTATAATTGACCCTCCGGCTGACACAGACATCCTTCAAAAGGGTCTCATTGAGACGGATACCTGGTGTCAAAATCATGGCCTGAAGCTAAATGCCAAAAAGTGCATAATCATCCCATTTGGAAAAAACAAAGTACCCACAAACTACTACATAGGTGGTAGTCCCCTAAATGTGGTAGACGTAATAAGGGATCTGGGGACCCAAGTAGATAGTAATCTCACCTTTGATGATCACATTGCAAAAGTGGTTAGAAAATCCTTCTACATGGCCCACCTAATCACAAAAGGGTATCATGCATCCAGATCAAAAGAGGTCATTGTGCTCCTCTACTCATCACTCATCAGACCCATCATAGAGTACAATGCCCCATTTGGGATGTACCTTACAAGACACCTGCAACAGCTGGAAAGACCACAGAAGTACCTCACCAAGAAGATCACTGACCTCAAACAGATGCCCTATGCAGCTTGACTGAAGAAATTACAGCTGTACTTGGTTGCATACCGCCTACTCAGTGGTGATCTCTGCCTGACATATAAGGCCATGTCCAACCCAGAATTGATGGACATGCTCCACCTAAAGAAAACCTTGTCCCCATGAGCCACATGCTCTAGGGATCTAAACATCATCACAACAATAAATAGGATGTGCTGGAGGGATAGATTTCTGTCCCAGAGACTTCCCATGCTTTGGAACAAGATCCCAATCTACATTAGGCAGAGCTCCTCGCTAACGCTCTTCAAAAGAAATCTTGACAAGTGGATGGGAAACAGAAAGTTTACCTCAGGGATCACTTCAGTGGCTCTGCTGGACAGAGGCACAGGGAACTAATCTAAGGAGGCGGCAAAAGGCAACACATTCTGGCTAGGCTTATAAATGCCTACGGGAAGATAGCCTAGTACCTACCTATGAACCTATGAACTTCATGTGCAGCCATCTTGGAAGTCTCTGCACTCCACATTTTTTAATATAATTAAATATTCTTTAATTTTTGTCTGTACCAATGACCATTCACATTCCAAGATAATATGGAAAGTGTCACCATTAAACAGTCATTATTCCCACCTATTATATATGACAGCTTTTATAAATGTCTATTGCCAGCTATTGTGATACATGAACCCACTAACATTTTGCAGGCTGATCCTTTATCCAGTCCACTATCAAACTATATATATATATATATATATATATATATATATATATATATATTTATAGATGTGTGTGTGTGTGTGTGTGTGTGTGTGTGTGTCTATATATATATATATATATATATATATATATATATATATATATATATATATATGGTTCCCCTTCAGAAGGTTAAACAGCTGGAATCTCGAAATGCATATGATCGAGACCATATGCTCGAAATTTCAGAAGCTTGACCTTCTGAATGGGGATCGGCATACAGCACAGAGCGGGAGATTTCCCTTTCTGCGCTGTAGTGTGATCTTG
Source organism: Protopterus annectens (assembly GCF_019279795.1). Lineage (NCBI taxonomy): Eukaryota > Metazoa > Chordata > Ceratodontiformes > Protopteridae > Protopterus > Protopterus annectens. The sequence goes on along the minus strand of NC_056747.1, from coordinate 285,679,404 downwards.
GAGTTGGAATAAATAAGTAGCGGGGGTGTGCAGCGGGCTTGCCCCACTGCAGAAACATTGTTTTGTGTTTTGTTTTTTGTTTTTTTTTACTTTCCTTTCAGAAGGTTGAGCTTCTGAAATTCGAGCATATGGCTTCGGCCATATGCATTTTGAGATTTCAGCCATTCGACCTTCTGAATGGATATATATATATATATATATATATATATATATATATATATATATATATATATTATATATAATTATTACATTTGCATCAGTGTCTTATTTGATGTTATTTAACACTTTGTAGATTTTCTCCCTGGGCCTCCACTGAAAATTGGTATTTCTTATCCAGTCAGACTTTACTGATAAACAAATGTCAATAAATAAATAAAATAAATAAATTATACAGTGTTTTGTTATCATCAACATTGGAACCTATGCCACATTTACAAGACTTTTTGTTTTAATGAAAACCATGAAACAAAAAGTAAACACACTCCAGAACACCCATATAACCTGTTTATTTAATATAAACACACAAATCTATGTTGTTGTTGTGTCTTTCGGCTTTTCCTGGTTAGGGGTCACCACGGCGGAACTCCGGTCTGCTAATGATTGGCAGTAGATTTTTACATGCCGAGTTGCCGGCCCTGATGCACAACCTTCAACGAAGGTACGCCCATTCACGCATATCTCCACACAGTAGACGCTCTAGCTGAGAATTGAACAGGACAACATCTTCCTGTGAGGCGACAACTAATAATTAAGTTTACCCCTCCTAAAAAGAACAGTTGTCCCAAACAGAGAGCTGCAAACACAGGCCTTAGCTAACCTAAAGCTGAGGTCACCCATGCTAAGACTCGCGTTACTGCATGAACTTCTGCTTACTCTAATTGGTGTCTGTTCTTCCTTTATCTGTATTGCCCTCCCAGATATAAAATACAACTTGCATTGTTTCAAAACACATTAACTTTTAGCCTTTTTCCCTATAATCAGTTTGTCTCCATTGTAATATAAGATAAAAATGTAGCCCTCAGTTGCAGGCTTCTAAAGACAAGCTGAACTATTATTTGTTAAAGGAAAACTTCATTATATTCACTGTTCTCCTATTTACTTGTTTCCACTTAAAATGTGTTATTAGATTAAGCCAAAGGTGTTAATCCAGATATTCACTTATGCAAAAGTAAGAGTCTAAGCAAAACAGAAGTGAGAACTAAAGTGATATGATTAATTGTAGTATATGAGTGTATGAGTATAGGTGAATTAAAAAAAATTTGTTTGAACTGTAACTTGAGGAAAGTAACAGGCAAGATTACATAAGACTTCAGGGTAATTAGGGAAGTAGTGCAAAATAGGTGTTTGAAACTAGATCATGAAAGAGTATATATATATATATATATATATATATATATATATATATATATATATATATATATATATATATATGTTACATGGGGGTTCAGAACTGAAACAGATTACTTTCTTATTTCAAAAGATATAAAAGAAGTACAGAGGGGGAAGATGGTAGTATTCGGATTACATTGTGTAATGGGAAATAGTTGATGACAAAAGAGGGTAAGGAGTAAAAATATTAACATGCTGAAGAATGGGAAATTTAAGAATTAATTTGATTTATTATGGAGAGAAATAATACATTAAAGCCCTTCTGTAAATACTTAATTTAGTGGTGGGTTTATTTAAAAGGCAATATAACAACATTTATTTTTACAAGAAGAGAGTTATCAGTAGAATACATTGAGCGTTAGAGAAGATGTTAGAAATAATTACGAGATGTATAGAATATGAGAAAATGGAAAAAGTAATATTAAAAGGGCAAACATTATTTGAATATAAAAATTATTAAGAAAAATAAATAACTAGTAAATCCATCTCTGGGAAAGAAATAAAACACGAGGAAAACAGGTTAACAGAATTATTTGATGATAAAGAAGAGTTCAGGTATAACCAAGAAGTATTGTTAATAGTGACAAGATATTTAAGAAAAATGCATGAAGAAGTACAAAGTGGAAAAGAAACAAAATGAGAATCTAAAAATAGGAAACAGACATTGTTTTGGTTGGGGGAGAATATAATAAGAGAATAAATGGAGCACACCTCTCAACTGTACATATTTTGGCAGAATGTCTAGATTTTTTTGTCTCATATTTCTGATATATTCCTTATATAATCTGTGAAATTCTAGCAAATCATTGAGGACTGAAGTCAATATATAATCACAGATGTTTGAGTTTCAGACTTCATACCCTTTAAAAATGCATGTTAATGCAAAACCTGTTGTTCTACCAACTTTCTAAGAGCAATATTTTAAAATTGTTCCTATCTTTGGGCCTTTATCCCCCCATTATTTTTGGCTCTATCCAGAATTTTTGTGCTAAGAGGTTGAAACGTATGAGGTATAGAAGGTTATTGCAAGATAAGAGTAAAGATTCAACACCAGAACCAGATGAGTTGGGGTAAAGAATGAAAGAGAAAGAAAAGGGGAAAGAAAAAGAAATGGGGTGTTTTTATAGAGCTGATGGATGAAAGGTTAGAGACAGAAATAAGAAGTGAGGAGATATTTGAGGGAATATTACATTTATCTGTAAGAAAGGAACTAAGAGGCAGTGGAAAACTGGTGGACAACTATATTTGGTAACCCTGACTGTAAGTTTTGTATAAGAATACAAATAGTGATAGAGGAGGTTTATGGCACAAAGATAAAACTGATAAATTAAATGTTAGTTATAGTAAAGGATGTGATAGTATGCATACAGAGAAAGAAGGGAAGTTACTGTCTTGAAATGTGGCTAAAACCATTGGTAATGTGTGTCATGACTAAATATGAAAAATAAGAAAAAATAATGGTATGGGGAAATGTGGTAAATTTGTTAAACACAGTGTATGAGAATGTAAGTGTAAGAGCACTGGTGAATGAGTGGTTGAATGAAAAATAAAGGCGAGGTGGGATTTAAAACAAGGGTTACTTTAAATGGAGTGAGTTTTGTACTTATAATGAATGTTGTGATAGTAAACTGTAGTGAGTATACATAACAGAAGGAGTAAAAGTGATGGTATTAATAAATACTCAGATGATTTAGTAATTATATTAAATAATAAGATTTAGTTGAAAGAAACAATAGTGGTAGTAGAAAAACAGTTGTTAGAGATGGGATTTCTGTTAAATAAGGCAAAAAGTAAAAGCTATGAAGTTACTGTAAAATAGAGGGGGTATATATATATATATATATATATATATATATATATATATATATATATATATATATATATTACTAAGAATAAGATTAGTATTTTGGGGGTGAGAACTATGATAGAAGAACTAATTGTAGATTACTGGAAATGTATGTTGTAAGACATAATAAAGGTAACAGAGTAGTGGAAGATGATTCCGTTATCAGAGAAAAGGGAAGGCACAGTTTAGACCCTTAAGGAATACATACAATTGACTCTTTGGGATACCCAGTATAAGATTTTGTTTTGTCAAATAAATCAGGGAAAACTAAAAGATACTAGGATATTCAGAAGATCTGCATTACTTTCAACTGATGTTAGACTTTCCAGTGATAAAAGCATAGGTCTTTCGGGGTGCTATAAAACAGATAGTCCTTAAGGCAGTATCAGGTAGATTGTTAAGGACTAAACTGCTAACTATAAACAGATGCTTAATCAGCAAGGAGAAAATTATGTCTGGACTGAGATAACAAGAATGTATAATTTCACTAGTACCTGATATCCATTTAGAAAAAAAATTATCCCAACTAGAGGCTATAAAGTCCATCCATCCATCCATCCATCCATCCATCCATCCATCCATCCAAAGCCTCTTTTCCCATTTTTAAACATGGGGTTAAGATGTCACTTCATTATAAAGTATTCCAACATAAATAGTTATATGTAGTGCAAAATATGTAATAGACCTTGAACTTTGGGAGATTAATAGGTGCTGGTAAACAGAATTATAGGGGTAACAGAGTCTAGTCAGGGAAATATTTATAGCAGATATCTGGGTCTCAGCTAGTATTATTTAGTCATGTTTATTACCTTGTGGTATAGTGAAGTTAGATATGTGTTAGAATATTGCATTATAAGATGTTAAATGCTTGTTTGCTTATATTTGTTTGATGAGCAGCATAGTGACTGAAACATAAGGATACATTTTGGTCACTGCCAAAGATATATACTATCAGGATGACGAAATGAAAAAACTAAAGCATATAAAGTGCGTTAGTGAGACCAGGTTGAGGCCCATTAGTACTGCTTGCAACTAGTTTGCTTTGCAATGTTTTTACCAGTTTTTACAGTTCTGTATGAATAAATCAGTAATTATTACTGCAGCTCATACATAATTGTGAAGGTAATCCTTTATTTATTTACTTAATTTCTTACCCTGTTATTAGTAATGCACTGATCTAAAATAGACCCATTTCATACATAGCTCAGATGCAAAAGCACAGTTGGTCAAACTGGTTTTGCAAATGTTGGTAGTACCTATGAACTGCGCAAACAATATTTGATTTGAACAATCATTTACATACTGACCCATTACACACATATTATTTATCTTCTGAAGTACAGTGCAGTTCAAACGTGGCATTCAGGACACATGAAAAATCATACTTAGAGATGGGGAAATGAGCTGTAAACTGAAATGTTGTCATTTGAGAGAAGAGTAGTAAGGGTGTGAGTTAATCACGTGGTAACAACCTGGTCAGAAGAACAGTTAAAGGTGTCTTTAACTTTACTAGTTGACTGTGAAACTGACAAATTGTTTAAAATCAGAAAGTTCTATGAGAAAGAACGCCTTGTCATATTTAAAATACTGTGACACTGTGTGTCAGTGGCTCAACATGTCACTCATTTGCCTCTAGAAATATAAAAGACTGTGGGTTCTGTTCCCACACCAGGTGCTTGGATTCATTTCCCAGTACTGACACTGCAGTGTAAATGCTGCATGTCTGAGTATGCTGTCCTTTGGAATATACATCAAAACAAAGTCCCATCTGCCTGAGCTGGTGTTACCTCAGGTAGAAGATAAACATCCTATGGCACTCATCAAAAAGAGTATGGGTTGCCTTATTGTTATACCATCTCATCCTGCTATATATATTCTTTTTACACATTTTTTTATTCCATATCAAACAATCCTTAAATCAAAATTCAAATAATAAAAAATATACACATTTTTATAGTCCCCCTTTATCCTTCGCCCATTTTAAAAATGTTATCACTTCATCAATTCCTATATTTTTATTACACAAAACAACTGAACATCTAATTTTCCATATTCCCTATATTGTAAACACCATAATGCTAACCACTTTTTCAGTAACACCCTTCACTTTTTCAAAAAATCAAAAATTATCATATCCAAATTTATTTGTTTATTCATATATAATATATATATATATATATATATATATATATATATATATATATATATATATATATATATATATATATATTTGTTGATCAGGTGAGTGGGCTGCTGCAATGATCATTTTCAACCACAACCTGAGCCAAAAGGCAGTGCATGACAACTATACTTTCAAACATAAGACTTTTACAGACAGATTTACTCACAATATTAGGCTGTCAAGTTAAAACTGGTACATTATTTCCTTTACATTAGGTTTGTTTCTTTCTTTAATACATATGACAACAGAATAGATATACTTAATGAGAAACAACAAACCTTCAGACAGTCGGGAAGAGCAGCTGTGTAAGTAAACTTCCGAGAAGGTGCCCTGAAACATAGGAAGCTGGTCAGTTTTTGTATCTCATGAAGGATGTAATCCATACAGATACAGATACAGCGATCATGCAACAACATAACAATAACTCAGAGGTGGCGTGGCTACTTCACAAAGTGTGCAATGCAAACATTTCTAAAGCATATAACAAAATCGACAAACGGTTATCACACAATGTGGGTGACTAGTGCAGGGAGGGATGTGTGTTTATGTAGTTGACATCCTAGCCATTGTTAAAGTATTTGCATTTGTTTTCCTTCTGCAGAAATTTTGCTCAGGTCTGGAGTTGGAGCAAGCTTTGAAAAAGCTTTTCCTCATACTCCCTCTGAAAAATTGAGCCTAAGAAAAGAGGGTATTTTTTCTGCATATGAACAAAATGTGTAATTAGGTTTCCTTTGGTGGAATACTCACTTTTTCAACACTTTTTTTCCTTAACAACATTGTTTCAACCGTTTCCAGAATCTCTCTGTTGTTTGACATTTTAAAAAATGTTTTGAAGTTTCCTCCTGTCTATGAGTATTATACAGTCATTCCTGCTAAACATTGTACTTCATATTTGCTTTTCAGTGACAATCTCCATCAAAAAAAAATCTCACCACTGTCCCACTTGCTCAGACCATTTCTGCCTCTCCTTTACTGCTACTCTTTGCCTCTTCCAGTTCTCTCCCAGGATGCACACAATAGTTGTTCTTCATTACCTTCTTGTACTGCATTCTTCTCTTCGCCTCTGTTTCTACTGTTCTTATTTTCAATGTTCTGATTGTCTTCCAGTTTTCTTTCATTTAGTCCTTCTTTTGCCTTTCCTTCCAGTTTCCGTACTTCCGCATACATTTTATATAATAAGCTTATTATCATACTTTCCTGTTTTTCCTTAACTTTTCCTGTGAACCAAAACAAGTGCAAAGAATCTCTAAAACTGGATTAATTAAATCTAACCTTCCTTATTCCTTCTTGTTACATATTACAAGTCTGTATATAAGATTCGGTCTGGACCCCCCTCCATCAAAAAATAACCCATTTTTCGATTTCCTGGGAACATAAAAACTTAACTAATACATGTCAGCTTGCACAGTACATGTGTGGTCATCACATACTTTCTCCTTATATGATAACATAATTTCATAATGAAAGCCATGCTGGTTGACAGAAGATTATTTGAGGTTAGAAATTTCAAAGGTTGCTTAGTAGTACATCTGTCCAGAGCATTTCCTTAGGGCAGGAGAAGAATTAATGGTCTCAAATTGGGAGGTAAGAGTTTAAGAAGAATGAGTGGTTAATGGTGAATGTGGAACATGTAACTTGTTATATCATACACACACACACACACACACACACACACACACACACACACACACACACACACATATGCAAACACACACCTTTAAATGATTTTCATGGCGGATATTGCTGTGCAGCAGAGGTCTGGAAAATATCTTGTCTGGGGACATTATGTTTCTGTCCCTGTTATTTGCAAACAGTGTTATCTGTTTGGCCTTAACTGACTGTGATTTTTATCATGCACTAGCATGATTTGCTGATGAATGTGAAATGGCTGGAATGAGAATCAGTAAGTCCAAATCAAAGGTTATGATGTTTTATCTTGGGATCTTGTTCACAAGAGAGTGTAGTGCAGATCAGAAGAGAGCGAGAGACAGAGAGATTAGCAGATGAATAGAGAAGCAGCAGTACTGCAGACATTGTACTGGATTTGACTGTGAAGTAGGAAGGAGTCCTAGGATAAAGTACAGCCTTCAGTTTTCCAGAAACTCTACACCCCTCTCCTCACATATAGTCATGGGTTAGGTTTTCTGTTAGTGACAGAAAGCATTAAACTGCAAATGCAAGCAGTTGAAATGGGGTTCATTTGCAGGCTTGTTAGGCTCACTCTCAGTGATGGCGTGAGAAGTTCAGTAATCCAGGATGACCTTGAGGTATAACTGCTGTTCCTCCAGGTCAAGATAAGGCAGTCAAGATAGCTTGAGCATGGGCAGCTAGTAAGGATAGCTGCTAGTCACCTTCCATAGGGGATTACCAGAAAAAGCCTAATTGGAGAAGGTTCTAATGCAGAAATATCTCACAAATGACCTGGGAACACAGAGATTCCAAGATGACCTGGAAACTGCTACTGGGGGTAGAAAAATCTGGTCTATCCTGCTCAGGTTAATACAACTGTGACCTTCACCAAGATAAGTAGTTTAGAAAATAGATGGTTGACTGCACATAAAGAAACCCAGTTGTGTTCCTCTAGCAACTGCAAAAAGTGAGACTAGCATTTCATTTGTTTTCACTTGAGCCACTGGAATTTTATTTTTATCTGTATACTTTTGCATGTGTGCCTGCTCGCCAAACATCCTCCCCTAATAGGGTTTGGCCTGTTCTATCCCCATACCAAGAATGTGCCCAGTACAGTACAGCACAGAATGAGCTGTTCAGAACAGGCAGCCATAAAGTTGCTTTGTGCTCCTGCTCATACCTGGTCATTCAGTTTTGCTCCTGCGGAGGTGCATATCTTTGTCCTCTCCCCGGGTAGCTCCACCTTAACCCTTGGACTGGGACCCTATTGTGCCCAGGCTTACTTATTCCTGGGCAGGGAACTTCATCATATCATGCCCTCCCCCAGAAGCTTCACATCATTTAGGATGTGACCAACAGGGGGCATTTCTGTATAGCCTTAACACCCACCCTGGTGGTGATGTATGCATCTGCATCATCGCAGGGGCTACTGGTGCTTTGCCACGTATGCATGTAGAGAGAAGAGCTGCCATCACCAGTGTAGTTTGCAGCAGCTCAGATCCCTTTTAAATACTAACACTTTCCCTCTGCGATGAGGGCCTCAGGACTTCTAGATCACAATCACGTCTTTACTGATCAGCAACATGTTACTGGGATTGAGACACTAGAATTTATTAATCATCAATCACCATAAATATTTCTACTTTAAACTACTCTCAAGCACTTTCATAACATTACCATAACTATGACTCCCTATGATCCACATTCCGTAATGTTTTTTGTTTCCTTCTTTTAAAATGACAATCAGTACTGATAGTCCCTAGGTAAGGGGGCACTTCTTCCTAATCTCCCAGTTCTGCTTATTATTTAAATAACGGTGGTGGCTACTGCTACCCTGACTTTTTTTATCCTACTAGTGCCTTGACAGTTTCTTTTATTTCAAGTATTGTAACCTGAAAATCTGTCAATTCTGTAGCCTGCTGGTATTGAACAGATGAGGAGAGCAACCATACTCTTTACATGTTGTTTATTGTCTAGCCTTGTGCTCATCAGAAGTCACAATCGATGCAGGTGCCTGGGTTTGCTTTTCAAGTTGCATCTTCAGCACACTGTGATATGCATTCACCCTTTCTAAGAAGGTATATTGTCAAATCTACTTCAAGGGTAAAATGGCACTTTGTGAAAAGCCATACTTTTGAGGCACACTGATCTCACATGCATAGACTAAGAACTTGTGGCGTGAAAATCTTCTATCAAAAAGTTAAATGTTGAGGCAGTTTTTTACCACTCTTGATACTGAGTCAAGTGTCTGTGACTCTTCCAACTCACTGCTGGATAATGCAGTCTTTTGTGAGGTGTCTATTTCACCATCATTGTCCTGAATGAAGTCTCTCATTTCCAGAATTTTTATTTTGTCATTTACACTATCCTCTTCAGGACAGTGAATGTCTATTGATAATCTTGCTCTTAAATGGTTACTGTGTCTTCTGTAAATCATACTAATCTCTGGTCCTTCAGCACAATAAGTAACAAGACCTGTCTATGCATTTGGCACATTTGAGATCTACTTCAGACCTTCCATGTGGTATCTCAAAGAGGCACAGGCTCTGACTCCACAAAGGTGTGCCTTTGTATGTTTATACTGTTATGCTGATTTTTGTCTCAAAGTTAGCCTTAAATCTAATTTAATCAAATCAAGCCTTGTCTTGGAATGTCTATGAAGAAATAATTCTACACGTGATGGGACTGACCAATGGCACTGTACAATAGTTATTACAAGTTGTTTTGTACTGTGGCAGAAACAAGGAAATGTCACTTTTTACATTTAACACATTGTTTGATAATTTCTTCATTTCATTTTTAAACATCTAGCATACCTTTTTAAATAATTTCAGGACATTGATCTTCTGTGTTGTTAAATGTATATTTACAGTTTGTTGAACAAAATGGTGAAATTAGTTTGAGAGAAACTGAGTGCCACTATCTGTTACTATATGTTTTAGTACTCAATAAGCAGAAAATAAGCTTCTTAATCTGTTTATTGCAGCTTGTGATATTATTTCAGATACAATAACCACATCCAACCATTTTGTGAGAACCAATTAAACTTAGAAGTATTAACACACTATTGCCTTTGAGAATGTTTGTTACAAATAAATAAATAAAAATTCAGTTTTCTGAATATATGCTGACTATGGGTCTATATTAAAACCCCGAAAGATCTAAAATGCGTATATATGTACATCGGCACATAAAGGTTAATGTACATACACAGCGAAACACGAAAACGGCAAAAATCAAAATGCCGAACATGTTTCATCAGCAAAACGCGCCACACGGGTAAGTACAAAATTAAAAAAAAAATAAAAAAAAAACATTAACATGCTTATGCAGTGGGGCAAGCCCCCCTGCACCCCCTACACCCCCCTTCTTAAATATACCAACTCCAAGACTGCACTACAGTGGGGAAAAGGATATATTTCCTTATCCCCACCGCCACGCTGCTGGCTAGGAAACACATTTGGGGTTTTGATTTTCACCATTTACGTGTTTCGCTGTGTATGTACATCAACCTTTATGTGTCGATGCACATACATCGCGTGTTAGATCTTTCGTATTTCTAATATGTAACCGCTGACTACACCTCTATAACTGGTTTACATTTATTATTTTCCCAAATGAGTCAATGTGCAGCATAAAACACTTTTAATTAAGTTCTTTGCCATTTCATTTTCTTTTTGGTATACTATAAAGAGAAATAACATATAGGAGACCAACATTGCCCTTTAGGTACAATCTTATTATCTGGGTCTGTGTTCACAGGCAGTCACACTTTACACGGTTGTCTACAGGACCTAGCATTGTCATGCCACTTAAATTAGTAGCTTCAATACATAATTTTACTCCATATATCCAGCATTTTAAGCACATTTCTGAAAGCAAATTCTATATATGATCTCTGCATATTAACTTAGAGTTGCCAGGTTCAGAATGAAACGGACAAATGTTCATGGAAATAAGTGTTTTTTTTTCCTTTAATGTCAGTATGGCACTTCATCAGATTACAAGACCATTAAAAGTTGACCAATAGATAGAAAAGTTCATCCAATCAATTTAAAAATTCACTTAGTGAATACAATAATAACCTAATCATCGACCATAAAAATGAAAACCAATAGTCCACTTTCTATCAAGAATAAAAAAAATGAAAAATGTGCAAATCCACACCACACAGCTGATAGCAAAACCACCACAAAACATAGAAACAGTTGAGAGGTATGCCCACAGTCCCATTCTATTTAACCAGCTTTTAATCGTTTGAATTAGTTCTCTGCACCCGTTCCATAATTGAAAGGTTAACAACTTAACTACTTTATATCCACCTGTTCATACTACTACTCTTGATTAAGATGCCTCAGTTTGCCCTCAATGTGTGAATGATTCTTATCTCTACCAGGGCCTTTATAAGCTTAACCCCATAACCCAATTATGTCCTTACATATCATGGACTTTTATTAAGAGGGGGTATGTTTGTTATGAAGCTTCTAAAGATTATCTGCATGGGGTATGTTAGTTCCAGCATAGTTACTGTCTGCCTCTATTTGAGAGTGAATTCCTGATTATCCATCCATTGGTGAAGGTTACACTTAAATAGGGTTAGGGACGGACTCTGCTTCATATGGATGGTTGCCTGTTCCAGAGCACGGGGACACTCTGAGATGCATATCTGTTTCACAAGCATGTCCTATTTATGTCACAAGCAAAATCTGAATCCCTGGATCTACTGGTTCTAATGTTGTTCATTTTGCAGATGTGCAAAAGGCTCATCACAGTTGGATCCGCAGATGCCTTTTATGCCAGGCCTAGATCACTTCTCAGTAACTTGTAGGAGACTGAGTATAGACATATGGCTTTAAGGAGATCCGTATAGGACAGTGTGTTTATACCCTGGATTCTACTAGTAAGGAACCTTTGTGGGCATTCCAACTGTTGCATATGCCTCATCAGGTGCATGCTGAAGGGAGACATTGTAATCAATAATGGGTCTGATAAGAACCGAATTAAGTGTCACTATGACTTCCTTGGACCTGAATGTCATGCTCTTACTTATAAGCTGGGCGACACAGAATAATTTCCTTACTACGTTGGCCACACATTGTTCAAAGGCCAAATTATTCTCTACATATATTCTCAGATCTCTGACTACCGGGTCATCTGCTGGGACTGTGTTATGAATGGAGTAATTAGCCTGGGTGGCCATCTTCTCAGAAGGCACTATAATTCATTCCTCATTTCTTCACATTGAGTTTTATTCTGTGACTTTGGCAGCAGATATTTGCCTGTGCTAGACCCTCTTGTAAGATGTTTGTGTCATGAGGGGATCTCTGATATCTCCCAGATTGCAGTCATCTGAAAAAGTAGCCAGCCAAAGGCCCCTGACATTAGCCTTTACCTCCAAGAAATAGATGCCAAGTAGGAGTAGTCCAAGCATGGAGGCCAGAGGTACCTTACTGGTGAATGGTCTCTTGGTTGAGGTGGTCTAACCAATCCTGACTTCCTGAGGCCTGTCTGTGAGCCAGCTGGCAATCCAGTAAGTTATGTAGGGGTTTATGCCCAGTTCATTGAGTTTTAAAACCTATTATTCTAGCAACTTTGTAAGTTTTTAAAAGAAATATTTAAATCTAGTCCCTAATTTTATCCCACTGCCCCCCCCCCCCCCACACACACACACATACACTTTATTTTTGTGTTTATCCAGACTTACTGTGTAAAAGGTTAAGAGGGACATGCATGTTTTATTCTAGCAACTTTCTAAATTAAAAAAAAGTGGTATATCTGTTCCTGATCGGGGGCCTTTGTGTCTCCAGTATTTTTAGTTTTGTCCAGAATTCATGCAGTAAGAAGTTGAGTGGTATGGATTCAGGTTTCACTCACACAACATGGTTTATTATCAGTTGCAGGACTTTCTGAATAAATTTGGATATGAGTTACTGGAAATAAATGTAACTCTGCACAGTCTCTATGAGCACAATGGAAGAGTGGAAGTGGTGCTAAGTGAAGCTCATTGAAATTCCTTAATAAAGCACAATAGAGAATTGTATAAAATAATTCAGATGTTAAATCAGGGACAGTTGAGGGGTATAGTGGTTGAAATGCAGGGTAGACAATATAAGAATTGGTCATCTAAGATATGCTTAGGCAAACTACCTATAATTGCAGGGCTGCCTATGGAGGAAAATGACAAGCTGTCTGCTGTTGTTTGTTGATCTATACAGGATTTGTGATTTGTATGACACCACTTGGGATATTTTAATGTGTGGTAACTGTTTGTGTGGAAGAAAGGGGAAATACTTTACATGGCTATCCTGTTTTGTTGCAATTAAACATCTGAACTGTACATGTAAATGGTTATAAATGCTGAGTGGGGGTTGGTACACAGCCTTCTTCTTTTATCACAATCAGACACCTGAATTCTACATATAAATTACCATAACTGCTAGGATGGGTTGGGGTTTCTTAATGAAGGTAACTGACCCTGTTGTCATTTGCTCATTTTAAACAGTCAGTATCTGGCTTTACTGTACTAGTTTGCAATCTTGTGAAGTAAGCTGGACTACTTAACTGGACATCTGAAATATAGGTATAATTGCTGTGGTTGTCTATTTCTAGATATGATTTATATATCCTTGTAACCATTGGTCTTCCCAGTTTATTATGTACTATTATTTTGTCAGCTTTGACCATTAAGTCTTGGCTACAACCTATTCTTTGGTGAAATGAAAAAGAAATTCTAAGTTTCTTTCTTTAATCATGATTTTTGCTCAGAAAAGAGAGAAAAAGGTAATCTGGATCATGTGAGTAGGCCAGGATTGAGGTAGGTGACAACATGTGATTTGAATTCTGAGCAGTGGGCAGCTGTGGGGGAGGGCATGAAGATACTCTGGTTCATCAGTTTTATTCACACCTAAGCTTTTTATGCATACTTCAAACAATCCATTCAGGTCCAGCAATCAAGTCAAATGGCTTCCAAACTATTGTCACCTCAACAATATCCGGATCTTAGGACTTTTTAGGTTCTCTTCTGCTGGAATGCAGACCATCATGGTGACCCCATTCTGGCTTCTGACCTTCTCATTCACAGTATTCAGATTCCACCATACAATTAATTTCCTTTATCAACAAGTAAGTGATGACAACTTTATAGGATTGCCACCTTCCCAGATGCCCAAAGTGGAACATTTTTTATGGAAACATGAACTTTAGCAGGACAAATTATACTCAGAGCCAGTGCAAAGGATTAGACTTCACAGTGTTATAAAAATAAAAGCTCATTCTTGCAGAATGTGGGTTCTTTTTGTTGTTTCATACCACATTGAGGTGTTTAATATATACAATAATTTGGGTTCCTATCGCGTGATCGAAAATTGTAAACGGCAAACGTGTATTGAGCGAACCTGATTCATCGAAATGTCACGTGCATAACATGGAAATCACCGTAGGGAATATTTTCCCTTTACTTCAATGCAGTGCGATCTCGGAGTAGGAATATTTAAGTAGGGGGGTGTGGGGGGGTGCAGCATTTAGGTAAGTATCGTTTTTTATTTTTATTTTTGTTATTATATTTTTGAAATTTCAAACATCGCTCATATGGTGTTCGATGTTTGAAACTTTTGAAAATATAATATAGACCCAATAATTCTTTTATCCAGCTATTAGAAGAACCTTAGGAAATCTTTTCAGTCTTAGAATCTCAGAACATTTACTATTTTTCATAATTTTTTGCAGGACACAACTATCCAATTAAGGACTGTCCTGAGTAATGAGAGACAGGTAGCAACCCTACAACTTTACTCATCAACTTGCTAAAACCCACATCAGAGAAACTATTCAAATTGTTTAGTGGCTTTAGCTTCTTGATAAACTGAGAAGCCCAGGAAGGCAACCAACTTCAGTGTGAACCATGCATGCATGGCTCAGTGTTCCCTTTTCCATTTATTGTGTTACTGCATAATGCATTTCACATTATCTGTTATCAAGCTCTTTTACCACAATCCTTTAGAAAAAACACCCGAAAACTACAACATCTCTCATGTGCACTCTCTCAGCATTTCAACTATTTATTTATTTATACTTTATTTACCAGGGTAGTTTGGCTGGACTAAAAAGCCCCTTTTCAGCAGAGACCCAGACAGAAAAGCTCCAAAGAGTACATTTGGAAAATTTAGGAGATAATAAATATGTAGTACAAAAATGGTATACAAACAACAGTAATACAGTAAACTAGAGCTGTATAAAACTACAGTACATTATTTATATATCAAGAATCAACAATTAGGCAGCCATTTAAAAACAGCAGAGGTGAAAGTAAGAAAAAGTAGTGAGGGAATGGAATAAAAAGGTATGTGATAGAATGGAAAGCAATGGGGTATAATAACATTTTTATGGAATGGACAGGAGATGATACAAGAAAAGGTTGAATTAAGAGTGTCAAAGGTATAGAGGAAGAATTGTACCACTTGAGTGTGAAATAAATTTGACTTATAATATGAGAGGGATTGATGAGAGTTTAAATAAAAATGTTAGAATGAACTATCTATTATGTGACATGGATGCATTGTGGGTGAGCCGTTCTCTTAGAAACATGTCTGTGACAGTATTCTAAATAATTTTGAAACTGCAGCCTTTCCAGTCCTCTTTTTTTCCCATTTATTGAAAAGTCAGCATTCATTTGTTACTCCGCCAACCTGTTGGGCACAGGGAAAAGGTCTCCA
This sequence comes from Protopterus annectens, assembly GCF_019279795.1. NCBI lineage: Eukaryota > Metazoa > Chordata > Ceratodontiformes > Protopteridae > Protopterus > Protopterus annectens. Next base: position 285,663,647 of record NC_056747.1, on the reverse strand, counting down.
CCTGCTGCAGCATTGATGATCTAGGATTAAATACTGAACTGGATATCAGAAGAGTTGGTTGGGAAGTGGTAATAAACAACTATGCCTGTTTATTTCATTCTGGGCAATAAAAAGTGTTCTACCAAAGAGGTATGGTAACATCCTGGTGGAGACCAGGGAAACAAGGGGGTGTGTTCAGAGAAGTAAAGTGTGGGTGGGGCTTTAGGACAGGGACATTTGTTTTGAAAGTAAGGAGCATATTCTACCACTGTGTCTCACAGCATGCCCTCATATGCAGCTATAAAGAAGGTCTTCTGTATTGCTAATTGTTAACTCATTACAGCCAGGTGACATCTCCAGGTGTTTCTGCAGTTGCATCCTACTGATGCTTCTAGGCATCTAATGTTACTTGTTCATATTTGCATTAATAATGCCAAAATCATGCTACACACAAAATTATTCACAGATTTCATCTTAAAGCTTACAAAGTGACAAATACAACTGTATTGTTATTTGACCTCTGTCTAGTACAGGTAACGATAAATTAATTTTTGTTCTTATATTATTCATTTATATTGTCATAATTCCTAAATATCTCAGCAACCAAGTATAACACAGACAAAACTACTTTGCCTCATATGAAAGCTCTCAGCTGGGTGAATAAAATGCTAATAGCATGTGTGTAACTTGAGTGGTTGTTTACAAAATATTACAAATTTAATAGTTACTGTGTTTACTTCGACTTATAAAATCCATTCTAAGATCTAGAACCTAAAGAATACTGTCACTATAAAAATAGTTGGTGCTTGAAGAGTTTACTATTTACACTTCTTTAGTAGCACCTATGGTTCCAGAGATAAGAATATTTGTTTGAAATGTGAGGACATAATTTGATTCTATCAAAATGCTTAGGTTTTGCCCATTGGAAGTTACAGTCCAAACTTCCAGAGCTCCATTAAACGGAATGAGTTAAAATATAACAAAAATACACTGATGTCTGTAAGTTGCTGCTCTAGGAATAATCAAGTGGTGAGCTATTACTTGCCATTTTCCCACCAATAATGTTGTGTACAGTTCTCCCTTCCTATTCCTGACATTCCTCATTTCCATTCTTTCCTGTTTCTCTATCGCCTCCCTTCCTGTTTGCACAAGAATCACCCACCCTTTACTCAAGTTTATAAATAATGCGTGCTGGTAGACGCTTTTGCATGCTGATGCAGTTTTATTTTGTAATGATGCCTTTAGTAAGATGCATTTTTCTTGACCTCTGATCAGTAAGGATGTATACTGGACAATGTTATACATTTGTTGGCAATCCTTATGTGTTCTGACATGCTGCGTATGTGTTTATATATTTCTTCACCTACTCTTTTGCTGAATGTTTTGTTGGGTACTGTTCTGTGATGTGAAAGTCTTTCAGCAGCTACTGTTAATTTCTTTCCAGGCCTCTATTGTAAACAGCTTTTCTCTCCAACTGACATCTAGCAATGCCCTCTGCAGTGGGTAAAACACTTGCATCTCCTTGTTCCTAGTCTTGTGGCTTTTCTTTAAACCTCCAAATGTTCTAGGGTGTCCATGACACCTTAGTTTGGTATATGTGATTCCTGCTCCAGGGTTAAGTTAAGTGCACACCATTAATAATCACCATTTCTTGTCTTGTATGTGTATAGGGGATAACTTCTACAAGAAAAAACAATGTATAATATTGCAGCATTAGAAACTTAAACATGTATTTCCAGAAAATACTGTTATCTTGACCTAGCAGCTGGAATATTCCAAACAAACTCATTAAGAAAAGGAATATGCACCCACTGCAGACAGCCCGTTAGGTTCATCTGAAATGTTAAGTACTCACATACATGTTATATCTTACTTTGAGTGGCCTTCTACACTGCATGAAACATTTACGTAGAATCCTTAGCAGTGTCCCAAAAGGAGGTGGTATGAGCTTAGAAGGGAGAAGTTGGGTCTCATGGAAATATTCTGTGCAACACAACCTTTATAAAGGAAGTTATGTTGCCAGAGTGTAGATTTGATTGCTGGTGCATTAGTAAAGTATGCAACAGAGAACAGGTAACTGTGGCATAAACATCTACTGTGGACATAATCCAGTAACAAATGATGAAGGCAGTTATCACCCCCACCCCCAAAGTCATGAGTTATCCTTTCACAGCTTTGGTTAATGGCCTGTTAGTCTTTCTGTGACAAAACAAATGTAGCCAACAAATCATTTTACAAGTTCTGCTAGGCAGGCTCCCAGCTTTCATTCACAGTAGCAAAGGAAATTAATAAAGGGTTTCTTTTCAGTAATCATGGACATTAAAGAAGAATTGTAACAGAAAATACATGTTCAAGGACTGGGGGAAGAATCCCTTCCATACATTTTTAGTATTTAGAAAAAGCCTGGGAGATGAATGGATTGGTTGAGGTACAGCTTAGGAACTACTTTATAGAGAAACAAGAGTTTGTCCTAAGGTACAACATAGTCCTTGTAGAAGACAAGGTAAGGTTCTTTATGTATATAATTCTGAAGCTCAGAGGTCTGCCAAATAGAAATATGTCCTCTTGGAAGTGAATGTTCCAGACATAAACTTAAAATCTAACAACCCAAACAGTTCAAAGGGAGAAGTCAGCATCAGATTGACCATTATTACATTCAGGTAGTATGACAATGACAGATTATTTCCCGGGGATGAAAGGTCACATTGAAAACTTGTGCAATTAGTCTCTGTTAGTCTGCAGGTTTGCAGTCCATCAAATCATGATGTGTTGAGATGTCAGAAGCATGTACTTTAAGGTGGAATAACTCAGGCCCTTATCAAAAGTATGTCTGAGATAAGGCAGGTAAGCCTGTAGAACCACAAATTAAGTAGGAACAGCAGACCTCTCAGTCGAGATATATAATCTCTTTCACATAGCCTTATAGGCATCACAAATTGATGGATTCCAAGTAGGTTCAAGATCTCAGTGGGGGAAACCCTCTGATTGCACAGGGACTATTGTAGCAAATGTGCTTTAAGGATGAAGTAGTCATCCTGCTATAGTACTAGAACACTCCTTACTTGGACCAAAACCACCTCAAGATATATCAAGTTCCAAAATACTTGGACATAAGCCCATTTGGGCCACCTCAGGAAAACAAGAATGAGCCTTGAATTATTCATGCAGTACAACAGGGAATGGTAGCAGCATACAGAAACCTCATCTGCATTCTGTCAGGATAGCATCCATGGGCCATTCCATTGTCCTAATGGAGGAATCTGAACTTGGGTAAGTCTCTGTTCTCTGAGCAACAAACATGTTGACTTCCAGAATGCCCCATTTTCAGAAAATAGTCTGAACACTATTGCCTTGATTCTGAACTTCCAAAAGGGGTGAAATGGTCTTTTAACTCATGTATTTCCAGGACAATGGATTCCCATGAGATATGGACAGTTATCGGGAAACTTTCATGGCTGGTGGTCCACTGATACAACTGAATTTACAGAGAGGGGGTGTATGAATTTGTCTACTTCTTCCCAAATACAAACACTTGTTTCAGATATCGTAATACTGCCTGACTGTCTGGTCTTGCTAGGAGAGGGTCAGGTTTCAGCACAACTTCCAGCTTGTGTAAAGCCAGGAAGACTTCCAACCGCTTAGCTCAAGAAGGTTTATGTGGAGATGCCCTTATAAGCAGATTCTAATAATCCTGAACCAGGCCAGACTTAAAGTTGGTTCTTTACTTTTCATATACTCTGAGATGAGAGGCTGCACTGGGGAGAATGGAAAAAGGGAAGCCTAACTCCAAGTTAGAGATCAAGGCCCACCAATCCAGGGAGAGGTAGGAAATAGATCCAAGACAAAATGATGACTCTACAGACATGGGCAGCAAAATATTTACTGGAAGAAGGTCATATAAAACAGGCCAAGGGAGATGGAGCCATCTGCTGCCATTATGAATTTGAGAGCTTATCCTGCCATTATCCTAAGAGAATTAGAAGAATTCAGGCCTGCTGTTTTCTCAATAAGTCCACCTAGTTGGCTAGGGCCCCAAGTCCCTGGATCCTCTTTAGGTGGAAGAAGTTGTGGTTCTGGTTAGAAGTCAGAATGAAATAAGTAAAGGGAATGTAAAAGGAATGTGCCCAGTGACAGTAAAAAGGACATCCCCAAGTTCATGTTAACCCTAAGAGATTGCAGCCAGAGAAGAATCCAGGATAGAAATGAAAACAAGGGAACCCTGAAGTGTCACTCAGCACTAATTATCCAATTAATGGAACAGCAGGATGAGAAGAGGAGACCAAGCTACATCAATCATAAAGGAAAATAAAGCCTCCTGAATGCAAAATTTAGAAAACTCCAGTGAGTTTTTTTTAAGCAATGACATGTCAGTAGGCATTCATCATGTTTATCATTAACATCCAAACCCCCTGCAGCACCAACAAGACTTAAAGGCAGATACTATGAAATTCTGCATAAATCACTTGAAGACTGAATTTGCTCATCACCTGAAATGGGTAAAATGCCCCCACCCCCATAACTTCTGAAGGGCTAGAAATAGAATGGAATAAAATCTATTTATCCCTTTGGATGATCTCTATGACTTCTTGAAAAAAGGGACTGAGATTGTGCCAGGAACTCCTCTGATAACATCTACCCATATAAGTCTGCAAAGGTAGTGGTCTGAGCTGTTCTAGAACAAGATCCCTTATGGTGCCCAGAATCTACTTATCATAGGTACTGGATTTCCAGGCTGAGATAAAGCCAGAAGACTATTTTAACAACAAAGCAGTCAGGGCTGCTGAGGTTCTGAATAGGTCAGATACCACTTACAATACTTTGTAGGTGACCCAAACAGAGGTCAAGCAACCTGGTGCTTGGTTATTCTATGGTGCTTGAAACTCTTTTCTTCATCTAAAGGAACTGGGAGGACTTGAAGGGGGAGGATTCTTATATATCATATACAGAGGCAAAATGTGTATTGCATCTCTTTTGAAGTTGCTCTATGATCTCCAAGGAGGGTACATAGAAGAGTGAGCCTGTCCATTTTATGAGCACTCTTTCAATGAGTGTCAGTCCTACAAAATCATTTTGCTGAAAGCCACTTTCATGGAGTTTGCTGTTTACCCCATTCTTGTGCAACCATGGAGTAGGTATATATAAATTTGGGGATATATGGGATATTCCCCAAATGGGGGGGATGAAGAGGATTTGCCCCAGCAAAAAAAAAATAAATAGTTCAATGTTCACTAAAAGTGACTTTCATTGAGTTCATTTTGTAGTCACCTTCTGAAAGTTCTTTTGCAGACTCAACATTATTCCCCTCAAAGAGAACCTCATTCTTAAAGTCAGCATGCAAAATATTCTGGTGAATCTCCATATGAAGTGGACATGGCTGTACCAGGAAGCAGAACTTGCAATGCTAGGTATTGGATACACAACATCAAAACTGCAGCAAGCCACATGGAAACCAATCACAGATGCATTGTCAATGCTCTCTTCATAGCTTTCCACTCATCTATGTCTGGAAAAGGGGACAACTTTTCCAAGTCCCACACAGTAAACCATAACTGGAAATGGGACATATGGGACTGATAACTTAAGGAGCACGGACACAGGGTGGCAGAGGAATAAATTCTCTTGCCAAACCTGTCCATGGATCCTTCAACTCTGTGCAAGTGTGCAGTGTTACAGAGACCTATGCCAGCAGATGAGATGACAGAGTAAATCAGTTTTACACTGTTTAGTCTGAAGTGTGGAACATTCAGCTAGTGACCAGTATACAAATGATCTGGAGTTTTAGGTACTGATAGACCCTTGTCTGGGCATCTTGAAGTGATAAAAAAGACACCCGTGATTACAGGCTCCAGGGGTGTCATAATGCAAGGTTCCTCTTGTTTCTTCTACATATAAATATGTAGGCACTTCTAAGGGGAGAAACTGGGAAAAGAAAGACATTCTACACTGTATATCATGTACTTGAATGTCTCTAAAAATGGAGGGATCTTCAGGAAAGAACCAGTAAGAAGGGTATAACTCATTAGTCACCAAAAAAGATGAAAGAAAGTATCACCTCAGCTTTCAGTAAGCATTGCAAAGATAGACACAAGCAGTAGTAAATCAAGCAAATATATCTAATGCAGCTAAATAACCTTCTACAATTTATTCAGGACTAATAACTTCCAGTAGATGGAGCAGAATGGTGTAGTGGTAGCAGTACTGCATGCTTTACATCAGACTGTAATGTCAATATGAGTCACACGATGAAGGTTTCAGTTTACTGCTTATTCTGTGTCCCTACCCTAACCTACAGTCATGAGCTTTGGGTAGGGACTGAGAGGCTGAGATCATGGATACAGACGGCAGAAATTAGCTTCTTTCCATCACACACAGCACCCCACACACTCTTCTGCTACTTTATTACTCTCAGCCCAAGGTCACACAACCTTAGGGATGACTGACAATGAACACAATTGTTTTTAGAGGACAACGTATTACCTCTGCCATCAGTCATTATCAAGGATTGTGATCTTCATTCCCTCAGATTCATCTACGACTGCAAAGTCTGATCGAAGGAGAAGGGCTCCTCTGGTTCAAACCTTGTGACCCTCCCATATGAAAAGCAGGTGGAGAGCAGAAATGTATGAGATGGATCTCAGAGCTGCTTTAGTATGGAGATTTAGGAACAGTTTAGCAAAGCCCACAATTCAGAAAGCAGTCATATTGCTGTAACCTGTGTGAAAATCAGCATTGACTGTCACTTGGAATTGCATGGCACCGACAGCTGTACTACAGTGCAGTACGTATTTATAACTAGTATTTCTCTGGATCAGAAGCCTTTCACACATTCCCTGTACAGGGGGCTATGTACCTTGCATTTTAGTATTATCATGAACTCCAAAGTTTCTTCAAATTGCAAAAACACTGGATTCCCCCATTGCCATGTCAGACTTCACTGTGCACAGCTACAACTTTCTATCAATTCCAAGGACCCCCATTATTGTATAAGGGAGTGAGCATTTTATTTAGTGTACATTTCTGCAGTGAACTTCCTCTCTTCTGCTACACTACATGCACTTACTCTTACTTTGACTCCTTCATTACATACATTTCGTACTCTGTACTTCAGTCACTGAAATTCTTTAAAACAAAGTTTCTTGTGGTCGGTAAAGTGCACCAACATGCACCAAATAGGATGTTCTACTAGGTTCACTGTGTTTTTAAATGATGATTGAAGTCTTAATCAGTTCTTTTTTTTGACTGGCTTCATTGCATTTAAATACAGATGGTCTGACTGTTTTGATTTAGGTCTGAAGAAGCTACCTGGCAGGTAGCAAAAGTGCTTACCTTTTGTGCCTGTTTTATTGTTTTGTAGCCTTTTATGTCTATTCATTAAAGGTTCATTTACTTCACCATGGTGTGCACCTAGCTTTTTCTCGGTTTTTACTTCAGCCACTGATCAAGAATGGCATTGATCTAGTTAGCACCATTCTTAATCAATGACCCCTTCGACCACAACAAAGTTAACTACACATCACTGATAACGTTGTCTTCATGTATACTGTTGGTGTTAAACTGTATGATTCCAGGCTTGGTGAGATATTAGGGTTTGACAAGCATTCATTGGGCTTAACACTGGCATCAAACTAAATGGCTGAATGATGTTATCATCTAGCTGCCCAGCTACCTTCTGCTGTGCTCTGAATTTACTGTCAAAGTCCAGAGTGAGGATGAGATGTCTGAGAGCCTGGGGAGGCAAATTAATGTCCCATGTTCAAGTTCAGACCTGAATATTTGTGCTTGCATGTTGTAGAGTGACATCTAGCTTATGCACATTAGGTGAGCTGGTATCCACCCCCATATTGTGCTCTCAGGAGACAGTGCCAGACACATACCTTTCTTACTTGTGTCTTGATCACTGGCAAGGGATGAGCAGAATGCTGTTCACCAGACAGTGATGCACTTCCGGGCAAGGAGTCTGATGCAAGAAACATTGAATTCCACAGCCAGCTGAACTAGACCTCGGCATAACCCTGGACTTTGATTTGCTTTCTAAATGGTATACTGAGATTAACCATCTGGCTGTTCCCTACACTGGAAGCCACATTGTTAACTAGGTAGTAAAGAAAACCTCAAACTTCTTTCCATCTTTGTTGAGCAGTGGAGGCTAAGACTGTGGCACTCTTTGAAGCAACTGATACTATGACCTGATTCTAGAGCAAAAAGGAGCTCCAGTCATGTTCCTGACTTGTGATCTGATAATGTAGGAATATTTAGACTACCTTTGTGGAGTCTGTATGTCCTCCCCGTGGTCGAGTGATATTTAAAGATATGAAGGAAGGTGAATGGGTGTGCCTTCTTTGAAGGTTGGGCATTGGGCTGGCACCTTGGCACTGTAAAAATCCACTGCTAGTCGTTAGCAGACCGGAGTTCTGCTGTGGTGACCCCTAACTGGGAAAAGCCAAAAGACATTAGTTTATTTAGACTACCTTTTTTTTTAGGCATAGAAACTGGGAACTTTCCAATACTACACACAGAAGGAGCACTAGATTGAATGAGAGACTGAGAAACAGGGATCCTAGAGGTGGGTACACTTCCTTAACTTTAGTGCAAGAAAACTGTATATTGGTCTGTGGAGTCATGCATGAGGGCAAGAGCTCAAGATTTAAAGGAAAAAAGTAGAAAAGGAGCAGCATAAGAGAGAAGTACCAAAGTGTTCAACCCATTACCAAGGACCATGCAAAAAAATGATTAGTTACACAACAGCTACCTGATTGCAAAAACAAAACAGCAAATGAATGCAAATAAAAATTACAAAAAATGTAAAATTAGAAGTAAACAAATGCACAGAACTTAGAGCAATGAGGTCATAGAAGTAATGTTAACGTACACAACCACAGTGCAAACTGCAAATATGAACACACATGCAGCAGCAGGGCTGGGCATGATGGAGGCCAAGCTGCACTGTATGTTCTACTGTCAAATAGTAAAAAAATCTCTACACACAGCAAACCATGTATTCATAAGTATTTGAAAGCAAGAACACAACTATAAATAAAGACTGCGAACCAGAGCCCTAAGGAATTGTGACATTTTGTAAACATCAGGCCTGAAGGCAATTAACAAAGACAGCATTTTACTTAAGAACTTGAGTGCAATGTATAGCATTAAAAACATTAAATTATAGTAATAGCATTCAAAACACAAAGTTACAATAACAAGAGTATATACATAATGCATTGGCAGAACAAGTAACTAACCCACTAGTTAATGCTACAAAGTTAAGGATAATGTAAAGTAATATGGACAAGTGATATTTATCAGTACAGAATATAGATGATTAAAATAGGCCAAGAAGTGGAGAAAAACATAACTTGACCCCAACAGGAAGAGGAGGGAAGAAGAGCAGAAAACAGAATGTGGTAGGAGACAGACTAGAGTTCTAAGGTAAACATAAAAAACCAGCTCTATCAAATACTCAGCCGGAAAGCCATGAGAGGATCAGTAGGTGTTGTTAAATAATTAGTAAGTAGTGGTTGTGATGCCCCACCACTGGCCCAGTAATCAAGGAGCCTCAATCCTCACTACTAGCACCAGTGGGGGACGTACATTGGGAGGATGACAAGTGCACACAGAGTAAAGTGCAATTTCCCTTAAGAGCACACAGAGACCACAGTTAATCTGGCTGGTTTCTCCCTCCTTCTCCAGATCCCCAGTGGCACAGCTATGCAGTTGAGATCTCAACTGAGTGGCCAAGCCAAGACCTCCAGCACCCTCTCTGTCCAACCAGTGCTTCATGTCTCTGCCCAAGTAGCTGACACACACACACTTTGAGGTTTGATTTATACACAATCACACACACACACACACACACACACACACACACACACACACACACACACACACACACACACACACACCTGGGAAAGCCTGGCACAGGTTTACTAGCTATGCCCCCTTCTGCCCAGACTATAAGGTAGTTTTTACTGCCACCAGCTACTCCTTATCAGCTACTTTAAGGCCCTTAACAAAATGTGTCAAGTCTTACTGTGTAATGTTACTATTAATCCAAATGATAGTTTGACCAAGAGCAAGGCTATTAGGAGTGGCCCACAGTGTCACCAAGTAAATATGCAAGTACTCTCAGAAATTAAATATGCTTCCCAAATATCAGCCACAATAACAGGTTTAAATATATTTAATAATAAATAATAAAAGATCAAAAAATACTCGGTAAATAATCACAGTTACATCACAGTTCAAAATCACAGGAAATATTTAAAACAACATTGCAGGACAGTCTCAAATAAATCAATAAAATATCTAAGCTGTACTTCACTATATTCCTGACTGTATTTAAGAAAAATTATACTGTTCCCTAGACTTACTTACTCAGTGCAACAAGCAGGCAGATGTGGTGAGTGGATGTTCTTGTCAGGTCAAAGACAAAATATAAAATGCCCAGTCTCTGTAACACAAGCATCTTACATGAGCATGTTGACATTCACAAATGACATACGACACACAACCACTTACAAAATTCCAGCTAGCTGGGCTGGCAGTATCTCCTTTCATGACAGTAAAAATAATGGATTAAATAGCACATTAAGAAAAGTAGGGCTATAAATAAGCTATTGTTTGCTGAAAGCTCACAAGTAAATATAAATATGTTAGTGGGGATGAAGAAATCTGAGTGGTGCAGTGGTGCAGTGGTTAGCATTGTTGCCTCACAGCAAGAGGTTCTCCAGTTCCATTCATGGCTTAGGTGCCTTCTGTGCAGAGTCTGCATGTTCTCCCTGTATTTGTGTGGGTTTCCTCCGGGTGCTCCAGTTTCCTCCCACATTCCCAAGACATGCTGCAGGTGGATTAGTCATTCTAAATTGGCCCTAGTTGTGAGTGTTTGCATGTGTGTGCCTTCTGAGGAAGGTTGGGCACTGGGCTAGCAACTCATCATCATAAAACACTACTACTACTCATTCTGCTGACCATAGATCCATTGTGGCAACCCCTAATGGGAGCAGCTGAAATGAGAAGAAGAAGAAGTGGGACTCAAGTAATCTGATTAATAAGTGAAGTATTCCTGCTGTTACAAAGTTAGTGTGTAATGACACTGGGGCTACAAAGTAGTAGATTAAACATGATTATCAAAGCAACAACTAGTTACAAAGTTACCACCTTAGAATATATGTCAAATTATAAGTGAACCCATATCTTACAATTCTCCTGTCATTCAACTGCAACATTTCCACACAGAAAATGAATATTATGCCACTGCTATAACAACTATCATATAACTATCATATAGACATCCACCCCTACCCAGGGCCCCCAACTACAGCTTCCTCTGTTAAAAGCCTAAACCCTAAAAATAGTCTTCTAGCAACCCTAGACACACATAGTATCTGTAACAAAACCACAGAATTTCATGCTTGATCCCTGATATTCTAGTAATCACTGAAACTTGTCTAAAAAACTATATCCATGATACTGAAATAATACCTCCAGGCTATAATATCCTTAGAAAAGTCAGAACCAACAAAAAGGTGGTGGGGTAGCCTTAATCTATCCTAACATCATTACAATCTCACCTTTCCCAAAAGAAGCACCAACTTTCAACAATGCCTAAATTCTTAATCGGAACCCTACAAATTAACAAAAAAAAATATGCATTGTTGGACTATATATACCCCCAGGCAAAACATCCATACTATGAAAGATATCCTGTCCTGGATATCAGAAAACATCAGTAATGAAACTATAATTATGGGATATTTCAATAATATCAACTGGCAAGATGTGATGATTGATTCCCCTACTAATAGAATAAACCTCTGTGGTTATACCCAGCTCAGTACCAATGCCACCCATATGCATAACAGCAATACCCTAGGTGCAACTCTTGACTGGATACTAGGTTCTAATCCTGACAAATACTCTAATCCCTACAGTCTACCAAGTACTCTTAGTGACCACCTACTCATATTCATATATAGATCCACACCACAAATTTCAAGAACCCACACATACAAAACCACCAGATATATCAGGAACTTTGACCAACAAAAGTTAATGAAATCCTAAAATATACTAATTGGAATCCAGTTAAAACACTGCCACTAGAAGATGCCCTTGAATACTTCAACAATGTATTTCTAAATACTCTCAACAGCCTAGCCCCCACTGCACCAAAAGAATAAAACGTAATCATGCTCCCTGGCTAACAAAAAAAATACAAAACAACATTTACAAGACAGAGATAAAGCCTGGAAGGAATGGCACAATTTCAAATCTGATGCTAATCCAATCAAATATAAACAGTTATGAAACAAAGCAAAAGTTAGTGAACTTAGACAAAAAAAAAAACTTTTCCAACCAACTGGCAAACCACAAAAACAACCCAAAACACTTTTGGAAATACATCTCACGCCTCCTTACCCCAGACTCTAAACAAACTCCATCACCACACCCTGACAAACTCCCACAGAGATAGCCAAGCTGTTTAACTCTCATTTTATAGATATCATAAGCAAATGTTAACAAATCCCACTGCCGCAACTACCTCAAGCCCATCTCTGATCCCCCTCCACCCTTATCTCATGACTCTTGCACAAGCAAAAAAAACCCTTCACCTCCTCAACAAACTAGTGCTACATCTTCTATCCCCTTTTCTCTTAAATCTGTCCCTACCTCTCTCATCAAAAACTACTTCAAATACTAAAACATGCTCCCTCTCCTCTGACAACCTCCCCCCTGAATACTTAAAATTTGTTGCAGAAGCCATACCATATCCTGTCAGCATCCTTATAAATCATTCCATAGCAGACTCCAATGTCCCTAACCTCTGGAAAAAAATCTATCTCCACCCCTTTATATAAAGGGGCAACTCCAATTAACTATCCAGTTATCAACCAGTCTCCATCCTTTCAACCGTTTCCAAACTCCAGGAAAAATTAATTCATAGGCAATTGCTTTACCATCTCATCCAAAACAAACTAATTACCCTTACCCAACATGGTTTTCGCCCATCACACGGCACCACCACTTTTATAATCTCATTCATGGACACTGTGTCCAAATCCATTGACTCTGGCAATATGACCTCTGTCTTACTACTAGAATTATCAAAGGCATTTAACACAGTGTCCCACAACAAACTTCATCAGCTATCCATTGTAGGCTGCACCCCATCATCCCTCCAATGGTTTGCAAGCTACCTACTCAATCGCCAACAATGCGTTAAATGGCAAAATAAACTATCCCGATATCAAGCCAACACAAATGAGATACCACAAGGGTCCATACTTGGACCCTTACTCTTCAGTCTTTTCACCAACAACGTTCACACCTCATCACCCCTTAGCTCCGTTATCTAATACGCAGATGACACTAACATAATTTACTCCTCTAATAACATACAACATCTACAACAACTCACCCAAACCACCTTTACCTCAGTAGAGACATGACTAAGAGAAGCCCAGCTACTTCTAAATCCTAAAAAAAACAAAACAAAAAAAAACCCCCAAAAAACCTCTTGCTTTTCTTGACAAAACCAATCTCATCTGACTTTAAAATATTCTCTCAGGATAACACAGAAATTGAAATAATTCCCACAGCTAAGCTACTAGGCATTACTATAGATGACAAACTAACTTTTGAACACCACATCTGCAGTATCATTAAAAAAACAGACATCAAACTAGGAACACTTGATAGACAAAAACTTTCTTGGATTACTCCACCAGGAAAAACCCTCGCCAACACCTATTTGCGCCCCTCTCTCTTATATGTAGCCCCCTTATACAAATTTACAATCTTATATTAAAAACAAGCTCCAATCCGTCTACAATAAAATTGCCAAATTTACCATAGGCTTCTCCTACCGTTCCCATCAATGCCTACCTCTGAAAGAACCAAACTGGCTCAAACTCACACACCACCTAAACCTAGTTCAGCTGTCTTCTGCACATAAAATGATATATATACCTGATGGCTGCCCAGCCCTCAAATCTGTCCTAAAACCCTTCTTCCCTACCAGAGCCCTCTGCTCTGAAAACAAACAACTCCTAACCGTCTACATTCCAAACAAAAGAGTTGGACAGTGCCTATACCCTCATGCTACCGCCAAGCTCTGGAACTCTCTGCCAACAGACATTACTACCACTGAGTACTTTAACAACTTCAAACACACCCTAAAAAAAAACAAAAATATTTTCTTTGTAATCAGACCTGCCCCTGCTCCTTGCCTAGCAGGTGAACTCCATTTACTCTCTAAGGCCTTTCCTTTCTACATCTTGAGACCCTAGACCATGAATTTAATCCACTAACCATTACCATATAAAACTAAGAAACTTTATGTATTTCTATACCCTTAACTATTCCCATCCTGCACCACAATTCTTCTAAGCATATGCTTGCTTCTAATATTCTGACCCTCTACCTGACCCTCACTCTTTACCTTAATCCTACATCATATATATGTATATATATATATATATATATATATATATATATATATATATATATATATATATATAAAGTTGTAATTGTAATCTACCACATTACTTTTATTTAGTATTTCCTATCTAGTACATGTTGTATTATTGTATCGACCTCTCTGTACTTACTTAGTATTCATTACTTATTTAATGTGTGCTTTAATACTTACTATTGTCTTGTTCATGTATACTGTCTTAGCTTTCAATTATCATTTAGAACTTTTCTTCCCGGGCCTCAGCTGAAAATGGGTTCCTGATCCAGTCGGACTTTCTCAGTAAATAAATGTTAAATAAATAAATAAATAAATAAATAAAATAGTTAGGAGGTATGCCATTTTACTTTTTCTAGACATCAGCAATGTTTTTGCACAGATAATTGTTTTGAGGAATGTTTTTGTTTTTAATCAAATGGATCTAAATCTCACTAGAGGGGTAAAGATACATGGATGTAGCCTTAGTTTAACAAGGTTACAAAACATGCTGTTTCACTCTTCTGCCTGGATGATACATTGTAACATTCCCATTCTATGAACATTTTTACATTTCACATAAGAAATAGCCACATTGTTAAGTATACCACAGACCACATTGCCAACTATTAAAATAAAGGTTGGGAGTTAAAGAAAACATAGGCTACAAGCAAAGACAATAACTGAGCAGTTTCGCAAACCCTTTGGTAGCTCATATTTGTAAACTACGAAACGTAGCTATGTTTGTCAGAATGGTAGCCCATATGATCGTACCTCATTAGGACCGTATACTGTTATTATTCCAATCACCTGCAACATAGCAATGCTAAAAAGAATATTGATTATAATAAATTGTGCAATAGCAGTAGCTACGCAGTTAGGCTAAAGAAACTCCAGCTCTACTCAGTTGCTTACCACCTACTCAGAGGCGATCTGTGCTTGACGTATAAAGCCATGTCCAACCCAGAATTAATGGACATGCTCCACCTCAGGAAATCCAAATCCCTTAGAGCTACATGCTCCAGGGACTTAAACCTCAGCACAGAAATAAATAGGACATGCTGGAGGGACAGATTCATATCCCAGAGGCTCCCCTCACTCTGGAACAAAATTCCAATCCATGTTAGGCAGAGTCCCTCAATGACCCTCTTCAAGAGAAATCTTGATGAGTGGATGGGAGATAGTAGGTTTACCCCTGGGATCTCTTCTGTGTCCCTACTAGACAGAGGCACAGTAAACTAACCTCAAAAGGGCTATCTTCTGTGACCTACTATACAGAGGCACAGTCAACCAATCTAAAAGGGTGGCGAAAGCCAAACACATTCTGGCTAGGCTTATAAATGCCCTAGGGCAGATAGCCTAGTATCAACCTATGAACCTATAAAGAGCAGAAGTTTACAAAAATGTAAAGGAATTTTCAGAGGTGCCAATATTTTTTGCTCAAAGGTCAGACTTGGCAATTGTTTGGGGGAGGGTAGAGTATCATCTGGAACATATATCTATTTTCTATACCTACCTTAATATACAAAACAGACTGTGGGTTTCTGTACAATTAATTATACAACTAATGGGGCTAGAGTGAGTTGACAGTCCCCTTGTATGGTGTGACAGCACTAGTACATTATATAGCAATAAAAAGCAACGACTTGAATTAACAGACATCCATGGTTGTTGTTAAAGCAGACCTGTCAGGTGTCATTAGTTATTTTCAGTAGGCCATCTCTTTAAGACAATGGTCTTTTCCCTTATTAATGGCAAAGTTGTTAAATGTGTGCTTCTGATGTGCAGGGCCATTTTCACAAGTTTAAGTACTGATGAATCATACCACTTACTTATGGTTTTATTCTCTATGCCCAGTGACTTCAGATAGCCAGGCATTTCCTACTGCCTGGCTATCTGCCTAAATATTTACTATTTTACTATTTCTGCCAGTATACACTGCTAACCTACTGCTACTTTTATAGCACATAAGAGGGCTACTGCCCTTCTGATTCCCCACAAATGTCAGTTTCAAATGTATTTTAGTCTATAAACATTTTTTCAACCTGGGGTGGGGCAGGTAAGCCTTGAGAACAGAAGAGATGAAAAAAATAAGTGTATATGATAAAGTCAGGATTTAAGACAGATTTTAATGAGATCTAACTTTGTTAACACAGAGAAGGATTAGGAGCCTCTGTTAGGTTAACAGAAGAAACACCATAATCTCACATTACAACAATGGCCAAAAGCCCATCATCAAGATATCTCTCAGTCAGAGGAAAAAAATGACAAAATATGGGGCTCTTATTTTTTGTTCAAACTGCAAGAAGCATTTCTTTGTTCAGCAAAATGTATACCCTCTTTGTGGCGTAGCTTCTCCCTTTCCTTTTAAAAACACTACAAGATGAAAGCCTCTTAAGCTGTAAAATAAACTTTTCAAATTTAAATACAAAAAGCTAATAAATATACAAAGTAAATAGATCTTTCTGGGTCTGACATGTTTACAGTACAACAGTATTTTTGTCAGTAAGTTGTGATTAAATAATTGTTTACACGAAGGTAAACATTAAGAACCATACAGGTGACATACCCCTGCAGTCAGACACTATTGCAAGAAATGTAAGCATCCTTGTTCATATGCTGCAATAGCTGGAAAAGCCTTCCATCTGTCTTACCTAATTTCCAGAGGTATCTCTTCTAGATCCAAAGAAGTGTTAATTCCCCTTTATTTATATCTCATCAGATCCATTATTGAATATGACACTTTTGGCATGTATTTGTCTAAATATATCTCTCAACTTGAGAGACCTAAAAAGTCCTATCTATAAAGATCAGTGGCCTCAAAAAAATCTTAGTTATCAGGACAAACTGGCAGCCCTATCTCTAGAATAAATTTCTTATAGACTTTTCTTTGGGGAGCTCTGTCTAGCCTTTCAAGCCATGAAATATCCAACTCTCTTTGATGTTTTATTCCTTCACAGAATAAATGGTTCTCAAATACCAGGTTAAATGAGCTAAACCTTCATCAACATATAAATAAGGCACACTGGCATGATAGATTTATATCCAACATATCCTCCACCTCTGAAATAAATTCCAACCATACCTCTCAACCTCTTAGAGCAAGAAATCTAGACAAACCCATAAATAAAAGTGGGGCAAAGGCCCAAAAATATGGACATTTTTTAAAAATTTACATACAAACTTAAAAAGTTGATAGAATAACGGATTTTACATTAGGATGAATTTCCTGAAGGCTATGAAGTCCGAAACTCAAATTTCTGTGATTATTTTCCAACTTCAATCTTGAATGATTTGCGACTAATTTACCAGAAAACCAGAATGTTATGAAAAACAGACCAGAGATATGAGGCAAAAATATGGACAGTCTGCGAAAATCTGTACAGTTGAGAGGTATGACTCCAACTAAATCTCAAGCAGAGCAGCACCCTGCCATATCAAGGTAACCTAGATAACTGAATGGGTAGCTTCAAATTCTCCTCAGTGTGTCTTGTATTGCTCTCCTTGAGGCTGGAGGGAATTTTTGAATGTAGGTAATTGCCTAGGCTTATAATGATTTATGGACTGATTTCCTAATACTTCAGAACCTACAAATCCTGCAAAAGAACAGTGTCTTAAATAATGGATGTCTGTTCCTTAAAACCATTCATACTCAATATGTTTTCTAAATGGAAACTGGGGATACAAAGAGGAGGTGTACTTAGAGTCACACAGAATGCAACAGATGGACCCATCTAAAACAATGTCCACTTAACTAACCATACAGACTGGTTCACTGGAAATAAAAGTAGTTCATGACTTCATCGCACTTCCCCTGATAGTCATGTACTTTTGCCACAAACAGAACTGACCTCATCATAATGACCAATCCTCCAGAAAATCGTTTAGACACAAAGAACTGCTGTTTTGAAACCACCAGCTATCTCAGCTGCTCATTCGGTGAAACACACACTCTAGCAAACCCGTATTTCTGATAACATAATTTACTTAGGCTTCCATATCATTCTAGCACTTGCCAGTATCGTCTTTAAAGGTGACTGATCCACTGACATAAGCCTGAATCTAAAACTTGCTATTTGGACAGGCACACTAGGCAATCCTTTGTACCAAATAACAATCCCATGACCTTGACCCCAGTCTTAGTTTTCTACTATTTAGAAAGCCTTGTGCTCCTGTAAATCACAGCAGTACAGCAACAAGCAAAAAAAAAAGAAACTAATAAACTGCATGCCCACTTTGTCACTTTCAAAAGCAAATCCCATTCACATAAGAAAGTAGAGCCGAATTATATTCATAATGGCACCCTTTTTAAAACCGTGGCTAAGGTACTGTTGATGTTTCAAAATGGAGCTGCTGCATTCAGGAGAGAGATGGGACTAAGCTTATCTTTGGCTTACAACTGTCCCCATCAGCAAAACTAAACAGGATCTGCACTGTGAATAGGGGTGGGAAACTGAAGTAGCACTACTTAACTCTTTCTGATTTGTCCACTGCACCTCCTTGGCTTGGTAAACTGATGGATGAAGACAGCTTAAAGTGCTCTTTTGGCTGTGGTATGCAAGGTTAAAAAAATAAAATGCAGGCAAATCAGAAATGAGATTCTTAAATTCAGAAGGGTAGAGACTCTGATGAACTAAGTCAGCCTATTTAGAAACCAGTATGAAACAAGCATGAAACTGGTGAGGAAGGAAACTGGAAATGCTTTAATGCTGCTACAAAAGAAGTAGAAAATTATTTCAAAAGAACAGAAAAACTTGTCAGATCATTGCTGCAGAGCAAGGCAGTCATCTACACTCCTCACGATGTGGGTTCATGTCATGGACCAGGCAATGTAAGATCAGGCAATGAGAAAAGAGTGAGCACCTGCAATACAGTCACCTTCCTTAGGAATGGTTGGGTCTTCACCAACAAAGGAGTGTGCACTTGGAGAGACAAATGGCTAGCCACAGCACTGTGGGGAATAAAGTAATGATTTCCATGACAGAGGCTTACTTACAGCATCAGTACACTGACAGCCCATGTGTAAGAAACATGAGACTGTAGCCTACACTGCATGAATTAGCTAGAATAAGGGTCTGCTCAGCATTCTCATAATCCTACTCCCATAAAAGCAAAGGCCTACGTTGCACCTGCATCTCTGAATCTGAAATCCAGCCCCAAAATTCAAACAGATTCCTCTCCCCTATGGGTAAGGCTCACTGAAAAACATGGAGCTACACCAGTGTCCAGAGGAATGGATGGACTGAAGGGTTACTGGCCTAAGTTAAGCCAAAAGGCGAGTGATGGAATAAAAAGTACCTCTAAAAACAAAAAAAGTACTATCAGTCAAAAATGGGTTTGCATAAATGATTAGTGCTAAAATACAGACCTCATGAAATGCAAGTAGATACAGAAAAATGAAGACATGGAAAACAAAAAAAACATTCAAAGCA
The DNA here is from genome assembly GCF_019279795.1 of Protopterus annectens. Taxonomy (NCBI): domain Eukaryota; kingdom Metazoa; phylum Chordata; order Ceratodontiformes; family Protopteridae; genus Protopterus; species Protopterus annectens. The sequence goes on along the minus strand of NC_056747.1, from coordinate 285,643,790 downwards.
GAAAGAAGCTGAAAAGGCATTCAGAAAAATGTGTAAACTGAGGAAAACAAAGCTAGTTTGGATAAGAAGGAGGATAAAACCTTCAATAGCTTCATAAAAGAGAAAAAAAGACAAAATGAGGGAAAGTAAAGGAAATAAAAGTTAATGCAATGGAGGAAAGGTCAGGCTACTAAATGCATATTTCTAGAACAACACTAAAGTTGCCAGTATGGTCTGTAGTGGTGCCCAGGAGAAAGAATTGAATTCCAGTCCTTTACAAAAGATAAGAAAAAAGGCCCTGAGAAATACTTTGAAATATTAAATTGGCCAAGATAATGGGATCTGACAGAACTCACCTTTAAATTCTTTGAGATGTGAGGGGAGTATTGGCAGTACCAGTAACTGGGCTTTTCAACAAACCAAGAGAGAAGGGCAGCATTCTTAAAGAAGAATAAAAAACAAACAAAAAAAAGACATTAATCCCATTCACATAACTGGCAGCATGACAGACACAGGAAACTTGTGACCTTACAATCTGCCCTCATTTGGTGGGGGGGTGGGGTCTTGAAATCACTGCTGAAGAAAATATTTCCATAAAATGCGAAAAACGTTGGCATACAGGACCCAAGGCAGCATGAAGTCACAGCTGGAATGTCATACTGAACAAATCTAATAAGTGTTCGGTTTCACATAGTCTCAACTCCCAGCAAAACATGAAATGTAATTTGCCATATGCAGGAAGCCATCATACCATACATGGTAGCTTCTCAAGCTTTATTTAAAATTCTTTAGCAACTTGCATCATGTTGGCCTTCATAGAAGTTAATAGTGCACATATTCAACACAAAGGTTTAAACAGCAATATGAATTCAAGTTACACCAATACAGTTATATGATCACTTAAAGAAATAAAAAAGACTTAAACAGGAATTTGAAGAATCAAAGATAGCTTAAACTTACAGTTAGTGCTGCTACTTAATAGTCTAATACTATATAAAACTGCATTTGGATGACTCATTCTGCTATGTCTCCAATATAAGTTAATATATCAGACAACATCAAGATTTAGCCGTAGCCAGTCACCAGCTCATTATTAGAAAACATTGTCTGGAGAGGTGACCTTGATAAAGTACTGCAAATTCTAGCCTCCGTGGTCTTTTTTTTTTTTTTTATTCTGTCAAGGGGGGTTTCACAGTGTGGCTAGTTAGGGAAGTTGTGTCAAATACAGATTACAGTTATATTTATGTAGATAGTAAACTGAGTTATCTGAATACTGTTTATGTAGTAACAGGCTACCATTAAATAATAGCTGTAATTTTAAAGCATCTCTTCTTTCCTATCTCAGTTTTTTGTTTAACTGATTATTTAACTGGATTTGTGCACCTGGACTTGGTCATTTTATAATGTATGCTACTAACATCTGTCAAGGCTTGTGTAAGCTGAAGAATACTAACTAAACACTGAGAACATACCACGTAGGGAGCTTATGGTGTCATCCTTCATGTGGTAGTACAAATCTCATTTAACTAGGTAGCAGGGTATGGGGTCCGAAAGGTGCATATGGTGTATTTGAAAGGCATTTCATACATACTATGCAAAAGGTTTGTGAACAAATTAGGCTTGGAATGGTTCCATGGTAAAAGGGCAGATGACAGTTTACTGAGCATTAATTCATAACACGCACAGCAATGAAATGAGAAAGCAGATGATTCAAATCACTGACCTATACAAAAAAATAATAAAAACAATTTAGTTTTGCAAGAAGGGAGTGCAGTACATTGTCTGTTTACTGACTTTCTTTTAGTGAATTTCTTTGAATTTTCAGTGAGTTAACGTGTCCGCCCTATGTGCTTGCTGATCCCAATGAATATTCATGCCGACAACAAATACAAGAAAATGTTTATTCATGACTGCACTGTAATGTCATCCTGCTGCTGTGTCTTGGGAGGGGTTTGGGCTGTGCTTGCTACTGCGCATCTGGTAGGTTAATTCACTACAACAAAGCCCATTAGTGTAGGGATGTGTGTAGAAGCATGACAGTCATCCAAACCCACACACACACACACACACACACACACACACACACACACACACACACACACACACACACACACACACCTAACCCCTCACTAATCCCCCTGACTGCAACCTCAAAGGCAGACACTCACTGGCACATGCAGCCCCCTCACATACACATATGCATACACCCTCTAACACTAGCTGACTATTAAAGCCCCAGTATTGACTTCTACTACGATGGATGAACATGGCCTTTTGGTCATGTTCATTATCACAAGCAGCTATGAGTGGCCATGTGTGGCCATGCCAATTTACGCAAATCGCTCAACAGCCTAAATGCCTTAATGCAGGCAGTTCTGAGGGAGAGAACATGTCTAATTAACATATACCTTTTCCTCAAGAATGCCTCATTAGTATATAGCGCAACCTCAGAGACAGTCCGCCTCGGTGATACACGTGTTTGTGCAAAAGCATCAAAGTAGACTCTCTGAATTAAAAAAAATTTACCGCAAGGTGTACGCAAACTCTTCTGAATTCAGGCCCATGACGCTAACAAAAATCATAAATTCCAAGTCATGCTGCTAAACCTTTAATGCATTTTTGTAAAGCCCTCCTCCTGCTATTTACATATACTAACTCCAAGGTCTCATTAGCTTAGATTGCTGGAATATTCTACAAAACTACAATCTTTGATTTAGTATGTCTTTTCCCAAGTATGCAGTTATAGTTGCACAGTTCTGAAGATCACAGTTATGATGCTTGAAATTTTGAATGTCAGCAGGCAACCATCAAAACTATGACAGAAACATTAGGAAAGAAGTGAATATCTGAGAAAATAGTGAACAACTAGCCAGGAAGCAAAAGCAGCAAATAAAGTGGAAATAGACCTGGGATCATCAGGTGTTAAGGTAAACAAGTAGTCTGAGACAGCTGTAAGGAAGCTCAGTTCATAGGTTCATAGATTAGTACTAAGCTAACTGCCCTTGTGAGCCATTTTAAGTTTAGTCAATTATCCTTTGTGAGACTCAAACCCTGCACCTTTTGTTTATAAGGCAAACACCTTAACCATTAGGCTACCCACCCCTGTGATACTGGGACGCACCAGGCACAATTAAAACAACAGACTAGATAAGCTTAATATACAAGCTTAATATCTATTTTCTTGAAAAGAAGATAGACAATAGAAATGATAACAATACCTGAAGAGGACTCATAATTTAAAAAAATGCACAAGGACAATAGTACATGTACAATTTAAAAATGTAAGGTGGCTGTCTCAGGGGTGATTTTTGACTATACTACCTTTTCTGAACAAAAATGAATTCAGAATTTCATGAATGCACAGGAAAGATTAAAAGTCATTCTTATGAGTGGTAACAAATGTCTTGGGCTAATTAAGGTTTACAGCTTGTAAAATAAGTAAGCAGAGATCAAACTAGGGAGACAGACCATACGGTTGTTATTTACCATTAAAATCAGATAACATATGCCTCTTAAATGGCTGATAACTTCTGCAATATGGATACCAAATAGGCACTACTCAGAAAAAATACACATAGACAGGTACTGAACAGTTTCATACAAATGAAAACATGTGCCATATAGTCACACAAACACACACATACACAATTCTCTTTCATTTAAACTCTAAAGTGGCCCATGAATAAATAACAATATAGCTCTTAGAGTATTCACTGACCTTTTGGTTACTGGTGAACTTTTATTATTATTTTAATACCATGTGATTTAGTTCTTGTTCTTGAAGACTTTTTCATTGATCTACTGTGATCTGAATTGCCATACAAAAATTTGTTAAACTCTACATCATGTAGTTATAATAAGTAAAGGAAAGACAGACTCCAAACGAAGGAAAATTCATGCCAAATCCAAGCACTTACCATAGCTAACACACAACTCCAAATCCTTACTAAAACAACGTTACAAAGTCTGGTCAAACTACCACAAGACTAACAACACAACTGACCAGCTACGGAACCAAGCTAAAAAACAAATTCTACTAGACAAAAAATCTTTTTTCCTCAAATCCCAGCAGACACATACACATAACCCTGCTAAATTCTGGCACTGTATTAACTACCTCCTAAAACCCGGCAAACCTTCTACTCTACCCCCCACCATTGCAAACATCACAGATACCATAGCCTCACAATTCAACTTGCACTTCATCAACTTTATAACATCCCTTATACAAAATAACCCCAACTTGCCACTAACCATCCCAAATCCCATCAAGTCCCCTAACTCTTTCACTATATCACCAGTCCAGACTAACTATATCAACATGCTTCTTACAAAGCTCAAACCCTCATCCCCTGCTGCCGACCTTCTCCCAAATGAATTTTTAAAGCTAGCTGCTCCTTTTGTCTGCTATCCCATATCTATTCTCATTAATCATTCCATCTCTGAGCAGTATGTCCCCACTATCTGGAAATCGCACATATCATACCTCTCCACAAAGGTGGCCCATCAACTGATTTCTCTAACTACCGTCCCATTGCTCTTTTCTTTCACCTAGCTAACGTGTTAGAAAAATGCATCCGCCATCAACTACGTGATTACTTACGAAATAACAACATGCTATCTGACTCTCAGCATGGATTCAGACTCTAGCACAGCACCAGTACTGCCTTGATTAGTTTTACCAACACAGTTAACCACCTTAAAAAAAAAAGATCTTCTCGTCTCCTCAGTCTTTCTAGACATTTCAAAAGCATTTGACACTGTCTGCCATCAAAAACTTCTTAACATACTCACTACTTACAACTTAAGTTCCTCATCCCTCCATTGGTTTCATAGTTACCTCTCCACCAGACAACAGTCCATCAAATGGGATCTACCCCCTCCTGCCTATCTCTGTAGGAGTTCCACAAGGTTCCATCTTAGGCTCCCTGCTCTTCACAATATTCACTAATAACCTTCTCACTGTCACTAAGTATGCCACCATAATCCAGTATGCAGATGACTCCACCCTCATCTGCTCTGCCCAGACTACCCTTGAACTGCAGGAAAAGACACAAAAATCCCTGTTAGACATTGAAACCTACCTAGCAGAAAATGATCTCATCCTCAACCCAAATAAAACAAAACTCACGGTCTTCACCAAAAACAAGACTACTTATAATAATTCTCCACTCATCATCCACTCCTCCAACCAAATTGCTATTGAACCAGTTGAACATACCAAACTCCTTGGTGTAACAATAGACAGTCAACTAAAACTAGACAAACACATAGCTATAACTATAAAAAAGTCCATATAATGTTACGCCAACTCTATAGAGCTAAACCCTATTTCACCAAAACCTTCAGACTAGCCACTGCCAGGTCATTTCTTCTTTCCACCGTTCTCTACTTTTCTCAAATCTTTACTAACTTACGTAAGGCTGACCTAAACCTTCTAGAGTCATGTTACAATAAAACAGCCAAATTTATTGCCAACGTTCCCATGAGGGAACACCACTGCCTTGCTCTAAAAACACTTAATTGGATTGAGCTACCAAATCTACTTCAACTAAACCAACTCACCATTGCTCATACAATTTTAACCAAACCAAATAACTGCCCAAACCTAAAAGATTTAGTGCAAGCTAACTGTAACATCAGAGACCTTCGTTTCTCTGATAAACTTCTTCTAAAAGTCACCAAATCTACAAATAGCTTTGGAAACTCACTGTACTCCAACAAAATATCCAAGTCTTGGAACCTATTACTTCAGCACATCCTCAACCTTAACAACACCACCAAATTTAAGGAAAGTCTCAAGGAACACTTTACTAACTGCTGGCTCTGTCCTTGCTCCACCCCACTATCCTATATTTTTCATTCCTGCCACTGACAGTGTCACTACCAAATTACATTCTGACTAATTTTTGTAGTCTGTTGGTGTTATCTCATTCACCGTGTATATAGTTTTTTTTTCACCCAATGTTTGCTCCAGAGTAACTTATACCTGACTCTATCTATACTGTAATGATGATGTATATTTGTTCTAGCAATGCCAGCTAAATGTTTTTTTTCTATTCATTGTCTTATTATTTTGTACTGTTCTGTTTTAATGTATTCTCTCTGTTTTAAATGTAAATAGTTCCTTTGTTGGGAGATTTTCTCCCCGGGTCTCCACTGAAAATGGACTTCCAGCCCAGCCGGACAGTTACCCAGTAAACAAATGTAAAATAAATAAATAAATATGTGCCTAGTCAGCTTTTACATCTTTACTGCATCTCCATCAAACTCCAAAAGTCATTTTACTAAACTTAGAGATTTTATAAGGGGTAACAAACATTCTAGTTATATATTTCCACATAAAAGCTTTCCAGTATAAACTTGCAAATAAGTTTGACTTACAGACTTACGTAACATAGTGTTATTCTTATCATCAATTGAGTCACTCAATCCAGTACTATCTAAAAAGTTTTGGAATTTTGCATCAAAGTTATTATTATTTATAATTAACTTATATAACTTATACAGACTTCCTTTGTAGGTCGATTTAATTTTAACAATTTTAACATTGTTCAGCATTTCCACAAATCTAGAGGTGTGTGCAATGGGAAAGCACAAACATTTTCATTTTAAAATTAATGGAGTTTTAAAAACATACTTCTTAACAGTTTTTAGAATGTATTTCATATATACAGAGTGAAAAGCTTAAAATGAATTTCCTTCTAAGGTATGTTTTATTAACCAAGTGAAATTATTATGTACTTCTAATTTATAATATTTAATATAATAAACGTATAAGAATTTAGTATAATCTGTTCCTGAATGGTTTTCCATTGACTAGTTAAGCTGAGTCTAACCAGAGTACAATAGAGTTAAAATTTGCAGTAATGGAATAAGATTCTACTCCAGGGAAGCTAATACCATCATACTCTCACAGTCTAATAAGATTTTCATAAGCAATTCTTTGCCTTTTAGGGTACCATAAAAATGAAATTTACATTTTTTCCATTTTCTTTAAAAGTTTTTTTGGGGGGGCTATTAAAGCTTTTGAATGCAATATTTATTTATTTATTTATATTTGTTGGCCGGGAAAGTCTAACTGGACACAGGTCTGTTTTCAGCGGAGGCCCGGGGAGAAAAGCTCCACATTAAGTATTATTTGCATTATACAGTTAAAAAACATAGCATTTAAATATAGACATTAGTCCAGTTAAGGACGCAAGACAAGAAGAAAACAGATGTAAAACAGCTGTAGAACATAGTACAATTTTAAAATATGGTGACATATACTAAACATGGTTACAAATGTAGTTGAGATTCATCAGTGAACAATTGATACAATCTGTTTTTGAGGTATGTAAGAGCCATTAGCAGTTGTTGCTACAAGACGTTAGTATTATGTGGTAGGTAGCTGGGAACATGAGTAGCCAAGCATGCTAAGAGTAGGTTGTTGATAGGGGGCTGAAAGAGTTAGTGGGTGGGGGGAGTGGATGGTATTAGAGGGGGGGCTGCAAGGGCATATCTGGCAAGTTTTGAAGTGTGATTTTAGTAAGGATTTAAAGTAGGTGCAAGAAGTTACAGAGGTAACTGAGGATGGGAGGGAGTTCCAGAGTTTGGCTATAGTGCAGGAGAATAATGCTTCTCCAGCAGAGTTAATGGTTCTTGTGACCTGTAGGAGGATTTTGTGGCTGGATCTTAGTGGTCTCGTGGTTATGTAGGGTTGGAGTAGATTCTGGAGCGATGGGACTTTTAGTGGTTGGCTTATTAGTTAGTGGGCGAGTGTGAGTTGGTACCATTGAAGGAGGTGGGGAGCTCTAGCCAGCCCAGTTCTGCTAGTGAGAGACAGTGGTAAGTACGGTAGGAAGCCCCTGTGGCGAATTTGGCGATTTTGTTGTAGCAGGTTTCGAGCTTATTTAGATTGCATTGTCTAAGTTTAGTAAATACTGGAGAGGCATAGAGTAGGGTAGAGATAAGATGAGAATTTGCTACCGAAATTTTAGCTGCTTTGGTAAGTAGTTGCTGATTTCTATATAATGCTCCTAGTTTTTTGTGCACTTTTTTAATGGTCATGGAAATGTGAATGTCAAAGTTCAGTATATTGTCTATTTATACTCCTAGTATTTTGGTGTGTTCTGTAGGATGGATGGTGGTGTTGTCTTTTGCTGTGATGCTTAAGTGACAGCTGTCTAGGGTAAGTTTGGTGGGTTGGAAGATTAGTAATTTTGTTTTGTTTGGGTTGAGTATTAGTTGGGCATCGGATAACCAAGTTTTAATAAAAAAAAGCTTCCTGTGTGACTTTTTGCAGTTCTGGTAGGGAGTGGGCTGTGCAGATGATGGTTGATTCATCTGCGTATTGTATGAGTGTGCCATGTGTTGTGGCTGAGGCTAGATTACTGGTGAAAATAGAGAAGAGTAGGGGTACCAGGATGGACCCTTGGGGAACTCCTATGGAGATTGGTAGTTGGGGGGGATAGGTTGTCCTGCCAAACAACTGCTTGTTGGCAGTCAGATAGGTAACTCTGAAACCAGTTGATGACTGGTTGAGAGAAGGATAGGTTATTGAGAAGAGAGATGAGTTGTTTTTGTGGGACCATGTCGAAAGCTTTAGAGAGGTCTAGGAAGGTAGCTGAGGAGAGATAACCTGCATTTTTATTTTGTAGGATAGTGTTAGAGAAAGAGAGTAAGGCGGTGGTGATGTTATGGTTAGGTCGGAAACCGTGTTGTGTGATGGAGAGGAGGTTGTTAGCAAGGAGGTGATCTGAGACTAGAGAATGAATGCATCTCTCTAGTATCTTGGAGAGTGGTGAGAGAATAGCTTTGGGGCGGTAATTGGTTAGATCTGTGGAGGGGCCTCCTTTGTGTAGTGGAATTATGTGTGAGACTTTCCATAGTGTAGGAACATAACTTTCTGACAGAGATCTGTTAATCAAGAGTGATATGGGGTAGGCTAGAGCATCATCTGCAAGTTGAATATATTCACCTGTGAGGTTGTCTGCTGCTAATCTGGTGGTTTTATGTTTAGTTAGTAGTCGTTTTATTTTGGAGGTAGGAACAGGAGAGAAAGAGAAGCTAGTTTGGAGATTGTTAGTTCTATTTGTTTATGGGGGGGGTTGTGTTGTCTAGCTAGTGATAGTACGGTTTGCGTGAAGTGATTGTTGAAAGAGGTAGCAATATTTTCGAAGGAGTGAGTTAAGTTAGGAGTGGGTGTACTTACTTTACCTGGGTGGAGGATGGAGTTTATTGAAGACCAGAATTGTTTGGGGTTATGCTGGGAGGAGGCAAGGGCAGACTGGTAGTATTGAATTTTGTCCTGTTTTATAAGCTTTTTGGTTCTATTGCGTAGTTCTAGGAATTTTTGCCTAGCAGAGGGGGTTTTGGTTTTGCATCAGTTGTCCCATGCTTTATCCCTGTTTTTCATTTTAGACTTTGTGTTTTTTTGTAGCCAAGGGGATTGTTGGGCTCTAGTTCAGGAACATCTTATGGGGACGTGGTAATTAAGGATGCTTAGGAATGTTTTATTAAAGTAGTCAACTTTGTCATCTAGTTTGAGGTATTTTAGAGGTTGCCAGTTACAGTCTTTTAGGGATGAGCTGAATGAGAGAGGGTTGAAGTTAGTTTTTTTATGTATTTGACAGTAGATGACGGGTTTTGCTTTATAAAAGTGTTTTCTTAGTAAGAAGGTTGGGGAGTGATCACTGAGGCTGTCAGATAAGCAGCCTGCTATATATGACTGGGGGCTCTTATTGACTAGTATCCAATCAAGGGTAGTGTGTTTGTTGGAGTTATTTATCCTAGTAGGTGACTGGACTAGTTGGGTGGAGCCATGAAGATTTACATGATGGGTTGGGTGGTTGCTGGAGCAGGATTGCCAGTCATTGTTGAAGTTTCCTAGAATTAAAGTTTCTTGGGGTAGGTGGTGGGTAGTCCAGCTGAGGAGGTTTTCAAGTGGAGGGATGTTGTGACCAGGTGGGAAGTAGCAACCTATTATGTTTAGGGTTTTATTTTGGTTTATTTTAAGGTTGGTATATACTATTTCTTCCTTATCTATTTGGGGAGCTGCTAACTTTAAGATCTGGATGTCTAGATGCTGCTTAAATATTATAGCTATACCACCTCCTTTTTTGTTTAGTCGTTCTACTCTTAGTATATTGTAACCAGTAGGGAGTATTTT